>NW_024070190.1:40100438-40685311 GCF_014754425.2 Oryx dammah | reverse complement strand
GGGATCTTTTTTAACTTTTGTAAATAATGGTGATTTATCATTTTGCATTTTCTACCTTGTAAGAACACAGTGAAAAGATAAACTATCTGTAAGTCAGAAAGTGGGCTTTTGGGGTGGGACAAATTGGGAGATTGGAACTGACATATACACACTATGTATAAAACAGATAAATAATAAGGACCTACAGTTTACCACAGGGAACCCTGCTTAATGATCTGTGGGGACCTAAATGGGCAGAAAATCTAAAAACAGTGGATATATGTATACATGTAACTGACTCATTTCGCTGTACAGCAGAAACTAACACAACGTTGCAAAGCAACTATATTCCAATAAAAATTAATAATAATAATAAAAGAAAGTGGGCTTTCACCGTTTGCACCTTGATCATGCACTTCCTAGCCTCTAGTACTGTGAGAAAAAAATTTCTGTCTGTTGTCTATCAACTACACAGTTTATGGTATTCCGTTAAGGTGCCCAAAAGGCATCTTATTCAGGTCTCAGCACAAGCCTTCCCTTCCTGGTCTTCCCCACCCTTCCCCATTCATCCTGTCCATTACTATGCACTGTTCTTGGTACTGAACACACATGAGGGTAAGGAGCACACATTTTTTGACCATCACTGTGTGCCCAGAACCAAGAACAGTGCTAGCATAGAGGAATGTGAAATAAGCACTTGCTGAATGAATGGCATGAACAAGCCACAATCAGTAAGGTTTGGGATCCACTGCCTAGAATGGTCGCTTTCCCTCCCTGAGTGCCAATTGCCTCATCTGTAAAAAGAGGGTATTAACTTATGTGATGTCTAAGGCCCCATGCAGCTTTGGCTATTTGGGGAGCCCAAGGGCTGCAGCCTCAACGTCACTCCATACTGGACTGTGATTTTCTAGGTAATGCAGCATCTCAAATCATGATAGAGCAAAGCAGATTAGGCCCATAGAAGAGGCCTCCCTCTTTCTACAGAGAAAAAAATCAGGCTCTGCTCTTCCTAGGAAAAGGTCAGATAATTCTGATGGGAATTGTTTTCCATGAAACCTGTTTTCTTGTTTGTTTTTCTGTTCATGCTGCTTGGCTTGTGGGCTCTTAGTTTCCCAACCAGGGGCGGAATCCATGCCCCCAGAACTGTAAGCTCAGAGTCCTAACAGTCCTAACCACTGGACTGCCAGGGATTTTCCTCTATAAAATCTTTATGATTGAATCTTATTGGCTTGCTCATGCCAAGGCATTTGCAAATGGATGGAACAAATCATTTTTCAGATATATACATGAGATATGCTTAAAAGTAGGCTTAGCTGAGTTGCAACTACTGGGATCTTTTTTAACTTTTGTAAATAATGGTGATTTATCATTTTGCAGTCTTCAGGTAAGATCTTAGGATTCCATGAACTCTTTCAAATGGCTGTCCTGTTAAAATGATATATAATAAAATGGAAAGGAGATAGTTAATAAGAGGAAAAGAAATTATTTTCTACCCAATCAGAGTCCAGAAACTTAAAGCTACTTGTGTTCTTTGGTCTAAGATACTTAAGGCTGCGTGTTGTTTTTGAATGAATACTGCTAAATTTCAGTAAGTAAATACCATTATTATCAACATTTGGCTTTGAATTCACTAATGGCACTCTTGTCGGATTACTTTCATTTCAATGATGTATTTTAATTTGGGCTATAGAAATGAAACTACAGTCTACATACTTTTCTTTAAAAATCAAGAATAAGTCAATCAAGAATCAGTTCAGTTCAGTCGCTCAGTCGTGTCCGACTCTTTGCAACCCCATGAATTGCAGCACGCCAGGCCTCCCTGTCCATCACCAACTCCCGGAGTGCACTCAGACTCACATCCATCAAGTCGGTGATGCCATCCAGCCATCTCATCCTCGATCGTCCCCTTCTCCTCCCGCCCCCAATCCCTCCCAGCATCAGAGTCTTTTCCAATGAGTCAACTCTTCGCACGAGGTGGCCAAAGTACTGGAGTTTCAGCTTTAGCATCAGTCCTTCCAAAGAACACCCAGGGCTGATCTCCTTCAGAATGGACTGGTTGGATCTCCTTGCAGTCCAAGGGACTCTCAGGAGTCTTCTCCAACACCACAGTTCAAAAGCATCAATTCTTTGACGCTCAGCCTTCTTCACAGTCCAACTCTCACATCCATACATGACCACAGGAAAAACCATAGCCTTGACTAGATGGACCTTTGTTGGCAAAGTAATGTCTCTGCTTTGCAATATGCTATCTAGGTTGGTCATAACTTTCCTTCCAAGGAGTAAGCATCTTTTAATTTCATAGCTGCAGTCACCATCTGCAGTGATTTTGGAGCCCCCCAAAATAAAGTCTGACACTGTTTCCACTGTTTCCCCATCTATTTCCCATGAAGTGATGGGACCAGATGCTATATGATCTTCGTTTTCTGAATGTTGAGCTTTAAGCCAACTTTTTCACTCTCCTCTTTCACTTTCATCAAGAGGCTTTTTAGTTCTTATAGGTTGGCCTAATTGGGACCTGGTTATTTAAACACACCACAAATTTTTAGAAATGAATGTGCAAAGAAAGAAGTCAATTTTTTTTTTTATCACCATGTTCCAAAATAATCAGAAGTGTTAGAAATGAACAATACCAGACAGTTTTACAAATGTTATCTGTTAGAATTGGGGGGCCAGGGACTTCCATGAAGGTCCAATGGTTAAGACTTAGCTTCCCCGTGCAGGGGGTGCTGGTTTTATCCCTGGTCAGGGAGCTAAAAATCCCATATGCCTTGGGGTCAAAACATACAGCAGAAGAAATATTGTAACAAATTCAACAAAGACTTAAAAAAAAAAAGATCCACATCAAAAAAATCTTAAAGAGAAAAAAGAATTGAGGGGGAAAAGAGAATGAAAAAAGAAGAATTGGGGGGGCAGTGCTGGCAAAATAATCCACTAAATATTTTTGAGACCTAATGTGTGCTCGACCCTGCACCAGAGATTACAGAGAATGAAATATGAATTAGATGGTATCCTATCTCTTGAAACCGCTAGTCCAAGAAAAGAGGTAAGGCAAGGGCACAAAGAAAAACAGTGCAAGGTCATGGTAGGTATTATCAAACAAATGTTCAAAAATGTTGCTCTGGGGTCCCAAGAAGAGGAAGGACAGTCATGGGTGTGGTGCTAGGGATCAGATGAGGCAGACCACTTGAAGATCACTCATTTTCCAGACTTGACCCTGTCCTTCGTAGCTTGGTACACCTTTCTACCCTACATCTAGCACTGTCATGGCTGTGAGGAATGACTAATAAACACTGACAGGTCGATCAGTTGGCTGATACTCAATAAAAAAGAAAGGAAACATAATCCAAACATTTGCTCTAGCAGTCAATTGATAGAGTTAGTGAGTCCTGGGGACTTACTCAGGATGAATGAAATATTTGGCTACTGTAGTTGTAGACCTATAAACAGTAGTTCTGTACATATTTATCATCTTCAGTTTTCTGAGCAAAGATGATTGAACCAAATCAAGGAAGGAAAAAAATATGCATTTGTGCACCCTACTAAAGATGAAGGAAGTTGCATTTAGCAGCAGCTGAATTTTCATTTCCATCAGAATACACTGAGAATTACTTCACAGATACTTCATCAAAAAGTGGTTCTGAGGCTCTGTGAGGGGAGAAGGTGGGTCCTGAATTGTGCTGGCTTGGTTTTATAAAGTGGATGTGAAAGTGAAAGTCGCTCAGTCATATCCGACTCTTTGCAACCCCATGGAGTATACAGTTCATGGATTTCTCCAGGCCAGAATACTGGAGTGGGTAGCCTTTCCCTTCTCCAGGGGATCTTCCCAACCCAGGGATCGAACCCAGGTCTCCCGCATTGCAGGTGGATTCTTTACCAGGTGAGCAACCAGGGAAGCCCTTATAAAGTGGATAGATAGAAGTAAAGGTTGAGCTTCATGCACAGGGCTGGCAGTCTAGAAAAGACTTCCCCCAAAGGATATGCCAGGCCCCTAGGGTTTCCCCTAGGAGGGAAAAGACAGGGTTTCCCCACCCACCCCAAGCCCTGGTCCCTGGACTCTCCACAGTTGCTCCCCCACCAGCTGATCAGTTCTAATCTGCACACACTGTGCAGACAGCTCCCCTGGGATCCAAGGAGCCATGAGGGATCTTCAACATGTGCATTCTAGGTTGTCACCTCTGCTTGCACCTCCACGGGGCTCCTGGTTGGAATAGGAATCTTGAAATCACTTGAGCTACAGTTGCTGAGTTTGGAGAGCCAGAAGAAACCCCATTTTGTGACAGGTGGTCTTTGGCATGAAGCTGAGGGACCAGAAATCAGAAACTTGGCGGACACAGTGACTTGGCCTCTACCCTACCCTGCCTTTTACTCTGCCTCAGTGAGAACTAGGGGATGTTTAGCAATGAGAGTCTCATGATAAGGCAGTTGACAGGAAAGAAAAAAAAAAACAGAGGCCGTGGATCTCAAAGTTTCCATTTGGAGTAAATTTTCAGAATGGAAAATTGATTATTTAAATATCAATGAATTTTTTTTTAAAGCAGGGACTTTTGTTGGTTCTGTCTCAGTGATTTTAATTAACTTTCAGAAATCTATAGCAATAAAAGTTACCCATGATGCTATTATAGATAAAAATGTGATGAGTATAGATAAAATTACATGTTAATTGGCATAATTACACAGTTAATATTTTAAGATTTGTTATTTACATTTCTTTGCTTTTGCTTTATTTTACATTGTAGTTCAATATGGAGATTAAGAGAAATAACTTTCTCTTCATCTGCACTGAGTTATTTTTCACTTTGAGTTTGCTAGTTATTAGTCAGAGATGATAATAATAATTTTTCTTAAAATGCAGGCTGCAGCCGAGAATTTCCAAATTGCTATGAGTCACCTCTGGAGCAGACAAGTCATTTATCCCCAAACCTCAGACTCAGACGTTGTGCCAGGAAGGGGATCCAGGATTCCCCACCTTTAAAACCATGACCCCTCACCATGTGGGATGGCTCTCCTTGGCTAGTCAGTGGAGTGGCTAGTCAGTGGAGTGGCTGGGTCCCTTCAAGCAAGCCTCTGAGAAGTTTCTAATTTTCGTGTTCCTTAAACCGATAACGTCTGTGTTCACTACCTCAGTGTCAGTGGACACATGATGCCCCAAACCTATGTCCTACTGCCAAACAGTGACAGACATTCATCAGCTGCACAGGAAAATCTGTATGGGTTACTGTGTCAAAAATGCCCAGTGTAAGGGCTTGGAGCATTAGGAGATCCTACTTGTAGTCTTTGTTCTGCCAGTAGCATTTAAGTCACGGAATCTCAGTGTGGCTCAGTGCTAGGTCACTCAAACTTCAGTCATTTTTATTTTATTCTGCACTATTATTTACTTTTACATTTTGTTAAATGATTTACTTTAATAAATAAATATATTGTTAAAATAAAACCTTATATTACTATTGCAAAATAGAAACTTGTATTATTTAGTATAAATTTTTTTAGAAATCATAACAGATATATTGAGGTTTCCAGCCAACACAGTGAAGTGGCTTTTGAAGTTCAGCTTCTGAGAATATAAAGGATTAAATATGGGGAACAGGAACTGGCTCTCTGCTTAAAACCCAGGGTTGAGAAAGGCTCTTCATTACTATTTTATGTAATGTGTATCTTAAAAAAAAAAATTGCTGACCCACTGTCTGACCCACATACTTAGGTATGTAAAGATAGATACAGCTTAAGAAATAGGACTTTAATGAAGCCACCACCCAATTAGTGAATGAAATACAGTAGGAAGAGAGAAAAAAAATAACTGATCAGAAGTCTTAGAAATGAAAAATATGCTAGTGAAAGTTATAAAACAATAAAATAAAAATCAGGGCTAGAGATAATCAGAGAGAGCGTTATTAAAGGGGAACATGTTGGGTTGGCCACAAAGTTCATTTGGGTTTTTCATAACACCTTACAGAAAATCCTGAATGAACTTTTTGACTAACCCAATGCTACTGAAGAATTCAGCAGAACACAGCACAGACAAAAAAGATGAAGAAGATACAGAAAAAGAGAGGACAAAACAGAAGAAGAAAGGAAGCTCACGTGAGGGATAGATTGAGACTCTTCAGCAAACTGTTCATAAGTCCCATTAGAAAAGAATGAAAAAAATAATGGAGAAGCATTATATGAAGAGATAATATTAACAAATTTTAGCAAGACAGCATAAGATCTAAAGTGTATTTCAGAGTACCCATAACACCCAGATCTTCGTTTAGGTTACCAGTCTCCAATAAAAGGAACCAGGGCTCCTTAATGAAATTACTGCAGCAGGAAAGACACAAGATAAGCATGGAGTATCTTATAGTTTGAGAAAGTAAGAAACTAATAAAACAACAGCAACAAAAATATATTGTTGGAAGTATATCAAAGGGATACACAGGGAGCCAACTGAAAGAGCCACTTCCAGGGGCCAAAGCTGGTACAGCTCAAAGAACAAAATAAATGATTGATTTATAATGCAAAGTTTAAAAATACATGTGAGTTGAATAAATTATTGAATAAATAAACCAATGGGGGAGAATAGACAAATCTCACATGCAGAAGAATTCCAAATACTTTAGGTGGATACTTCGCCCTGCAAGGTGGAACGTAGCACATTACTTAGTGTGGGCTGCACATAGAGGCTTCCTTCCACAGAGAACAGTGTGGAAAGGAAGAAGGAAGAAAGAGTAACCTTATAATGGAGAAACCGGCGAACACTTCCTCGAGTCAGGTGATCAAGGTTACTATATCAACAGTGATTAAGTCATGTTGGTGGTATGTACCTTTGATATGGTATGATGAGAACAGAACTTTATCTGTGTGATCTTCTTCCAAAAAAATACATTACTCCAGGCTAGTTATGAAGAAAACATCAGATTAATCCTTTTTGAGGGTCACTCTACAAAATACTTGAAAGTAATCTTCAGAACTGTCAAAGTTATCAAAAATGAGACAAATCTGAGATTGTCACAACCAAAAGAAATCTAAGGAGACAGTTGACTAAATGTAATGTGGCATCCTGGAACAGAGAAAAAAAGGACATTAGGAGAAATTTGAGAAAATCTGAATAAAGTATGGATTTTAGATAATACTAATAATATGCCAATACTGGTTTATCTCTGGGGACAAAGGAACCCTAACAATGTAAGATATTCATTATTCATTAAATTATACTGGATATGGGATATATGGAAACTATATTATCTTCTCAATAACTCTGTAAATAAAAAACTGTTTTAAAATTAAAAGTTTTTTTTTTTTTTTTTAAGTACTAGTAGCCAAGTACAAGGATAAGTAAAAGTGAAAGTGAAGTCCCTCAGTCGTGGCCCACTCTTTGCTACCCCATGAGCTGTAGCCCACCAGGCTCCTCTGTTCTTGGGATTCTCCACGCAAGAGTACTGGAGTGGGTTGCCATTTCCTTCTCCAGGGATTCTTCCTGACCCAGGGGTCAAACCCAGGTCTCCTGCCCTGCAGGCAGACGCTTTACCCTCTGAGCCATAAGTTCCCATGAAATAAAACTTGTAGAACATCAAGGATAATGAGACCATCCCAACAGCAACCAAAGTAAAAAGATTACCTATACCTGTGAGTTACCATGAAACTTACTTTAATCAACAGTAACAGAAGCCACACAACCATGGAGATAAATCTTAAAAGTGCTGATGGAAAACAAAATAACAGTCAACTTAAAATTTTATATCCATATAAGTCATTATCAGAGAATGGGAAAAATAAAGCCATTTTCAACACAGTATTTACTACTTACATACTTTAATTAAAATAACAATAAAAGATGCATTCCATAAAAGATAATTTTGAAGAAAAATTTATGTTGAGAACCTGCACTTCCAGATAGCAAGATTTATTATATTAATAAAACTGTGCTATGTTAAAAAAAAAAAAAGAAAAACAGTGGTATTGGTAGAAAGATAGGCAAACAGACCAATGGAACAGAATAGGATCTAAAAACAGATTCACATATGACTAAGGCATCACTGCAATATAATGGGAAAATGATAGTCTTCAGTTAGTGGTGCTAGATCAATTAGTTATCATATGTCAAAAAGGAATGATGTCTCTGTTTCACACCATATACAAAGGTCAGTTCAAAATGGATATTTAGAACTAAATGTGAAGGGTAAAACAATAAAGGTAACAAGCAATTTTTTAATGAACTTGGGGTGGGTATAGAATTCTTATATAATCCATAAAAGCACTAACCTCAAAGGAAAAATATTGATTATTTTGACTCTGTTAAAATGATGGTATTCCCATCTCTTTAAGAATTTTCCACAGTTTATTGTGATCCACACAGTCAAAGGCTTTGGCATAGTCAATAAGACTTGTGTTTCTCAAGGACAGTTTAAGAGACTGAAAAGTTGGGGCCACAAAGTGGGAGAAGATATCTGTCATAACATATCTAACAAAAGACTTGCATTTGTCTTGCGAAAAACCATGTTATTTTCGAGTGGAAAATAGAACATCAAACCACTCATCACAATAAAGCTTAATGAGCACTAAGACATAGGAAGTTCCAGGGTACTTTGGGAATCAGTGATCTAATTAATTCCTGGCATGGCAAATGCCCTCTAAATCCTCTTGTGTTTATATGTTAGAGTAGGGCAGAGTTTGGGTGATCAATGAGCATTCCACATATCCACCTCATGAGAGAAACTATCTCTAGTTATGCAATGGTTATTAACCACTTATTAATAAGTTAACCACTTATTCAATGGTTGTCTTAACCAGATAGCCTGGCAACAAATTGGACAAGGACCTACCAAAAGTATCTGTCTTATGCAGTGATTGTCATTGCCCTAAGAGAGAAAAAGAGAGGGAAATGGAGCTGAGTATTTTCAAATAGAAATACTCTAGAAAAAAAGACTTAAAGGAAATCTACCAAAACGCCACCTCTGGGTAACTTGATTGCTTAAATTCAGATAGAGATAGGTGATTTATTTTATTTTTGAGTTTTTCTATTTTCCACAGTGGATAATGTGTTACATTTGCATTTTACAAATTTTCTGTACTTGTTAATGTTTCGCATATAGTAGGTTTTGAAATTCCAGACCAATTGTATAATGACAGCAACTTGTAGAAAAGATAAACTAATTAGTTAAAGAATATTTAGAATCTTTCTGACTACAGGAACCAAGATACTACATCCAGTTTTTTCTTAAAAATTGTAGTGTGTGTGTGTGAAGTCACATTAGTCATGTCTGACTCTTTGTGACCTTATGGACCACAGCTCTCCAAGCTCCTGTGTCCATGGGATTCTCCAGACAAGAATACTGGAGTGGGTTGCCATTTCCTTCTCCAGGGGATCTTCCCAACCCAGAAATCGAACCCACATCTCTTAAGTCTTGTGCACTGATGGGTGGGTTCTTTACCACTAGTGCTACTTGGGAAGTCCAGAACTGTGGTAAATACATGTAATATAAAATGTGCCATCTTGATCACATGTAAGTGTACAGTTCAGTGGCAATATATATAACAACTCACATTGTTGTGCAACTATCACCACTTCCATCTCTTCAAAAACGCTTTCCATCTCCGCAGACCAAAACTCTGTACCCATTTATTTCCCATTCCCCTTCATGAAGCCTCTGGCACCCATTATTCTATTTTCTGTCTCTGAATTTTACTAATCTATGTACCTCGTGCAAGTGGTACTTCATACAGTATTCATTCTTTTGTGACAGGCTTATTTCAATTAGCATGTCTTTAATCTTTATCCATGTTGTAGCATGTGTCTAAATTTCCTTCCTTTTTAAAGCTGAATAATATTCCCTTGGATGCATACACTATATTCTATGTATCTATTCATGATTCAGTGAACAGTTGGGGTGCTTCCACCTCTTGCCTATTGTGAATAATTCTGTTATGAACATGGGTGTGCAAATACCTCTCTGAGTTTCTGCTTTCAGGTCTTTTGGATATATATCCAGAAGTGGAACTGCTGGTGGTGATGGTGGTGGTTTAGTCGCTAAGTTGTGTCTGACTCTTGCGACCCCACGGACTATGGCCTGCCAGGCTCCTCTGTCCATAGGATTCTCCAGGCAAGAACACTGGGGTGGGTTGCAATTTCCTTCTCCAGGGGATCTCCCCAACCCAGAGACTGAACCCAGGTCTCCCGCATTGCATGCAGATTCTTTACCAACTAAGTTATGGAACGGCTGGACCATATCATAATTCTATATTTAATTTTTTCACAAACTGCCATACCATTTCCCATATCCTCACCAACACTTGTAACTTTTTGTTTTTGATAATAGCCACCATGATGGGTATGAGACAATATCTCCTTGTGGTTTTGATTTGCGTTTCTCTGGTGATTAGTGATGTTGAACATCCTTTCATGTGCTTATGGGCCATTTGTACACCTTCTTTGGAGAAATGTTTGTTCAAGTTCTTTACCAATTATTTTTTTATGTGTCTGTTTAGTTATATAGTTTTTTTTATATATTCTGGATATTAATCTATTATCAGATATATTATTTACAAATATTTTCTCCCATATGGTGGGTTGCCTTTTCATTCTGTTGGTTGTGTTATATCCCATTTTTAATTAAATAATTTCATGAGGGCTAGGGGTATGAAAGAAACTGGAATTTTTTTTCAGGCCAGCAATTTGCACTGGGCCCATTGAAGCTATGCTTCCGTCGCAGCTCAGTTGGTAAAGAATCCTCCTACAATGCAGAAGACCTCGATTCAATTCCTGGGTTGGGAAGATCTGCTGGAAAAGGGACAGGCTATCCACTCCAGTATTCTTGGGCTTCCCTTGTGGTTTAGCTGGTAAAGAATCTGCCTGCAATGTGGGAGACCTGGGTTCGATCCCTGGGTTGGGAAGATCCCCTGGAGAAGGAAAGGCTACCCACTCCAGTATTCTGGCCTGGAAAATTCCATGAACTGTATAGTCCATGGGGTTGTAAATAGCTGGACATGACTGAGTGACTTTCACTGAAACAAGGATGGCCTTAGTGTGTGTGACCAAGCATTCAGAGGGCTAAATCTGGTGTTTAAGGTTTTTGGCATGAATGAAGATAGCAGAAGCAAGAAAATCTCAGACTGGTCTTTGGCACATCTTTGTCTTGAACCCACAACCAAACGGCATGCCAAGCCCTCTCTATTCTTTCTCCAGTATGGTTGAATTCATCCTTCCTTTCCATTGTTCCACTGCCACCCTCATTTAGACATCTATGATTCAACTGTAGATTTCCAAAGGGCTTGCTGTTCTTCAGAATGCCCCTGTGAAAAATACAGGCTGCAAATTAAACATTCCATGTTTCAACAAATTTGAGAAATGCTGGGTTAACAAACACAGGATTTCCCAGGTGGTCCAGTGGTTAAGACTCCGTGCTTCCAATGTAGGGGGGCCCAAGTTCGATCCCTGGTTGGGGAAATAAGATCCCACATGCAGTGCAGCCAAAAAAAAAAAAAAAAAAAAACTCTATGCCTGTGGTGATAGTCACACAATTCTGTAAATATACAAAATACTGCATTTTGTAAGGAAAGCTAGTGAATTATATGATATGTAAATTATAACTAGAATAAAAAAATTTTTTAATACTTAAACACATTTTTTTTTTTGCAGGACTTCTCAGAGCATGTACTATACAACTTCACTCAGCTGTATCCAACTCTTTGTGACTCAATGGACTGTAGCACACCAGGCCTCCCTGTCCCTCACCAACTCCCGAAGTTTACTGAAACTCATGCCCATTGAGTCAGTGATGCCATCCAACCATCTCATCTTCTGTCATTCCCTTCTCCTCCCGCCTTCAATCATTCCCAACATCAGGGTCTTTTCAAATGAGTCAGCTCTTCGCATCGGGTGGCCAAAGTATTGGAGTTTCAGCTTTAACATCAGTCCTTCCAATGAATATTCAGGACTGATCTCCTTTAGGATGGACTGATTGGATCTCCTTGCTGTCCAAGGGACTCTCAATAGTCTTCTCCAACACCACAGTTCAAAAGCATCAATTCTTCGGCTCTCAGCTTTCTTTACAGTCCAACTCTCACATCCATAAATGACTACTGGAAAAACCATAGCCTTGGCTAGACAGACCTTTGTTGGCAAAGTAATGTCTCTGCTTTTTAATATGCTGTCTAGGTTGGTCATAGCTTTTCTTCCAAGGAGTAAGCATCTTTTAATTTCATGGCTGCAATCACCATCTGCAATGATTTTGGAGCCCAAGAAAATAAAGTCTGACACTGTTTCCATTGTTTCCCCATCTATTTCCCATGAAGTGATGGGATCAGATGCCATGATCTTCGTTTTCTGAATGTTGAGTTTAGGCCAACTTTTTCACTTTTCTCTTTCACTTTCATCAAGAGACTCTTTAGTTCTTCTTCACTTTATGCCATAAGGGTGGTGCCACCTGCATATCTGAGATTATTGATATTTCTCCTGGTAATCTTGATTCCAGCTTGTGCTTCATCCAGCCCAGTGTTTCTCATGATGTACTCTGCATAGAAGTTAAATAAGCAGGGTGACAATATACAGCCTTGGCGTACTTCTTTTCCTATATGGAACCAGTCTGTTGTTCCATGTCCAGTTCTAACTGTTGCTTCCTGACCTGCATACAGATTTCTCAGGAGGCAGGTAAGGTGATCTGGTATTCCCATCTCTTGAAGAATTTTCCACAGTTTGTTGTGGTCCACACAGCCAAAGCTTTGGCATAGTCAATAAAGCAGAAATAGATATTTTTCTGGAACTCTCTTGCTTTTTCCTTGATCCAGCGGATGTTGGCAATTTGATCTCTGGTTCCTCTGACTTTTCTAAAATCAGCTTGAACATCTGGAAGTTCACGGTTCACGTATTGCTGAAGCCTGGCTTGGAGAATTTTGAGCATTACTTTACTAGCGTGTGAGATGAGTGCAATTGTGCAGTAGTTTGAGCATTCTTTGGCATTGCCTTTCTTTGGGATTGGAATGAAGACTGACTTTCTCCAGTCCTGTGGCCACTGCTGAGTTTTCCAAATTTGCTGGCCTATTTAGTGCAACACTTTCACCGCATCATCTTGTAGGATTTGAAATAGCGCAACTGGAATTCCATCACCTCCACTAGCTTTGTTTGTAGTGATGCTTCCTAAAGGCCCACTTGACTTCACGTTCCAGGATGTCTGGCTCTAGGTGAGTGATCACACCATTGTGATTATCTGGTCGTGAAGATCTTTTTTGTACAGTCTGTGTATTCTTGTCATCTCGTCTTAATATCTTCTGCTTCTGTTAGGTGCATACCATTTCTGTCCTTTATCAAGTCCATCTTTGTTTGAAATGTTCCCTTGGTATCTCTAATTTTCTTGAAGAGATCTCTAGTCTTTCCCATTCTATTGTTTCCCTCTATTTCTTTGCACTGATCACTGAGGAAGGCTTTCTTACCTCTCTTTGCTATTCTTTGGAACTCTGCATTCCAATGAGTATATCTTTCCTTTTCTCCTTTGCTTTTTGCTTCTCTTCTTTTCAGAGCTATTTGTAAGGCCTTCTCTGACAGCCATTTTGCTTTTTTGCATTTCTTTTTCTTGGAGATGGTCTTGCTCCCTGTCTCCTATACAATGTCATAAACCTCCGTCCATAATTCATCAGGCACTCTATCAGATATATTCCCTTAAATCTATTTCTCATTTCCACTGTATAATCATTAAGGATTTGATTTAGGTCATACCTGAATGGTCTAGTGGTTTTCCCTACTTTGTTCAATTTAAGTCTGAATTTGACAAGAAGGAATTGCAAACAGTACTGCAAATCTTCAAAAAGAGATTTAGTATGCAGGTATTCTAAGATTATTTAGCTGCTGAACTCATTTACGAATGTTCAGGGGAAGCACTATGAACCTTGAATAGGACCTGCTGCTGCTACTGCTGCTAAGTCACGTCAGTCGTGTCCGACTCTGTGCGACCCCATAGACAGCAGGGCCCAGTCTCCCCTGTCCCTGGGATTCTCCAGGCAAGAACACTGGAGTGGGTTGCCATTTCCTTCTCCAATGCATGAAAGTGAAAAGTGAAAGTGAAGACCTCAGTTGTGTCCGACTCTTCGAATAAGACCTAGAAAAATGCTAATATATGACAATCACTCAACCTTCTGATCCCATCACAGTTGAATTAATCGAACTGAAGTGTAGCCCAGAGGTTATTTCCTGTAAGCTAGCGAGTTTTAGGTAGCATCCGAGTTTTAGGCTCAACTTATCTTTCTAGACTTTTTACTGCCTTTGCCTCACACAAACCTTACATTGTCAAGAAAGTGGACTGAATGTTCCACCCAAAGTTGGTTCAGTGTCTCCCATGTTTTCATAAAACCCCCTCATGCCATACCCTGTCAAAACCCTGTCATCCATTGCGGTCTCCCTTTTGACCTTCTCTCCTCTCTCCAGGCAAAGGGAGTCTCTCCTTCATACAAATTCCACACCACTTTCCATGGCATCAGACTATCATTTTCTATATGCTGCATTATCCCTCCTATTGAATTTTATTTTGTGAGAAGGAAACAGTGCCTTCTCCCTCTTTGAATTCCTTGTCTTTCCTAATATTTGCTTAGGGTTTGTCTCCTCTGTCTTCTAGAAAACTTTTCAAAAATCACACAAGTAAAAAAAATGAATACGTGCTTGTAAAAATTCAGATATTACCTATATATGTGGGTGGAGAAGGAAGTGGCAACCCACTCCAGTATTCTTGCCTGGGAAATCCCCTGGACCGAGAAGCCTGGTGGGCTACAGTGCATGGGGTCGAGAAAGAGTCAGACATGATTGAGCGACACACACTTTCACTTTCAGTATATGTGTGTGGGGGAAACATAATCCATTCTCTTTTCTCTTCCTTTCTAACTCTTCTAACAAGAAGCTTCCATTAATAGTTGACAGTGTGTTTCAAACCCATATTTACCTTTTAATATATATTTGAATACAAATACTTTTTGAATGCAATTTAGTCTATTAGAACACAAATGAGATTATAGTATACCCACTCTGCTATGACTTGCACTTTTTACTTTACAATACATCTTGGAGATCTTCCTGTGTCATTATGGATAGATCTAACTCATAATATTAATGACTTCACAACATTCCATTTATGGAGGTACTGTACTATACTAATGATTCCTTTTGGAAATTCAATTTGCTTATTTTTCATAATTAAAATTAATGCAGTAATCAATGTCCTTATGCATATATCTATGTTAATTATATGAGTGATCTGATCTGTAAAATAAGAGTAGAATATTGGACAAAGACTAAGAACATATAAAATTTTGATGATGACAAATTGTCCACTAAAAATCCAGTAGTAACGATAAGCATGTGTTAAGCAAATAAGTTTTAAATTATAATTCTCTAAAGGAATTATCTCTCTGGTCCAGTGCCCGGCACAAGATCATACCAAACAGGTAGTCAACACACATTCCTGTTTAGCAACTATGGTAGCCGGTTTTACAAATTCCTATCAGCTGAATACAGGATGGGTAGTAGCTTCTGCGAAAACAATCTAAGGGTCTTAGCTGATTACAAGCTTATTACATGGCAAGATGAAGCAGCATCTTAGAGACAACAACTCTGGTTACATAAACAGAAGGGTAATTCATTTCATTCAACAAACATCCTTTCCATGGACTTGTACAAGTCAGACTACACCTATTTCAGTTTGGAGCAGTGGTTATAAGACAGTCACTGACAACCTGGGGGTTACTCAGGATCATGAAAGCTGTAGTGCTAGTCACTTGAGGCAGAGCCAAAAAACTGAGATATTTTAGCCTAGAGAAGAGAACACTCAGGAGGCCCATGATAGCCATCTTAAACAACTTGAAAGGCTAACATGGGAGAAGAGGAAGCAGACATGCTCCGTGAACCAGCACTAATGGGTGGACTTGTCAAGCAGAGAGATTTCAACTTAGTGTGAGCTGACCACTTTCTAACCACTTAGGTCATTCAACAATGAAATGAGCTGTCTCATGAGGTAATGAGGTTCCCATCACCGAAGAGGTTACAGAAGAGGGGTGTGGACTTCCAAGGATCTTGCAAAGACTATCCTGAAGAGTGAGGCATCTCCAGGGATCCTATAAGCATGGACAGAAACCAGCTTCCTCAGGGCAAAGGAAAGAGCTCTTGGTCTCCTTTCCAGTTATTCCAGCACCTCAGTCTATAGTATCCTGAACAAGTGTCTCCTAAAATTCTTTTCTGTGAGAAAAGACCCAGAATGACAGAATTCAAGGATAACGGAAGCTATGAGAAACTGAAGAGGAAGTTTACAAATAATGCTAATAACAAACATTGTCTTCACTCCGTTCTCTTATCTTCCCCTATTCTTCCTCTTCCCAGTTTTTATGAGCCCCCATAACTCCCTCTCCCATCCTCTCCCAGGACTTTCCTATCCAAAAGGACTGATAATTCACACTAAGCTAGGGGTGATAAACAGGATCAATTAATAATTCCAATTAATCGGTAGTGCCTGTACAAAGCCCTGAATTGAGAGAGATTCTGGGTTCAACAGAAAAGAGCACAGCAATTGATTAGTAGCGTCTGCTCTGAACTCAGTGGAGTGAGTAATGGAGGACATGCCATAGAGATGATAAGCTTGCACTAAGATTCACTAAGAAGTTAGTAGTTGCAAATCCCTGGGAAGGAATGAGATATTATTTTTACAAAAGATCTGTGGGAAAAGGGCAATACTTAACACAAAAAAGAGGGGCCTACAGAAGGGGAGATTACAAGCACTGTGGCATTTTAGGGGAGGCTACATCTGAGGGCAAAGAAGTAACTCTTGATACTTCTATAAACCTATCACAGAGGTGACTCCAGTTTTGCTCCCTGTTGCACAGACTCTAAAAGCCAGAGTGGGGAGGCAGGCATCAACATCTGCTACATCAAGTGTTTAAAACATGAGATTGAAGCACAAGCGGAAGTGGATTTTCTCCCGGAGATGACCACACTCGTCTTTCCTTTCCCTCTTCTACTCCAAGATCAAAACCAAGGAACCAAGGAGAGAAATTATTTCCCAAATTCTACACGTTTTCCTCCTGCCTTCAGGTCCACAGCCGCCTACCCCCGGTCTTGCGAGTGTCCTTTCACGGTCGCTGTTGTTCTTGGGCCACGCTCAGCCCCTCCGTCCCTTCACCAGGTAACTCTGCCCACTACCTGAGGCTCCCACCCACCTCTCACAGGCCTGTTCCAAGTATTACGGTGATGTCAGTAGTTTCTGGCTACCTGCCTGCAGCCTACACTTTCCTCCACAACAAAAATGCTTTAATTCTTCTGCCCTCTTGGCCTTTCAAGTTGTCGGTCCCCAGAGGGCCACAGATGGCCACAAAGGGCTCTGTTCTCCTGCTGGTATCTCCTCAACGTGGACTCAGGATTACCCCAGGGCCAGGGTTGAGGCCGGAGGGGGTCAGTGACGAGACACTCAGGGCCTCTACATACACTTTGCATAGCATGTTGAGGAAATTGAGGCCCAGAGAGGACAGGAGATTCACTCAAGGTGAGAGAGTCGGTGGTGGAGGTGAAAGTGGAAGCCAAGTCTCCTTACATGAGCCTCCCCATGAGCCTCTCTCTGTGTGGCAGCTCAGACTGGGACACTTGAGTTGGCTTACACTTTACACCTTTGAATACAAAGCTCCCTCTCCTCTTCCTGTCTCTCCTTGTCCCCACTTTTCTGTGTGTCTCATCTCTACCTCTCTTTCTGCTCTCTCTGCCTTAGCCTCCCCTTCTCTTCTCACCCTTTCCCTTCCTTTCCTTCCTTTCCTCCCTCCTTTCTCTCTCGCTTCCTCTTCTTCCTTCCCCCCATCCCTCCCCCGACAAAAGACAGAGAGCTACTTTCTCACACAAGCTGTGTGTCCTCCATAGACTGGGGCGGGGTCACTGAACAGCACCAGAGGAGGAGGCCTGAGCTATCTGCCCCTTGCCCACCTTGGTTAACTGTGTCACATTCCTTCAGACTCCGTTCTCTGACCCTCTTCCTGAATCCCGATAGCCTGCCCATCATCTTTTAAAGGGGTGCGATGCTATTTTCCCTCATTTTTCCTTGACTGGATATAGGAGCAGTCATATCAAGAAAGGAGGGGTGATCTAATTAAAGCATCTCCCCCTGTTGAACATTTTGGGGGCTGAGAGAGGGTGGAAGTCACCCGGAAAGAGAGCACTGGCTGAAATGCCGATGTTATCTGAGGAAGCAGGTCGGTGTGTTCTGTTTCAGACGTAGTTAACAATGAGAGAAGAGTAGGCGTGCACGTTTTGCAACCAGATACCTGGATAATGTGTAATAAATAAGGAACACAGATGAGATGGCCTTTTATTATTTTTCTAATCTATGCTGTCAAGTTTCCCTTGAAACGGAGGAGAGACAAAGCAGACCTCTTTCTCTGTAGGGTCCCCAGCTTGTCCTTCCGGGGGGCCTGGGGTTGCTCCCTCTAAGACTCACCATGGAGAACAGGCTGGGCCACTGGGGGGTTGACAGAGAATCTTTCCCAAACCTACAAGTGTTGGTCTCTTGGAGGGAACACCAGACAAAGGGTTAGGAGTTGGGGGTTCCTCTCCCCACCACAGCTCACTTGTTCTGTGATCTCAAGTAAATCATTTTACTTGCCAATGCCTGGATTTTCTCAGATCTGAACGGAAGGAATTGGACTAGATAAGTGGTTATCAAATGATATGCCAAGCATCCCCAAGATTCACTACAAATGTGTTTCAGAGCTTCTCTATACAGAAAAAATAGTCCCCAGCAACAAAGATTGAGATTTTCAGAGAAATCTGTCCATTGCTTTTATTTTTTTTTTTTAATGTATTGGGGTTTCAGCTAAGATTTAGTTTGAAAAAAACTGTTCTGTTCACCAAAATAGAAAATTTCCTGGTTGTCCAGTCATTAGGACTCAGTGCTATCACTGCTGTTGGCCAGGTTCAATCCCTGGTCAAGGAACTAAGATCCCACAAAATGCATGACATGGCCAAAAAAGAAAGAAAGAAAGAAATCACTAAAATAGACTGTAGTTTTCCTTATATAGGGGCTATGGAGAAGTGTCTACATCTGCTGTATAAGACTGTCCTCTGGGAGTGAAAGTATAAGCCAGCCTAAGACAGTTCAGGGCAGAGTTACCCAGTCATGTCAAGCACACTGGCTTGCTCTCAGACGTATAGAACTTAACTCTGACTTGAGTGGACATATCCACAGAATAGATGTGCTACTGAGAAGAAAGTTCTATCACATATGGAACCCCTGAAAAAGGATGCTGTTGGTTGCCAACTAAGCACTGCCCAGGCTACCTTAGCCCCCAGTCCTAATCATATGTATGTGTGTGTGCACACGTGTGCATATACATGCATGTCTGTGTGTCTAAGAATATATGAGGTATCTTTGTCTGATGTTTTCACAGTAAGGATGGCTCACATAGAGCACACATGTCACTTCTAATCTTGTACCCATGACAGACGTTGCTAATCAACTGTTGCTTTTCCACCAAGTATACTCCTTCTCAACACTCCAGTCGTTAACAATCAATGAGTTCCGTGAAATGAAATTCATTTTTCATCCCTACATTTAAACATTTGAACCATATAAGTAACACCCTTTGTTTAGATCTCTGACTCACCAAACAACCTTCTGATTATTCACCAAACAACCTTCTGATTATAACATAGTTTCCCATGGAAATTACAGAAGCCCAAATGGGCTTTTCAGAAGGCAGGAGTGTCTAGTCCTCTTAAAAGTTCTGTTTTTCACTAGTTTATAATAAGCTTCATTAATTCAGTTATTGAAAATACTGTCTGTAAAACAAATTATCTTTCTTCGAGCAAATTATCTTTCTAATCAGTATTGTATACAGGAGGGTCTTCCCTGGTGGCTCAACAGTAAAGACTCTGCCTGCAATGCAGGAGACAGGGGTTTGATCCTGGGTCAGGAGGATCCCCTGGAGAAGAGGATGGCTACCCACTCCAGTATTCTTGCCTGGGAAATCCTATAGACAGAGGAACTTGGTATGCTACTGCCCATGGGGTCACAAAAAGTCAGACATGACTAAACGACTAACACTTTCATTTTCACACACATCTTGATATCTGAAGGTCTGAAGACCAGACTGGCAGATCCACCAAGATTATGTCCCACCAGCCTTCTCCAGATAACTTACTCATTACCTCTGTACAATATAATAACATACATCTTTGTTCCTTTCAAATTTCCATGATGAGCCCTAAAGCAACTTCAGACTGAGGGTTCTATGACTTGAGATATTTGCCATTGCAGAATAAATTGAGCTGAGAGAACAGCAGAGTGTTTGCTTAGTGCTCATTAGAATATGTCTGGCCAGCTTAATGGAAAAGAGGTGATGCTCTGGAATGCTAGAAACAAACCCATTTTCCTTTTGAAACCCTTGTCTGTCAGACCATGCTCAAACTCTAAATCAAAATTTCTACCTACTAGCAACCACAGGGCATCTGGCCATGAATGCCTTCTTTCCTTGCCTGGTTTCTGAGATCATCTCAGAGTCATCATTAGAAAATAGGAACTAAATACTTACCCAGTGAGGCTCTTTCAGAATGTACCATACATTGGCTGGACAACCACTTGCCCTTCAATCATAGTTTTCCCACTTGGCTTTGTTTGTTTTGATTCAGCTAGTTAGAAAAACCACACTAAGGCCAAGGTTGGCTCAGTCTTCAGTGTAAATGAATTCTAAGTCCCAAGGGACTTAAATGAAAGGAGACACAATGCCATTCCTTCTCTTGGAAAACTAACTCAGACCTGGGTCCTGCCTACAGCAGAAAATTTGCACAGATTTTGCATAGCTACAGTCAGCTACAGAGCATATAAACTTCCCTTGTGGAAATATCTAGAGATTCCAGTTTTGCTACCTGGACAATGAAATTCTCCCATCTGTTATGGGCTGAATTTCCTCCCCTATCCCCAGGCATATGTTGAAGTCTACATCCACAGCACCTCAGAATGTAACTGTACTTAAGAGAAAAGGGTGATTAAGTTTAAAAGAGGCCATGGGAGTGGGCTGTACCAAGCTGACTGGTGTCTTTATGAGAAGGGAGAATTTGGACACCCAGACGGACATCAGGATACATGTGCATAGAGGAAAGGCCATGTGAAGGTTCAGGAAGAAAATGTCATGGAGAGAAGCCCAGGAGAAATCAAACCTGCCGACATATTCATTCCGGTCTTCTAGCCTCCAGAACTGTGAGAAAACTAATTTTTTTTGTTTAAACTGCCTTCTCTGCAGTTACGGCAGCCCTAGAAAACTAATATACTATCTGCTTCTCCTTCTTGTTAAAGTGGGTTATAGCAACCCTACAAAAATGCTTACTTCTCCAGGTCCCTAGCTATGCCCATCAATGCCCTGAGCACTACATACCCTGCTCAGGTTTGACTTTGCCCTTTGGGACTAGAGATAATGGATTGAGAATCTTACATTTTTTATTCAGATGCCACCATCCCCTATCCTCTCCCCTTCCTATATCCCTCTTGGAGGATGATATTGGAGGAGGATAAAGTGCTGTTGAGAACACAGCACTTTATAGAAATGACAATTTAGAGTTCATCTACTCATCACAGAGTGACTGGCATAAACTGAACTCAACTCTAAGCAAGGGTCATGCTATCTCCAATTCAGCTTCATTTGAGCTTTTACAAAGATTTCAACTCCAAAATAACTGGATATCTTGAGAAAAGAAGTGAGCATCTGACACACCTCAAAGAGATCTATCATTCTGAGATCAAGCATCTAAATTTTGGAGGGGAGGACTAGAGGAGAGGATGGAAACTGCGTCTCATGCACCTTTGTCTAGGCCGCCTCTTGTCCACTCTCTTGCTCTGTAACTAGAGAAGATAACATTTTATTTTGATGCAGTGGATGAAAGGGACAACTCCAAGAAAGTCTTAGAATGAGGAATGGCGGTGGCTTTAACAAATGTGGATAGGATGGCTATTTCAATCAAGCTGCACGGCAGCACACCCACAGTGACGTTCTGGAAGTAGACTCCAAATGCCTGTTCTGAATGTGGTATCTTGTGATTCTCCTTGGAGGAATGTCCTTTATCAGGTTTCAGATCAAATTTACTCGCAGCTCAGGTTTGTCTGTAGCATTGTCCGTTTGCAACATTGAGATCAAAGTAACCCTTTAAAAACATATGCAAAATGGTGCCACATCTTTGTGTAAAACCCGATGATGGTTCTCCATATCATTCAGAGCAAAACCTTTCCAAATCCTCTTAATCTTGTTCCTCCTGCCTCCTACTTCTCTCCCCAGCTCATTCTGCTCCAGCTGCACCGGCCACCTTGTTATTCCTCAGACAAGACTAGCACACTCCCACCTGAGGATTCTTTCACTGGCTGTTCCCTCTTCCCAGAATGCTCATCTCCCAGACATCTGCTTGGCTAAACTTCCCAACCTCTTTTAAGTCTTTGCTTAAATATCACTATTTCAATGAGATCTTATCATAAGCACTCACTGTCGCCTATCTACTTCCTGTCCCTTCAATACCCAAACTCCCTTACCCTGATTTATTTTTCCTTTTCTCCTCCACAGTACCTGTCATCATGTAATATATTAGATCATCTACTTATTTGCTGTGTGCATTGTATACTGCCTATTCTCTCCCCACATGGAATGTGAGCTCCATGAAGGCAGAGATCTTTGTCTGCTTCAGTGAGGTACCCCCAGGCACCTAGGACAGGGCATGGCACATACTTGATACTTAACATATTTTTGCTCAAATGAGTTTTGTTTTGCACAAACTAGATGTTGATATTTTCCAAGGCTAGGTTAGAATGACTAAACTCAAGTTTTCCCATCAGTGATCAAAAGCACAGTAACATTTGTCATGGTTTTATTCTTATGCTGTATGGAAATCTAGATGAGGTGACTGAGTTCTGGGTCTAGATCCTTTGCTGAGATTCTGTCAGAATCCTTCATGGTAAACAGTCCTCTAGTGGAGGGATGGGGCAAATGCACTCACGTTGTCAGCAGTGACCCCAATGTTAATCAAACCATCAGCCAGTTCAGTCACACTAGTGAAAAGTTTAGCAAATAGGTTGTTTATCGTCATAAAGTCAAAACAAATATGGAGCTGACAACATTTTCCACTTTCTGACAGTAGACAGTCTTTGGAAATTCTACCTTATCCACCAAGAATCATCAGAACTTCTAAAAGTTTTTGAGATCCTTATAGATTACATGGACAGACAACTATTTAACCCTTATGTTGGGACACCTGTTGACCACAAGGCTAGTTGGAGATAGACTTTCAGCAGAGATAATATCCTAATTTTCCTGGCTATACCACTTACTGGTTAATCCCATGGCATCTAATATTCAGACTGAATTGTTCTTTTCAAAGCAAAGGTGATTGATTATGCCTAGGCTGAGATTTCAGACAAATCCTCTATCCCAGAGAAGAAGCAGTTCTAAATGCAGGGAATTGTTTATGCCTTTATTCTCTAGGGAACTGTAGACACTGTTTCTTTCAGAACAGAAGACCATCTCTCTTAGGTATCCGATGAAGTTAAGGTCATTGCTTCTTTTTCCCCAGAATCTCTACCCCTCTTAATGAATAACTTTGGACACCCAGAGACAATACATGGAGGAGTCAGATCTCGAAGAGCAAGGAAAAACAAACCATTCAGTAGTACTTTACTGCAGTTAGTTTCTTCTTACTTCACTGTCAAAGAAGCTCACACATTTTCTATGCACTATGTCATTGACTCAGAATAGGCATAAGGAGAGAGCATTACACACCCTTGACAAACAGAAAAAGGTTCTCTCTTTCCCTCCCTTGGTCCCTTCCTCCCTTCTTTCTATCTATCTACCTTTCTTAAGAAATTCTTACTAAGAAGTTACTATTCTAGGCAGGGATACACGAGAACCAGAACTCTGAGCTCCAGGATCTCCTTCAGCAGATGCAAACAATTCCTCTACAAGACAATGGATGCTAAGAGAAAAGATGGGTGTGCAGGACCTGAGAAGCACAGAGGAGGAAGGAGGACATGAATTAATTCTGCCCGAGGAAGAATTGTCATCAACAAATGCTTCCCGGTGGAGGTGTTACTCAAGCTATTCTTTTCAAGCTATGAGGCAAAGTTTACCAAGGAGTAAAGAAATTAAAGGCACTGGATTTAAGTGGCCTTTGTAGAAAGCGACTGTTGAAATAGAGTTTTCCATAAACTGAATTCACATAGCATCTTAACAACTGGTTAATGAGGGGAGGTGTTAGCCAAAATGATTGTTTGACCTAGGACAGACCAAAAAGGAAAAGTGTTGCACTGATTTCTTTTCACACATATTGACAGTTGGAGTCAAGTAGAATGGAAACATGATCTGGATAATCCAGCCGAACTCAGAATGACTCTCTCAGCCCTCCCGACAGTACAACCAAACAGTGGAACATTCCACCTCTTGCCTTTCATTTCCTATATGACACATCTCCAGAGAGACAGTGGCAGAAGGAAGATGAGCTCCAGGAAAGTGTGGTCTCGAGCTGACATCAGTCGTAGAGATCCAGGAAGGCTGGAGGTACTGGGACTTTACTTCTTTCTCCATGAGACAGATTCCAAGATTCAGAATGAAGGGGCCTTGAGGGCATGAACTGTTTTCTTAAACAGGGAGAAAGCTCAAGATAGAAGATGTTATCATTTAGTCTAGTTCTTAAAAGAATCATAGAATCTGAAAAGTGGAAGTGACCCTGCAGCTTCACTCTAACCAGTGTTTTCATTTTACTCTGAGGAACCTGAGTCTCAGAGACGTGAATGAGGTCACACAAAATCAGTGACAGATCAAGACCAGAACAAAGTTATTTTTACATCTAAGGAACAGCTCCATTCTGGAAACTTCCCTCTATTACTACTTTATAGCTTTACTCATACCCCATTTCCACGGGGGAAAAGAAGGAAGTGGGAGTGAACGAAGATGAAATACTAATACGTAAAGAAGATATTCCGGTGGAGTCAGAATGCAAGGTAAAAACTGCCTTGGTTAACTTTACCCTTGAAAATATCTTAGAGAGACACCCCCCAACCCTGGGGGGGACCAGCAGACTCCCTCTCAATAAGTCCAACCCAGACAGTTTTTCTACCTAATGTTGGAAAGATGTGCTGCTTTCTCAGTTGAGCACAGAAAAATTATTTAGCTGGTGTCTAAGGGTTGTGCTAGATGAAAACTACCTATCTTGTCAAATTGCACCCAGGCAGGGGTGACTTCAGCTGTTGCAGGACCGAAAGCTGCAACCCCAGTTCTCCTAACCACACAGGAACCACGTTGCCCTCCTCCTTCTCAAGGCAGTTCCACTGTTTGCCTCAGTCAATTTCACCTTTGCAAGATTTCCTGCAGAACCTCTGTAGACTCAGCCTTTCCCCTTTCTGTGGTCCTCATTACTCATACTTTTAGATTCTGATTCTAGTACTTCTTCATTAAAGTATTTAAAAATATTTCCACATAATCTGAGCACATAGAGTCATACATATTTCCAAAGCAGTGTATGCATTTGAGACTATAAAAGAAAGAGCACTGTACTGGAGTTAGAAGACCTGGATTCCAGTGTGTGTGGCCAGAGTCTGGGGTAAGAAACCCATAATGTATATTCATTGACTAGTAAAGAAAAAAGAACTATGTGGCAAAGACATAGGCTGCGTTAAGGAGAGACACCGAAGTTTGCTGAAGCACTCTGAGGCTAGTAACACCTGGAAGCCTTATCTGAAGGGGTAAGCTCTGGGTCTGAAGGGACAAACAGAGGAAATAGTTACTAGAATTGGAGAGAAGGCAGCCAACAAAAGCCTTCTGTTAAAGAATGTAAGGCCAGCCACACAGCCCAATATAGGGAGGTTCTTGAAGAAATAAATGCCACCACCTTGCCTCCTCTCATTCTCTAATTTTTTTTTTTTTTTTGCCTCAAGGGTATTTATTTACCCCTTTCTAGTTCAATTAATCTTAGTTTTGTGTTTTGTTTTTTGTTTTTGTTTTAATGAAAGGGAGAGTAAATGGCTTCAGTCCCATCCTGGGGCACCTGATGAGTTTTCATTCTTTATTTCTTCTCAATATTTATGGCTACATTGGGTCTTAGTTGTAGCGTGTGGGTCTTCATTGTGGTGCTCAGGCTTCTCTGCAGTTGTAGCACAGGCTTAGTTGCCTCGGAGCATATGGGATCTTAGTTCCCCAACAAGGGATCAAACCCGCATCCCCTGCATTGAAAGGCTGATTCTTAACCACTGGACCACTAGGGAAGTCCCTCATCCTCTAATCTTTTGCCCCTGCCTCCTACCTTATGAACACAAGGGAAAACCAGAAGGCAGGAAAGAGTTCACAGAGCAGGGTAGAAAATGTGGGACAATGAAATTTGAGGGGGCAATTGGAGAAATTCAGCACAGGACTCAAGTTCAGCCCCTTTAGATGAATCTCCATTCTCTCAGATCCTTATCATCTTTATTAGTAAAAATGAATGAGTTGATTATTAGACAGTCTCTGTGTTCCCTCTTAGTATAACACTCAATGATACTATGACTCTAGATAAAATAATATTCACCTATTTATAGGATTCCTAAGTCTTAATAGACCAGGATACAGCAGTTGCTATCAAATACTCCTTGAAGCAGTTTGTGGAATTAGAGATCCATGCCTTTGTAACATAATTCAATGCTTTATAAATTTCTAAGAAAAACAAGCTATTACTATTCACCATTTCTTAGGTTTTAAAAAATCTTACCTTAGGTAGCCCTGTTTGTGTAACATACTGACGTATGCCCTGGGAAATTATTCAGTTTTCTTTAACGGCGAGGCCTCTGGCTCTGGGTCTCTAGAAGACCTCAGTTACCTTATCTGACCTCTGTGGGGCTTAAATCATGTGTAAAAAGATATCACCTATCTGAAGCATTGTGTTTTGCTATGAGAATCAGGAGGCAACCCTTCCCAAAAAGTGTTAGTACCCAGAGGTGGTGGAACTTTGAGAGAGATCCTAAGAAACCTTGGCATTTTCCAAATAAGGGTTTTCCGCGGGTGGCTTAGTTCTGAAGATGGGAAATGACCGTGAAGCTTGTCAGGTTCATTTCTCTCTTTCAATCAGTCTGTACTGAGTTTCTGCCAGCCCTGTTCTAGGCATCCGGGAGCAGCTGTGAACAAAACGAAGCCCCTGCTTCTAAAGGGAGAAAAATCATGTTCCAAAAATACATACATCTTAATACAAAACGTATAGATATGTAAGACACATTTATATAATGATAAGTGCAAGGAAGAACATACTTTAGGATAATGGGATAGAACGATGGGGGTGCAGGGTGGGGGGCGAAGCACTTGAGCCAGGATACTGAGGCTTGGGAGGAGGTAGACTTTTGATAAAAACTTTTTAAAAATTAATTTTTATTGGAGTATAGTTGCTTCACCCGGGGTTCCTGAGTGGCTCAGACAGTAAAGAATCTGCCTGCAACACAGGAGACACGAGTTTAATCCCTGGGTCGAGAAGATCCCTTGGAGGACAGTATGGCAACCCACTCCAATATTCTTGCCTGGAGAATTCCATGGATAGAGGAGCCTGGTGGGCTACAGTCCATGGGGTTGAAGAGTCAGCCATGACTGAGCAACTAACATGCACATAGTTGCTGTACAGTGTTGTGTTGGTATCTGCTGTACAGCAAAGTGAATTAGCTATATGTATACATGTAGCCCCTATTTTTTGGGTTTCCTTCCCATTTAGGTCACCACAGAGCACTGAGTAGGGTTCCCTGTGCTCTACAGTAGGTTCTCATTAGTTATCTATTTTATACATAGTGACTTTTGATAAAAAAAAAAAACTTTTAACTATTTCATTCTCTTTTTTTGCATAAATATAAAAGTGTTCCTGGGAATTTGCTGGTAGGAAGTCCAGTGGCCAAGAATTTGCACTCCCAATGCAGGGCGACTGGGCTCAAGCCCTGGTTGGGGAACTAGATCCCACAAGAATCGACTAAGAGTGCAAAGGCCACAACTAGAGTCCACACGTCGCAAATAAAGATTCCAGATACAACAACTAAAGATCTTGCATGCCACAACTAAGACCTGGCAGCCAAATAAATAAATTAAACAAATATTTTAAAGTGTTTCAAAACTTCCAAGATCTTAGAAGATGGTGACTGAAAGACTCAATGAGTGATGTTCATTTTAAAGGATTAAGAAAAAGTCCAAGAAGTACAAAAGACTAAGCTGAATGGTTTACTACAATCGTTTATAAAGGTTTGTATAAAGTCTCATAAGGGTTTATTGTTGGGTCTATGGCACCCAGAGGTGAAAGGTGGGGGAAGGGAAGCAAGGGCCCAGACACCTCTAAGAAAAAAAAACAACATTAGGAAGTTGAGGGGAAAGAAGAGCAAAGAGTGAGAAGATGGCTCCCTCGAGACTGAGGCAGGTATTGGTCTGACTGTGCTTAGTTGCTCAGTTGTGTCCGACTCTTTGTGACCCCATGGACTACAGCCTGCCAGGTTCCTCTGTCCATGAGATTCTCCAGGCAAGAATACTGAAGTGGCTTGCCATGCCCTCCTCCACGGGATCTTCCCAACCCATGGATTGAACCCAGGTCTCCTGCATTTTAGGCTGATTCTTTATCGTCTGAGTCACGTGCAAGCAAGCTAGGCACATCTTTTAAATGCAGAGTAGTTACCAGAAAAAGTAGATTCTTGTGATACGGGATGATAATTACAGTGGCTATTTTTGCTGTTGCTTGTAGTTCAGGGATATTTGAGATGTGCTTAAAATTATTTTATCTGTTTTATTTTAGTATCAGGAAGTGTTAAGAAAGTGAAATCACTCAGTCATGTCTGACTCTTTGTGACCCCATGGACTGTAGCCTACTAGGCTCCTCTGTCTACGGGGTTTTCCAGGCAAGAATACTGGAGTGGGTTGCCATTTCCTTCTCCAGGAGATCTTCCCAACCCAGGGATTGAACCCAGGTCTCCCACATTGTAGGCAGATGCTTTACCATCTGAGCCACTGGGGAAGTTTATTTTAGTATCAAAATGATTGTAAAGGTGGAGGTCAAGAAGGAAAAAAAAATTTTAATGAGGCTTGCAAAAGGAAAGCTCTTGTATAAAGTAAGGTGTCAATCCACACATAGAATTTTGTTTCTTATGTGGTAGTGAGATAAATGTTGAGGCCAAATCTGCTGTCTTCTTGCACTTTCAATTTAAAGAAACAGCCCTTATCTGTCAGATCCGGAGCTTACAGGATTCAGTGATAAATAGCTCAGAAAAGAAGCAGTAATTCCATAGAATGCCACAGAACACAATCATGGCTAGTGATCTTTAAACTGCACCTCTGAGCTAAGTTCCATGGTATTTGACTTAAATTTCCATTAGCACAAACCAAAGATATAACATAAAAGAAAAACAATTTGCTCCAGTATCACAAAAGATTCAACAATAAGAACTGGCTAAAACCTTTATGTCTTAGCAATATGACAGCTTCAGCTAACCACAAAAATCAAAAAGTTGTCCCTATATTAGTAAGTTATTTTAATGAAATTCCTGGAGATAATGTAAAAGTTCTTGAACTTGACGTCCTGCCAGGTGTGGGACAAGTGACCAATTAAATAGCTATACTTTCTCTGCTAGGAGGGTGGTACACTGGTTGATAACATGATTAGCATGTGAACTGATAACATTAATATTAACTTCAGAGATGGAAAATCCTACCAGTTCAAAGACTTTTCTTCTAGAAACTGATGACTAACTTCATCAAAACATTGATGAGGATTGATTCTGACAGTACACTCATATCAAGTCTATGAATAATAACACATCTGATGATTTTCCAGTTTTTGAGGAAAGTTGTTCTTGTAAAAATATTTTATATTCATATGATATGAATAGCCACTATAATAATTTGATGATTAAGTTAAAGTGCAGTGCTAATAGCATTGTATTAAACCCAAGATAACTTAGATGGATGCCTTCTTTTGAAAGAAGACTAAAAGTGTTCCAAGTAGTTCATGGATCCAAGAAAAGCAAAAATATTAAAGATTCTGATTCAGAACTTTGGTTCTAGTTTTAAGTAAACCATTTCCACTATTTTATGTGATGCTCTTTCTGAAAAAAGAGGGGCAAAATCTATCATCACTGAAGACTATGTGTTTTCTAGCAGTATGCAAAAGCCATAAATAATTCTCTTTTCACTTTCATTTAGAAACTAAGAAAATTGTAAAAGAACACACAGGCCATGGCTTTCACTCTGGTTTAGATTTGATCTGCTGGTAACAGATGAGTTATATATAAACTGCTTAATGACAAAACTTGGGTATAGGATCGATCATTAATACTAGATTCAGCTGCGGGGAGTTAGAAATAAACCGTCCAGGGGAGCCATAAGTCCCTTTCAAAGTGATGTTCCTTCTTCAGCAAACAATGATCTTTTTAATGAACACCATGTCCTTAAATCATAGTATAATGAGAGCTTACTAGCCTAATGGGCAACAAGAAAGTATCTACAGATGAGAAACAATGGAATACAGTGGATGGGTTTTTTTTTTTCTGTGTACATTAGCATCTCAATCTTATTTTAAAAGTGCACATTCATCCTCTCTACTGCATACACCATGATGGAAGGTGCAAACTTCAGCAAAAAAAAAAAAAAAATTTTGGAGATCATGAAACCTCATCAGTCATGTTGATGCAGATTCTCTCTTAGTAATTCTAATTAGAACTCAGAGACAGAGATATTTGAAAAAGTTAAACAAAATACACAACTAGTGAACAAGCTGAGTTCTTCAAAAATACAAGGAAAATAATTTGCTATTAGCATTATTATTAGTTAGATGATTAAACTGAGAAAGTAATTATTGTATTAAAGTATAAAGTATAAGTTTTAACTTTCCAAACAAATTATGATTTATTGAAAAAATGTTCTCTGTGCTTTTTCTTTTAACACAGCAGTCAAGTTTTTTTTTTCTTTTTTAAATGATAGCTTTTACTTTTTTAGAGTGGCTTTAGATTTATAGAAAATTGGATAGTACACAGAATCCCAGTATAGGCCCCTTCCTCCCAATTCATTGTTTCACCTGTTATTAACACCTTGCACTAGGGCAGTACGTTTGTTATAAATGATTAGTCAATGTTGATGGATTATTATTAACTAAAATTTACATTTTGGGGTTTATTTCTTGTGTTGTATAGTTGTATGGGTTTTGTCATAGATACTTTTTACCAAATTTTTTATCTATCTAATTTTATTCTTTCAAAAAAGAACAAAGATTGATAAATATAAATAGTGAAAAACAATATAACGTCTGTACATTGTAACACTTTTCATATAAATAAATTCCAGAGGAAAAAAGCCCTGGATTCCTAGTTTGGGTTTGGAATAGGAGAAGGCACTGGCAACCCACTCCAGTACTCTTGCCTGGAAAATCCCATGGACGGAGGAGCCTGGTAGGCTGCAGTCCATGGGGTCGCTAAGAGTCAGACACGACTGAGCGACTTCCCTTTCACTTTTCACTTTCATGCATTCGAGAAGGAAATGGCAACCCACTCCAGTGTTCTTGCCTGGAGAGTCCCAGGGACTGGGGGTCCTGGTGGGCTGCCGTCTATGGGGTCGCACAGAGTCGGACTCGACTGAAGGGATGTAGCAGGAAGACACTACAGATAGAGGCCATAAGAAAGAACCTGAGTCATTTTGGGAAAAGAGACTCCAGAACAGAAACTACTCTGGCCTCAGCCTTGAGCACCATAGTGTAACACATCCTTAGGTCTTTGCAGTTAGGTACACACCTGGTCCTTTAAGTGCACCTCTGATACCAGACAGTCCAGCCAGAGGAACCTCTGACTGCCAGCCTCAGCTACCCACAGTCAGTCAACCTTGCCAGCTCCCCATCCAAAGCATGATGCCTCTCCCACTTTGCTCCAGGGACCACCCTCAGTTTTGCCTTTTTCCTCTCTCTGCCTGTTGCAAGTAGGTGCCCACCTGTATCCTGCAGAACCTAGACCTTGTTATCCAGGGTGAAGGGAAGGGCTACCTAGCGGGACAGGAGGTCCATCAGAAGTACCTTTAAGGTAGGGCACCAAGTGAAGCATGCCTCAGGAGCAGTTGTTAATAGACATGCCTTTGTCCACCTGTCCACCTGTGTATCCCTAACACCTGAATCATGCCTGGCCTATTACACACATTCGGTAAGGATTTGTGGAGTAAATGAGCAATGCTTGACTTCTATAGCCTTCCTTGGCTTCTGGTCTCTGCCTCACACTCAGCCTTTGGCATCTTTCACTTAAAGACTGATTCAAGGCTGACTTCCCAAAATTTGAGATCTGACATTAACTTTTTCATTTGCCACAGTGGTTCACGAATGGCGGCTTCCCAGGTGGTGCAGTGGTAAAGAATCTGCCTGCTATTACAGGAAATGCAAAAGTTGTGGGTTCGATCCCTGAGTTGGGAAGGTCCCCTGGAGTAAGAAATGGCAACTCTTTCCAATATTCTTGCCTGAAAAATTCCACAGAGAGAGGAGCTTGGTGGGTTACAGTCCATGAAGTCACAGAGTCAGACATGACTGAGTGACTGAGTACACAACACACAATGGTTCATGAATACCTGTTTTCAGAGGTTTTTTTTTTAATGCTCTGTATTTTTCTAAGCAAATAAAAAGAGCTGGAGGGGCCAAGTCATTTGGCTTCTGGTTCTGGTTCTGACAGTGGGTTAATCTTGTAATTCATGAGTTAATCAAGAACATGAATTGGGTGATTCAAGCTTGGGAAATGGTATAATGTCTCCTATTTGCTCTAGAGGAATGTCACAAGGTCTGGGGAGTCTTGTGGTAAATAAAACTTGCTCAATATTGTTTAAATGAGGGATTTTTCAACATTATTTGGATTAAAGTCCCTCTCCATGGACGGAGGAGCCTGTTGGACTGTAGTTCATGGGGTCACAAAGAGTGAACATAGCTGAGCACGGAGCCAAGCTGCTGGGTCCCTTTATTCCCCACATGATGTGCTGCTCTGAGCTTAGTTGCCCAGTCATGTCTGACTATTGTGTTCCCACACGATATCTATTGACATATATGGATTAGGATTCCAGGGCATAGACACACTTGGGGAATCGCTAGAGTAGAAACTCTCAAATCTTTTCGAGGACTAATGTTATCTGATTAAATTCATTTGCATTAAGGTAGAGGGAAAGGGCACCTCATTGCCAAGCAAATGGTATAAAATTAAGAGAATAACAGGTCCAAGAGCATTCTCCAAAGGGTCTCTCTCTGTCAACTTCCTTTCGTCTGTCCTGTTTTGTGTGTCTGCCATTTATTACCAGTTAATGAGACCGACTAGAGTCAAAGTCTCCACCTTCCTTACAGTGGGGGTCTTAGTTGATTTGGGGTGGGGGTGGGGGAACCAGCTGCAGCTTTTTATCTTTGGTGACAACAAGCAGTTGTGTTCCTTCTTGGGCAGTTACCGGGTTCATGAATAGTGCCACAGTCTTTTAAAGCTAGGACTGCTCTTTTGATGTACAAGTTCATATGACTCCACCATGGGCAAGACCTTCTGTCCCATTCCACCCCTCCCCCTTCCTGTGTTTGTCTTTGCCCTTGCAAGGGTTTTGGCTCCCAGCCAAAATGAAACCAATGAGTTGCTCAATTCAGAGAAATAAAGGAAAACAGCCCCTCTCCCCAATTTGATGGTCAGTAGCAGTGGGGGAGATATAATAAACCTCTTCACTAAAAGTAAATGCAGCTTTTAAGAGAAGCAAAGAATTATACCTCCGAAGCTATTCTTCAGCACTCGTGACAGTTACAGATCGTCAGAGGTTGCCTGCTGCCATGGAGATGGAATTCAGTTGCAGCACTTGAAGGACTTTGCATGGTTTTCTTCTTCCCAGCCCACCTTGTAGTTTCATACATCAAAAAAAAATTCAACTGTAAACACAACTTCTAATGTAGAGTTCAACAGAAAGAATGGATCCCTTCGGGGAATAATTGATGCTTTTTTTATTTTTAAGAATCTACCCATTTTGAGTAATACTGATATATATCAACTTTTCCAAGACTGCTAAGGAGAGCCAGGCCTCCTGCTAGCCACAACAGTACGAGGAAGGAGGGCAGAGGGAACTCCGCCACTGGTGTCACCTTTACCAAATGGAACAAGAGCTTTGGTGTTTTCTGACCAAAAACCTTTCTTCCTTCCTGTGCCCAGACACTGACTTAGTTCTTTGCAGAGCAAGCCCCACTCATAAGTAAAAGACAGCCAAGTATATCTCCTTCCCAATGATTAAAATTCTCATGTTTAGGGTCACCCTACATGATTAAGGCATCATCTCCAGAAGATTCCAGCTAAGATATAGTGACCAAGCCCGGGCTGTCCCTTCAACCTCAGCTACTCATTACTTCCCACATCTCTCTCATTCTGCTCCATCCCCCTCATTCTGCTCCGTCCCCCTAGCCTCCTTGCCACTGTTCCAACACTTCAGCCTTATATCTAACTCAGGGGTTTTGCATTTGCTGTCTCTCCTCCCCACCCCTGAACTAAAATATTCTTTCCTGGATATACATATGGCTCACCTCTCCTCGCCTGCTAAAATGTCACTTTGTCAGGGAGACTGTCCTAACCACCCTATTTGAGACAGCAATTTCCCCACCCAATTTCCAGCCTCCCTTCTTGCCTTATCTCTCTCCATAGGACTTACCGTTGTCTAACAAACCTTTTGCTTATTTATTTGTTTTATTCGTGGTTGCTTCCCCTACTAAAACGCTGGTCCATGAGAGCAAGTATGCTGTCTGTTTTGCTTGTTGCTACAATCTTAACAGTAAAATGTCTAGAACAGGGCCTGGCTGTGGAAGACATTCAGTGACTATTCCTTGAATGCATGAATGAATTCCAAGCTAACTGCCGCCTAACAGACATCAAGGCCCTGAGACAAGGGGCAATAGGACTGGTCAGTTTTGACCATGGCCTTGATAAACACCTCCAGGAGTAGAATCTGTAATTAGAGGGCTCCTTTTTTTTAATACTTATTTATTTGGTTGCCCTGAGAGTTGCAGTGTATGGGATCTTTCCTTGTAGTATGTGAGATCTAGTTCCCTGACCAAGAATCAAACCCAGGTCCCTTACATTGGAAGCTTGGAGTTTTAGCCACTGGACTACCAGGAAAGTTCCTTCCACAAGTGTCCTCTCATCACCAGAAAATTACAATCATGTCTTCTGTTAACTGTTAGCACCCTTGTTCCTCCAGGCACAGCCAGAGATGAATGGTTCCACCAATAACAGGACCTGTTTTGCTTAAAATCATAGATAGATGACTGTGTGGATCACAGAAAACTGTGGAAAATTCTTAAAGAGACAGAAACACCAGAACACCTTACGTGCCTCCTGAGAAACCTGTATGCAGGTCAGGAAGCATACAGTTAGAATCAGACATGGAACAATGGACTGGTTCAAAATTGGCAAAGGAGTATGTCAAGACTGTATATTGTCACCCTGCTTATTTAACTTATATGCAGAGTACATCATGCGAAATGCTGACCTGGATGAAGCACAAACTGGAATCAAGATTGCTGGGAGAAATACGAATAACCGATGAGGGTGAAAGAGAAGAGTGAAAAGTTGTCAGCATTCAAAAAACTAAAATCATGACATCTGGTCCCATCATTTCACGGCAAATAAACAGGCAAAAAGTAGAGAAACTGTGACAGATTTTCTTTTCTTTGACTCCAAAATCACTGCGGACGGTGACTGCAACCACAAAATTAAAGATGCTTGCTCCTTGGAAGGAAAGCTATGAGAAACCTAGACAGTATATTAAAAAGCAGACATTTACTTTGTCAACAAAGGTCCAAATAGTCAAAGCTATGGTTTTTCCAGTAGTCAGTCATGTATGGATGTGAGAGGTGGACCATAAAGAAGGCTGAGTCCTGAAGAACTGATGCTTTCAAACTGCAGTGCTTGAGAAGACTCTTGAGAGTCCCTTGGGCAACAAGGAGATCCAAGCAGTCCATCCTAAAGGAAATCAGTCCTGAATATTCATTGGAAGGACTGAGGCTGAAGCTGAAACTCCAATATTTTGGCTACCTGATGCGAAGAGCTGACTCATTGGAAAAGACCCTGATGCTGGGAAAGATTGAGGGCAGGAGGAGAAAGGAGCAACAGAGGATGAGACGGTTGGATGGCATCACCAACTCAAGGGACATGAGTTTGAGCAAGCTCAGGGAAATAGTGAAGGACAGGGAAGCCTGGCATGCTGCAGTCCCTGGCGTCACAAAAAGTCAGACATGACTGAGCTACTGAACAACAACAACACCTAGACAAAGGAGACTCCCAAACATTCCCCAGGAACCAGAAATTCCACTTCAGTTAGTGACATCTCTACTCTCCTCTAGCTTCTGTGTTAAGACCATCTGCAATTCTCTCTTTGACCCTATAGATCAATCAGTTCCCAGAATGTGGCAATTTTATTTCCAAAATGCCTCTTGCATCCTTTGCCTCTCTCTCAGTCTCATCACCACAACCCTCATCTGGCCCTCATTAGCTCTTAACTGGCTATAGCAATAGCTGCCGAACTGGTTTCCTATCTCTAGTTTCTTCCTCTCCCAAACCTGCTCAGAACAGCTGCCACAATAATATTCCCAAAAAACAAATGTAATGTCACTCTCACTATTCCTACAAAATGTCAACGGCTCCCCCATCACCCTTGAAATGGGTCCTTTAAGCTACCTTCCAGGGTTTCCAGCCACAAATGCCTTAACTTCCACCATAGCCTGGTCTATTCATGTACCTAAGCACTTCTTGTCTCCCAAATAAGTCATGTGCTTTCCTTCTTTACATCTTGGTTTATTTCCTGTCCCCCGACCCCATCTACCTTCTTCTAATCATATGCCCTCATTTTCTGTCTGTGTCTTTTGAAATCCCACCCAAAGATTCCCCAAGGACCATTTGTTGATTCATTCAGCCAGTCAGAACAAAGATTGGAAAAACTGAGATCTCCATTCTCCCCAAGATCTCCTATATCAGAAGTGATCTTTCTTCTGTGTACATTCTATGCATTTATCACATGATCCCTTGATTCGTGCTGATATAAATTTATGTGTATACACACACACACACACACACACACACATATATATATATCATTATTCTCCAGCCAGCCTCTTTTTCTGGTCCTTGAGGGCAGAGACTTTTGTGCCACTATTTCATTCCCAGAATACCACATGACAGCTTGCTCATAGCAGGTGCCCACACCTTTTAAGGGATGCTGCTAGCAACCCATCACACTGGTTCTTTAAAGGTCACTATAATCCTTCCAAGGTTGTGTTATCAATTACAACTGGTGAACCATCACCCAGAAATATTTCCCCTTCCCCCATTCCCTCAGCCAACAGGGCTCACAGTCCTCAAGGTAGCCAGCTGTTATTCAAAGCTGAGTGGAAAATAAATGTTACACAATTCCTTCAAGATGAATTTTCAAAAGGAAATCATCAGGGTGAGAAGAACAGAGACTTGACTGACCAGTTGAGGCTGTTGTACCAGGTGCATAAGCATACTTTTATTTCTCAAATGCCCTGTGGCACACACCTGGATATCCTGGGTGCCTCACTTATTGGGCAGGCAATTTGGTGGCATGTGAAACAAATCTGGAACTGGAGGGGCAGTCTGAGAGGATGCGGATAAGAAAAAAAAAGAAATGGAAGGAGAGAAGGAAGGAAGGAAGAATTTAGTTTCATCTTGCTGGGCAAGAACATTGCGAAAGGAAACAAGCAGAAACATATCTGTAATATGCCAACGCGTAGCCTCTGCTGTTGGTCTCATTCTGCGTGTGTGTGTTTGGTCGCTAAGTCATGTCCAACTCTTTGCGACCCCATGGACTGCAGCCCACCAGGCTGCTTGTCCATGGGATATTCCAGGCAAAAATACTGGAGTGGGTTGCCACTTCCTTCTCCATGGTCTCATTCTAACTCATCTTCAAAGTCTATCATTTTCTGCTTGTTCTGTGCATACCCTGTCTTCCCACCAGTAAAGACTTTCCACATTTACCGGTTTACATGTCTTCTTTTGCCTTGACTGTGAATTCTTAGAAGATAAAGCACATTCCTTTATCTTTGTATCTTTGGTCCTAAGCACAACATCTGGTACTTAATAGACACTCTGTATTTGTTCCAATGGTGGTGATAGAAAGCCATGTCTCCACAGCTTTAATTACTAGCACGCCAACCTTGTGCTTTTTGTTCTGTACCATCATCTGTACAATTATTTACTTCTTTCAATTTCTTCATTTAAACCTCTGTGCCTTTCTTTGCAATCATATCTGTGAAATCTCACAGATTGATGAGTGGGTTACATATTTCCTAACATTTTAAAATAAGTAGACAACGATTAAACAGTATTCACTCAGTTCAGTTCAGTTCAGTTCAGTCACTCAGTTGTGTCCGACTCTTTGCAACCCCATGAATCGCAGCACGCCAGGCCTCCCTGTCCATCACCAACTCCTGGAGTTCACTCAGACTCACGTCCATCGAGTCTGTGATGCCATCCAGCCATCTCATCCTCTGTCGTCCCCTTCTCCTCCTGCCCCCAGTCCCTCCCAGCATCAGAGTTTTTCCAATAAGTCAACTCTTTGCATGAGGCGGCCAAAGTACTGGAGTTTCAGCTTTAGCATCATTCCTTCCAAAGAAATCCCAGAGTTGATCTCCTTCAGAATGGACTGGTTGGATCTCCTTGCAGTTCAAGGGACTCTCAAGAGTCTTCTCCAACACCACAGTTCAAAAGCATCAATTCTTCGGTGCTCAGCCTTCTTCACAATCCAACTCTCACATCCATACATGACCACAGGAAAAACCATAGCCTTGACTAGACGGACCTTAGTCGGCAAAGTAATGTCTCTGCTTTTGAATATGCTATCTAGGTTGGTCATAACTTTTCTTCCAAGGAGTAAGCAACTTTTAATTTCATGGCTGCAATCACCATCTGCAGTGATTTGGGAGCCCCCCAAAATAAAGTCTGACACGGTTTCCACTGTTTCCCCATCTATCAGGTATCACCTAAATCAGCACATCTGTGGTAGGCAGATCACTTCTGGGAAACACTGATTAGTCTTTGTTCTCTAAAACTGTGACATAGTTAAGTGTATCAATTCTATACTTTAGGCCTTTCAGTAGTAATCGTGCACACAATTATGTCTTTCTTTAGAAGAAAGTTAATACTCTGAGTTTGAATTTTTCAATGTACCAGTTGTTTAATGGGTGCAGCACAATTTGTATCTAAGAAAAGAGGGTTTATTTTTTCATCTTCCAAGTTACTGTGGTCAGGTTGATGTCTAATATTTAAAAGGTATTTGGCCATTTCAGCAGTCAGTGGAGATTTTCTCAAATTCTGGTTTTCCTTTCTGCTTCAACCACTCACCCCAATGTCTTCCCCAAATCTGGAGAGTCTGCCTTGGAAATGGCTCTTAAAAACTCTCCAGAAGATGAATATGCAGAGTGCACAGTTCAGTTCAGTTCAGTCGCTCAGTCGTGTCCGACTCTTTACGACCCCATGAATCGCAGCACGCCAGGCCTCCCTGTCCATCACCAACTCCTGGAGTTCACTCAGACTCACATCCATTGAGTCCGTGATGCCATTCAGCCATCTCATCTTCGGTCGTCCCCTTCTCCTACTGCCTCCAATCCCTCCCAGAATCAAAGTCTTTTCCAATGAGTCAACTCTTCACATGAGGTGGCCAAAGTACTGGAGTTTCAGCTTTAGCATCATTCCTTCCAAAGAAATCCCAGGGCTGATCTCCTTCAGAATGGACTGGTTGGATCTCCTTGCAGTCCAAGGGACTCTCAAGAGTCTTCTCCAACACCACAGTTCAAAAGCATCAATTCTTCGGCGCTCAGCCTTCTTCACAGTCCAACTCTCATATCCATACATGACCACAGGAAAGACCATAGCCTTGACTAGACGGACCTTAGTCGGCAAAGTAATGTCTCTGCTTTTGAATATGCTATCTAGGTTGGTCATAACTTTTCTTCCAAGGAGTAAGTGTCTTTTAATTTCATGGCTGCACTCATCATCTGCAATGATTTTGGAGCCCCCCCAAATAAAGTCTGACACTGTTTCCACTGTTTCCCCATCTATTTCCCATGAAGTGATGAGACTGGATGCCATGATCTTCGTTTTCTGAATGCTGAGCTTTAAGCCAACTTTTTCACTCTCCTCTTTCACTTTCATCAAGAGGCTTTTTAGTTCCTCTTCATTTTCTGCCAGAAGGGTGGTGTAATCTGCATATCTGAGGTTATTGATATTTCTCCCAGCAATCTTGATTCCAGCTTGTGTTTCTTCCAGTCCAGTGTTTCTCATGATGTACTCTGCATAGAAGTTAAATAAGCAGGGTGACAATATACAGCCTTGACATATTCCTTTTCCTATTTGGAACCAGTCTGTTGTTCCATGTCCAGTTCTAACTGTTGCTTCCTGACCTGCATACAGATTTCTCAAGAGGCAGGTTAGGTGGTCTGGTATTCCCATCTCTTTCAGAATTCCCCACAGTTTATTGTGATCCACACAGTCAAAGGCTTTGGCATAGTCAATAAAGCAGAAATTGATGTTTTTCTGGAACTCTTTTGCTTTTTCCATGATCCAGCGGATGTTGGCAATTTGATCTCTGGTTCCTCTGACTTTTCTAAAACCAGCTTGAACATCAGGAAATTAATGGTTCACATATTGCTGAAGCCTGGCTTGGAGAATTTTGAGCATTACTTTACTAGCGTGTGAGATGAGTGCAATTGTGCAGTAGTTTGAACTTTCTTTGGGATTGCCTTTCTTTGGGATTCAACAATTCGCAAAAGAGGAAATATAACTCATCAACAAGGATATGGGAAAATATGCAACCCTACTAGTAATCAAATGAATGCAGATTAAAATTATACTTAATGTATCATTTTAAACACTTTAAATAAGAGGGATATTAAAAAAATAATTCTTAATGCAAAGAGGGTGGGCTGAAATTGATAATCTCATAGTCTGCATGGGGCTATATGATGCATATGGGAACTGAAAAGCATTTCCAACTTGATATTTGGCAAAATATGAATCAAGGGTTCACAATTGCAATAAGGCCTTTGATCTGGTGGCAGTTCTGTTTCTAGAAATCTACTGTATGGGAATAACTCTATATATGGAAAAGATTATATTTGTGAAAATACTTGTTGTGTGAATATACTAGTGAAAACTGAGGAAAGACAAGAATACCAACAAGGAAGATAGTGAGTAAGGCTGGTGATCTATATCCATTTAGTGGATGATCACACACCCATTTAAAAATCAGGTTTATGAAAACATTTTATGACATGGCAGAATATTTTGAGTATAATAGGATAGAAAAATTTACACATAATGATGATAAATATGCAAAAGTATATGAGTCTAAGAAGACACTGTGAGAAAATGGCCTTGTTCCTGGCAGGGCAGTGTGTCTAATGGTTGAGTGCACCAACTCTGGCATCAGATTGGCTGTGTTTGCAGCTCAGCGTTGCTGCATATTAGCTTTGTGACCTTGGGTGAGTTGCTTAAGTTCTTAGACTAAATTTTTCTCCTCTGTAAAATATAATAGCTATCCTGAGGATTAAGTAAGATACTTTATTAATATGTAAAACATCGAGCAGATAGCTGACTCACAGTGGAACTGACTAAACTATTATTCATCCTGCAAATATTTATCATCACTGACTATGTGCAAGATACCTAATATGCTGGCAAATCTTGGGATAATATCATCTCTCTTCTGTTTTCTGCAACACACTTGTGTTATCTTTAAAAGGAAATGTTCCACTGGGCTTGCTTTGATTGGTCACCTTATTAGCAGGCTACCCTAAGAGTATGCTAATCATGCTTCCCGGCCTTTCTGTTCTTCTTATCTTACAGATGGGAAACTAGTTACATTACTAGTAAATGGCAACACTGAATTCACACCCAGCTGTAGAGTTTTAAGTTTCGCTTCCCTGTTGCTCCTAATTATGTCTCTTGTAAACTTTTGAGTGGTATTTCGTAGCCTAGAGATTAATAGCAAATAATTATCCACGGCCAGTTTCCAGTTCTAGTTCTGCAGCCTCCAAAGCCTGTGAGGACAAATGCCTCAGATGACCCCCTGTTGAAGTTCTAACCCCCAGTACCTCGGAATGTGACCTTATTGGACACAGGATCCCTGCAGATGCAGTTAGTCAAGTTAAGGCAAAGTCATACTGGAGGGAGGTGGTCCCCTAGTTCAATATGACTGTTGTCCTTAGAAGAAGAGGAGAAGAGATACTGAACGCGTGAGGCACTGAAGCCCTGAAGAGCAAGCCAAGGATCTAGAAAACACGAGGACCGACAGCCACCCCCAGAAGCCGGGAGGGGAGGAAGGATTCTCTCTGACAGGTTTCAGAGGGTGCATGGATCTGATGACACCTTGATTTTGGACTTCTAGCCTCCAGAAAGCAGTGAGACAACAAGCTTCTGTTGTCTGAAGCCACCCAGTGTATGGCACTTTGTTATAGCAGCCCTAAGAATCTCACACAGTCAGGAAGTGGTGGGGTGGTGGGCAGCGTTCTCTCCCACCCATGGAAATAAACGGACTACGTCTTTCTGTGGGTTTCTGCACTTCAGCCCCACAAGAACTGGGCTGTCTGCTGTCACTGTGATGATATAATGACAACCATGACCATGATATCATGGCGACATTGTGGGTTTCTCCCCAGTAGCCATGCTTCCCCACTTTTGCTAACAGATTCCTATTTTACTCAGCTACTGGGGCCTTTTAGTTCTATAACCACATGGATTTTACGCATTTGAAAGCATGCTCTGGGCCCACCAAACTGAATTAACTTCCTTTTAAACAATTTTTTATTGGAGTATAGTTGATTTACAATGTTGTCTTAGTTTCAGATACATGGTTGAATGGATCAGTTATATATACACATATCTACTCTTTTTTTGGATTCTTTTCCCATACAGGTCATTACAGAGTATTGAGTAGAGTTCCATGTGCTATAAATTGTATAAATAGGTCCTTATTAGTTATCTATTTTACATATAGTAGTGTGTATATGGGAGAAGGCAATGGCACCCCACTCCAGTACTCTTGCCTGGAAAATCCCATGGGTGGAGGAGCAGGATAGGCTGCAGTCCATGGGTCGCTAAGAGTCGGACACGACTGTGCAACTTCACTTTCACTTTTCACTTTCATGCATTGGAGAAGGACATGGCAACCCACTCCAGTGTTCTTGCCTGGAGAATCCCAGGGACGGAGGAGCCTGGTGGGCTGCCGTCTATGGGATCGCACAGAGTCAGACACGACTGAAGCGACTTAGCAGCAGCAGCAGCAGTGTGTATAAGTGTGTATGTCAACCTCAGTCTCCCGATTTATCCCCGCCCCTTCGCACCCTGCCTAATCAGCTTCTTGCAGCCCATTTGTGGATGACACTAGCTTGGAACTCAGGAGTCTGCCAGGTTTTACCATCCACATGCTAAGACCAAATGGGCTTCTGCAGGCTGCATTTTCAGACTGAAAGGATGAAGTGAATGATTCACTCGCCAACCTGAAAAATCAATGTTTGGTGGCTTGTGTGGCATAATTACCAGCACTTACAGACCCCAACAAGAGCATCACCGGCAAACTTAAGGCATACAAGTAGTCATGGTTGTGCTTCTTCTCCCTCCCCTCCCTCAAAACAAACTGATGGATCAGCTTCTAATTCATATTAAATCTTCTAATTCAAATTGAATCTTCTTCCAATTCATATTAAATCTGACAATTTTAATTTTTAACGTCTTTTCTTTTACATACTGCATGATGTGCACACATGCTAAGTCACTTTAGTCATGCCCAAGTCCTTGTGACCCCATGAACTCTGTCCATGGGATTTTCCAGGCAAGAATATTGGAGTGGGTTGCCATGCCCTCCTCCAGGGGCTCTTCCCAACCTAGGGATAGAACTCATATCTCTTATATCTCCTGCATTGGCAGGCAGGTTCTTTACCACTAGCACCATCTGGGAAGCAAATACTGCATGATATCATTGATATAAAGTTCAGAAAAGGCAAATGAAAAATATTCCGTTAGAAGTGAGGAAAGAGAGGTTAGGGTCACCCCAGTAGACCTCAGGAGCCCTGGTACTGTTATCTTTCTTCAGATGTGTGCTGGTCATACATGTGTGTTCACCTCGTAACATTTGTGATTTGTGCGTTTTTCTGCATTTATGCTGTGTTTTGCTTCAGTAATTTTATCAAAGATATTATTTGGGGGGAATTTCCTGGTGGTCCAGTGATTAGGACTCAGTGTTTCACTGCCATGAGCCTGGTTTCAATCTTTAGTCGGGGAACTAATATCCTACAAGCCATACAGCATTATCAAAAAGATATCTTGTTTTGTCTCCTACTAAGTCTGAGTGAAAGTCACTCAGTCATGTCTATACAGTCTATGGAATTCTCCAGGCCAGAATACTGGAGTGGGTAGCCTTTCTCTTCTCCAGGGGATCTTCCCAACCCAGGGACTGAACCCAGGTCTCCCGCATTGGCAGATTCTTTACCAGCTGAGCCACACACGCTTTTTTCCATAGAACTGTCTCCACTCATGTGCCTCCTAAAACAACACCTCCTGAAAGGCTGACTTAATAAAGGATCCCAGATTAAGTCATATCAGAGTGGTAACCTGGACCCCAACTCCTAGATGTTGTTGCCAACCAGGTCTGCCTCCTCTGCTCCCACTAAGTCACCGCTTTGTGGTGGTTAACTAAGTGCATCAACCGCTACTTCCTGATTCACATTTTTTTTTTTTTTAATTTTCTTTCTACAGAACACTCTTCCTATGGAGGTCTTCCTGGTTCACAGAATATGATTTAAGTTCTATTCTACCTCATTCTTTTAATATGCAGTTTGTATATTACATAATATTCCCCCTAGGCCTCCCCCCACCCTGCCAAATTACATCTTTATTGCCTGTAGTTGAATTTAATAAACTGATCATTTACGTGAGCAAGGGCATCTCTTTCAAAACCAAGAAGTAAGCAAGTGACTAACTGCTCTCCCATCTGCTCACACGCTGCAGTGGCTTTCAGGGGTGTTTACCTAATACATCTAAAGCAGTTGTGAATAAACAAAATGCAGTTTTCAGAGGAACTGCTCATTATGTATTTCATCACATGACTCTTCATCTTAGTTCAAGAAAGAAACCAAAACAAAATCCCACATCTTCAGACAAATTCTGCTTATTCTGAATGTCATTTTGCTAACCATGGGGGCCAACATATATAAAATACTGACAGAATAAATTTTCAAAATTTCATCTACTGCATTCATTTATTTTAATTCATTAAACTATAGTTGATTTACAATTCTGTGTTAGGTTCAGGTGCACACTTCAATTCTTTTCCATTATAGGTCACTATAAGACACTGAATATAGTTCCATGTGCTATACAGTAAATCCTTATTATTTTATATATAATGATGTGTATATGTCAATCGCACAATCCTAATTTATCCTTTCCCCTCCTCTTTCCCACTGGGTAGTCATAAGTTTGTTTTCTGTCAGTGAGTCTGTTTCTGTTTGGTAAATAAATTGATTTGATTTTTTTTAGATTCCACATGTAAGTGATATTATAGAATATTTGTCTTTCTCTGCCTGACTTATTTCACTTAGTGTGATTATTCCTAGGTCCATCCATGTTGCTGCAAGTGGCATTGTTTTGTTCTTTTTGCAAATGGCATTGTTTTGTTCTTTTTTATGGTTGAGTAATGTCCCTGTGTGTGTGTGTGTGTGTGTGTGTGTGTATATGCACTATATCTTCTTTATCTGTTCTTCTGTTGATGGATATTAAGCGCTTACCATTTCTTCTGAGATTTTTGGGAAGAGCAAAATCAAAAGTTTCTCAGTTTTCCCACTGAGGACCTCTGTTGTGAAGAATGCTTCATTCATTTGATAAACATTTACTTGTTACATACTACAGGCTAAACACTGTGGCTGGTTTTAAATAGATACAGATACATAGATGATTCAGTGGGTTTAAAATTTTTCTGAAAAAAGACAAAAATGTGAAAGAATTCCTACAAAGTAGATAGTAAAGAGTACTGGAAAAGAGGAACTGAGGTCAGAGCCCTGAGGAAGGTAACACAGACTCTTGAAGAACAGATGGGATTTTAAGGGTAGAGACAGGGAGAAAGGAAGGCCATTCCAAGGAACAGGAGCAACTTTAGGAAATGCCAGAAAGCGAAGGAAGACAGAGCAGAGAAATATTGGAACACAACAACTAAACAACGTGGCCAGAGTTAGAGAGGGTATTAGGAGTCAATACAGTCCTGAGAAGAAGGGTGGAAGCCAAATTTTGAAGAGTTTGAATTGAATTGCAGGCTTAAAATTGTCTCTCAGGCAAATGGGAGTGAAGGAGTATTGTTGCCAGGCTATGTATGTGTGTGCACATGTGTGTTAAAATATGCATAGCATGAAGTTTACCATGTTAACTATTTTTCAGTGTGCATTCAGTTCAGTGATATTAAGTAATATTCACACTGTTGTAAAACCACCACCAGCCACCTTCAGAACTTTCTCACCTTCCCCAACTGAAACTCTGTGCTCATTAAACACTAACTCTCTTCTCCACCCTCTCCCCAGCTCCTGGCAATCAACAAACTCCTGTCTCTTTTTCACCACTCTACGTACTGTATATAAGTGGAATGACATAGTAGTTGTCTTTTTGTGATTTATTTAGTATTACGTTTTCAGGGTTTATTCCTGTTGTGGATTGTGTCAGAATTTCCTTCTTTTGTAATGCTGAATGATACTTTGTTTATCCATTTACACTTAGGTTTCTTCCATTTCTTGGCTATTATGAATAACACTGCTGTGAACATGGGTGTCTATATATCTCTTCAAGACCCTGCTTTCAACACTCTCCTGTTTACACCCAGAAGCAAAATTCCTGGGTCATATGGTAATTCTAGTTTAATTTTTTGAGGAATATCCACACTGTTTTCTATAGAAGTTGAACCACTTTACATTCTCATGAGTAATCTTTAGGATTCCACTGTCTCTACAGCCTTACCAACACTTGTTATTTTGTGGGACTTTTTGAATAAGAGCATCCTTAAAAATGTGAAGCAATATATTATTGATTTGATTTGTATTTTCCTAATTATTAGTGATATTGAACATCCTTCTGTGTATTTATTGTATATCTTTTTGGAGAAAAGTCTACGTGAGTCTTTTGTTTGTTTTTCAATTGGGTTGTCTGTTTTAACACTGTTGCGGTGTAATAGTCATTTATATAATCTGGATATTAATCCCCTATCCTATATGGGAATTGTAAATATTTTCTCTAGTTCTCTGGCTTGGGAATGTGAGCAGAGGGGGAGAAGGACTCACAAGAGGCAGACAGAACTCCAGGGCTAAGTGAAGACATGCAGCACGGGGCAGGAGGAAAGGCACAGTGGGACCTGCCAGGCCAGGGTCCCACTGTGCCTTTTGTGAGCCCTAGGTGCTTTTCTCAGAGGGAACCCTCCTCCCCAAAAAATAAAAAATAAGTAACACTTTACTGTTGCATTGGTATAAGGGTGTGTATATATGTGTGTGTGTGTGTGTGTGTGTGTGTGTGTGTATCAGTATTATAAATTATAAACATTTTTTTTTGTCCTGAAAGTACATTTTTTTTCCCTTCTGCTATTAAAAGAAATCAGAACTTTTCATGGGCCCCTGAATACTCACATCTGGGCTACCTCTTCTGAGCATCCTAGAGGAGGGAGCCCTGGGCCAGCCTGTGCCAGACACTGTCAGTCTCCTGCCCAAGACTGTGCCCTCTTTCCGCTTCCCTGTGGCCTCATGGACTGAGGGACTGCTCCAGGTATTTAGAACTGTGTTACTGCGGGTAAGTAATTCTCAGGCACAGTTATAAGCTCAGTGTGGGGTTAAGACTGTGGATTCAGGAATCAGAGCAAGCTGAGTCTGAATCACAGCTACTCGTGTTTAGCTGTGTACACTGGGAGAAAGTTACTTAACCTTTCTGAGCCCTAGTTTCTATCTGTGAAATTTGCATAAGAGTTTCTAACATCATAGAAGATTTGTGAGGCTCAAATGTGGCGAGAAACAACCAGTTTAGTATGACATCTCTTCTGATCTGTGGCTGGCATCCCTTCAGTTCAGTTCAGTTCAGTTCAGTTGCTCAGTCATGTCTGACTCTTTGCGACCCCATGAATCACACCACGCCAGGCCTCCCTGTCCATCACCAACTCCCGGAGTTCACTCAGACTCACGTCCATCGAGTCTGTGATGCCATCCAGCCATCTCATCCTCGGTCGTCCCCTTCTCCTCTTCACTTTCTGCCCCCAATCCCTCCCAGCATCAGAGTCTTTTCCAATGAGTCAACTCTTCGCATGAGGTGGCTGAAGTACTGGAGTTTCAGCTTTAGCATCATTCCCTCCAAAGAAATCCCAGGGCTGATTTCCTTCAGAATGGACTGATTGGATCTCCTTGCAGTCCAAGGGACTCTCAGGAGTCTTCTCCAACACCACAGTTCAAACCCATCAATTCTTCGGCGCTCAGCCTTCTTCACAGTCCAACTCTCACATCCATACATGACCACTGGAAAAACCATAGCCTTAACTAGACCGACCTTAGCCGGCAAAGTAATGTCTCTGCTTTTGAATATACTGTCTAGGTTGGTCATAACTTTTCTTCCAAGGAGTAAGCGTCTTTTAATTTCATGGCTGCAGTCACCATCTGCAGTGATTTTGGAGCCCCCCAAAATAAAGTCTGACACTATTTCCACTGTTTCCCATCTATTTCCTATGGAGTGATGGGACCAGATGCCATGATCTTCGTTTTCTGAATGCTGAGCTTTAAGCCAACTTTTCACTCTCCTCTTTCACTTTCATCAAGAGACTTTTTAGTTCCTCTTCACTTTCTGCCAGAAGGGTGGTGTCATCTGCATATCTGAGGCTATTGATATTTCTCCTGGCAATCTTGATTCCAGCTTGTGTTTCTTCCAGTCCAGTGTTTCTCATGATGTACTCTGCATAGAAGTTAAATAAGCAGGGTGACAATATACAGCCTTGACATACTCTTTATCCTATTTGGAACCAGTCTGTTGTTCCATGTCCAGTTCTAACTGTTGCTTCCTGACCTGCATACAGATTTCTCAAGAGGCAGGTTAGGTGGTCTGGTATTCCCATCTCTTTCAGAATTTTCCACAGTTTATTGTGATCCATACAGTCAAAGGCTTTGGCATAGTCAATAAAGCAGAAATAGATGTTTTTCTGGAACTCTCTTGCTTTTTCCATGATCCAGCGCATGTTGGCAATTTGATCTCTGGTTCTTCTGCCTTTTCTGAAACCAGCCTGAACATCAGGGAGTTCACGGTTCACGTATTGCTGAAGCCTGGCTTGGAGAATTTTGAGCATTACTTTACTAGCATGTGAGCTGAGTGCAATTGTGCTTTAACCCCTCTCTTTCCTGAGCTCCCACAGCACCTGCATCTCCATGCTTAAACAGATTACCTTGTTTGATAATCATTTGTTTACATATCTTTTCCCAGCTGGAAGGTGTGTTCCAGAAAGGGAGGGGCTGCTGGATTCTCATTCACAGGCTCCTTCCACCACCAGGTTCCCACCCCAATCACTGCCTCACCTCTTGCACACCTTGGCAGTCTGTGAAAGAGGGACGGAAAGTTTCTTCATTGTTTACTCGGTTTAGGAATCTCTTCTCACACCTGTTCCAACACTGGTTGGTTCCAACACTACTGGTTTATGCAGCAAATTAAAGATTCAACCCTTAGCAAAGCCACAATAAGGCATCAAGTAGCAAGAAACTATGGGCTTCTCAGGTGGCTCAAATCCACCTGTCCTTGCAGGAGATGTAAGAGACTCAGGTTTGATCCCTAAGATGGGAAGATCCCCAGAAGAAGGAAATGGCAATTTGCCCCTAGTATTATTCTTACCTGGAAAATTCCATGGACAGAGGAGCCTGGTGGGCTACAGCCCATGGGGCCACAAAAACTAGTAGAACTGTTTCCAAGTTGGGACAATATCAGGAGTATTAAGTGGACGATCACACCTGGGTCTCCAGGTGGCCATTGCTAAGAGAACAGGAGTGGAGGGAGTCGATGGTACCTCCAAAGACTTGGGATTCATCTTTCTAATCAGTACCCAGAGAAATCCCCCTCTTTCTCCCTAAATGGCACCTGGCCTCTTCTCCTTCAACGCCCTACCCCTAACTCCTCCAGTTTCTCCTTGATCCTCAGTTCATCCAGATGAAAACCCTCAGATTGGGGAGCATTTGTCTCTAGCCCCTAGGAACAGCTCTGGAACTCTTTTCTGTAGGGGAAGCAGGCTACACTTTGGCAGCAAGCACTGGGCTATACACACAGGGCAGACGCCAATGCTCCTGATTCATTCTGGAATCCTGTTTTATCCCCGTCCGACTCCATCACCTGGAGCAGTGGCGTTTTGCCAGAAACCCCTGGCCAAGGGCCACAGGAGGGTTGGGGTGTCCTTATTCTCAACATGGCTCTGGCAACTGATGAGTGAAAAGTGGCTTCCGAAGCGTGATCCTAAGAAAAGAAGCTGCTGTGGCCCTGCAGCCCCAAACCCTGCTTCTTCCAGGGCCTCAGCAGAGCCTTTTCTGAATCCTGTTGGCTGGGAGGCATCCTGCTCGGATGCAGCTGTGGGGCAAGATGGAGCTCTGGAAGGTGTGCACCCACTACAGGGAGCCAGTTCCTGAGGAACTAGCCATTCCTACGTCTTCAGCGTCTGCTGCCTCCTTTCCATTCTCAAGGCCACTGCTCTGGCTCAAACCCCTCATTTCACATCTCACCTGGGGTCTTGTAATAATATAGCTTTTCCTCACTTAAACTTTTCTCTGTAGTGCTGCTGAAGAAACTCCCTAAAATATGGACTCTGTATGAGTCCATTTCCATAAAGTGTAAAAACAGACAAAACTAACCAAGGTGTCAAAAGTCCAAAACAGTGGTTACTTGTGTGTGTGGATAGGGGATTCAGAATTGTCTAGGAGGAAGCAGGAGGGGACCTCTGGGATGTTTGGAATGTTCTGTTTTGATCTGTGTGCTCACTGCATATACAAAAATTCATAGAAGGGACTTCCTTGGTAGTCCAGTGGTTAAGACTCTACATTCCCAATGTAGGGGTTACAGATTCAATCCCTGGTCAGAGAACTAAGATCCCACAGGCTGCTCAGCCAAAAAAGAAAAAAAAAAAAAAAAAAGAGTGTTAGTTACACTTAAGATCCTTGCCTTTGTATATGTTAAGGCTTAATCGGGAAGTAAAAAAATAAAGCAGACTAAATCTGCCTTCATTTAACAAGTATTTTTCAAGTACCCACAGTGTGGTAGGGATTCAGGAGTGAAAGACACAACCCCTGCAACCCACTCCTTCCCACACTTGCCTTTCAGACTTACATTCTTCTGAACAAACACAACTAGACTATTAGCTGATGTGCCAAACAAATCCCTTTACCATCGCAGCTCCCTCCAAAACCTTACATGGGCCTCGCTCCCATCAGTACCTCTTTCTTCTCCCAGCCCCACTTGGGAAATTCTTCTGTGAGGCTCAAAAATAAGATTAGCTCCTGAATGGAGCCTTTTCTGGGCTTGCCAGGTGGCTCAGTGGGTAAAGAATCTGCCTGCAATGCAGGAGACGTGGGTACAATCCCTGGGTTGGGAAGATCTCCTGGAGTAGAGCATGACAACCCACCTAGTATTCTTGCCTGGAGAATGCCCTGGACAGAGGAGCCTGGTGGGCCACAGTACATACTGTGGCAAAGAGCTGGACATGACTCAGCGTGCACGCACTGAGCTGTCTCATCTGGGGTGACGGTGCTCCACGCTGCAACCCTGTGTGCACCTCTTGGAGCCTCCTGTTTTGGGAGATCTGTGCCTCCTGCCTGACCTTTCCTCATAAACACAAGACTCATCTCTGATTCACCTCCGCTCCTTGAACACCTGCTGAATTGAAAGACCAAAGAAACAAAAGGGGGAAACACCTCAAAAGCTTCCTGGGCTGCCCAGCTTGGTCTCTGCCTGCTTCATTGTTCAGGAGCCCACAGAAGAAGCAAAAACCCCATAACCATTACACCACAACCCTCCCTGCTCTGAGATCATGCCTCTGGTTTGCATGAGGGATTGGGAAGATCCCCTGGAGAAGGGAATGGCAACCTACTCCAGCATTCTTGCCTGGGAATTCCCATGAATTTCCCTCCTCCCAGGAGGAGCATGGAGGGCTACAGTCCATGGGGTCACAAAGAGCTGGACATGACTGACTGACTAACACTTTTCACTTTCGCTTTGAATGCAAAGGTTTGTTAAGGCCTTTAGTGCTCTAAGCGTATCTCCAGAGATCTCAAAAGAAAAAAAAAAAAAGGTTGGGGGGGGCGTGGGGGGAGGAGGTCCCTCTTGGGGTCTAATCTTTTTCCTTTTCCCTAAGGTCTCTCGGGGGGGGGGGGGGGGCCACTTCTGCATCCAGGGGACAGGTTCTTACCATGGATGTTTCAAATGTGAGAGCAGACCCAATTTCAAGGTATCAACCCTGACACCAAAAAGCTATCAACTCCGGGTTTGCCCTTCCATTTCAGAGCACCACTTCAAAACACAACTTTTTGTCTTCGCTTACAAATTCATATGTTGCATGAAGTATGTATGAAAAAATACATATATTTAAATATATTGATTGTCTACCATAGGTAGGGAATTCCCTGGTAGCTCAGATGGTAAAAAAAAATCTGCCTACAATGCAGGAGACCCTGGTTCAATTTCTGGGTTGGGAAGATCCCCTGGAGGAGGGCATGGTGGCCCACTCCAGTATTCTTGCCTGAAGAAGCCCCATGGAGAGAGGAGCCTGGCGGGCTACAGTCCACGTGGTCGCAGAGTCGGATAAGACTGAGTGACTAAGCACAGCACAGCAAGCACCATAGGTAGGACCTTGTGCTGAGGGGGAAGAGAAGATTCAAAAGCTAGAGTTCACCGTTTCTGCCTCCCAAAGGATTTGTAAGCAGTTTGTCAGCATGTATGGGAAGTTCACTGAAGCATTGTTCAAAACAAGAAAAGAAAAATAGAAACAATCCGAATATCCATCATAGAAGGACCAATAAAATGTATCGTGCTGGCTTCCTAGAATACAACAGAGTACTTTAATGGAACTAACTAGGGATTGTATGTCAACAGGAATAGATCTTGAAAATACAGAGAGTGAAAAAGACAGATTGTAGAATGGTGCATATCATAGAATAAAATTCATGCAAGAACACACATAATGAAAATAATACTCTGCATATTCTATGAATGCATTAGAATCTGCATTAGATTACGTGTGTTTTGTAAATGGTACAGAGGGACATATCCTTTCTCTCAGGGAGAGGGGAAGAAACAGAGACAGACCTAGATGAAAGAGGGCTTTTGTCTTTTCTATAATTACTCTCATTTTTTAAAGTAATTAGGAAAGTACTGCCTAAATACATGAGAAGCTAAGTAATGAGTTTATCGATAACTGCAACAACAATCAAAGTGACATCACAGAGCAGAATGGATTTACTGTCCTGGGGTTAGCATCTGCACTAACGGCTGGGAGCTTAGAAAAGGAAGAACTGGGGGCTGGGGAGCTCTGAGGAGGAGCTAAGGAATCAGTACTTCCTGGGAAGTCTTTTGGAAAGGGAATGCTGTGACAGAGGTGGAGTTACATGAAGATTCCTCTGGCCACAGGTGTGCAATATAGAAATTTGCATTATGAGTGTATGTGGGATTTTTTTTTCCTCATACTTGTCAGGCTCTGGAATTGAAGAACACAGTATTGCACAAACTAAGCTCTGAGAGGAAATCAGATTAGGAAAACGAGGGATGCTTTGCTGTAACCCTTGAGCCAAATGAACTAGGGATCAAGGACTCTTGGGGCACCTGGGGGTCAGCAGTATTGACTTAGTTTCCTTCACTGGACTGTCAGCTCCTTGGGCTGGGCTGTGGTGTCTTCCTTCCTGGAGCCCCAGTGTACAGAACAGGGCATGGTGTCAGCTCGCAGATACTCAGTGAACACTTGCTGAACGAATGAGTGGGTGAATGAACGAACGGATGGATGGATGACTATCACAGAAAGGCCAGAGAGAATGAAGACTACAAGGAGGCTTGTGGCTTGAACGCTGACTCTCTAGCTCTGAGGCACTTCTGCCCCTTCTTTCTCCCGGATGGTGCCCATCCCTCGGAGGGCGGCTTTTATTTGCCTCCTTCATCATTTCCCCTCCACGACTCCACCCCTAAACCCTGGGGTCCTTCTTAGGATAGGGGTGGAAATGACTATCAACTCACAGAGAGGTCGGAAGAAGATAAAATAAAAAACCATTGGGAGAACTGAGCTGGGAAGATCCTCACAGAAGTTGGATTGAGGTGGAGCAATGTACATGAGGGGTGGGGTGGGGGTAGAACTCTAAACTAAGGCCGAGGGGCAATGAGCCTATAGGAAGAGAGGAGCAGGCAGGTGGAAGGACTGGGGCCAGATATCAGAAAACTGGCAGAGGAACCAGTTTACACAGATGGTTTCAAACCTGGAGCTCAGAATCCCAGGATTTCACAGACAACCTCCAGGGGTTTCCCAAACAATGAGGTGTTTTCTGCCAAGGAGAGCTTAAAATTGCCAGAGGGATCTGTTTATCTATTATCTGCCCTACATCCTGGGGTTCTGAGTAAGACCTCATTTGAAGGCAAGAGACAAGGGTGTGTGTATGTGTGTGTGTGTGTGTGTGTGTGTGTAGAGGTGGGGAGTACAGGGCAGGGAAAAGAGGAGGGGAGGGAAGGGAAGGGAAGGGGAGAAGAGGGAAGATCATTCAGCTAAAACATTTGAAAGAACAGAGTACATAGTCTCTCTCCCTCTTGAAGTGAGGTCATATATAAAAAGTATTCTGAGTGGAAAAGCCTCTCAATGAGTGTTTGTATTGGACTTGACACAGGAAAAGAATTCAATCAAAAAACAAATTCACTTGAAATTACCAAAAATTGCCTACCCCACCCCATTCACAGGATTGGCATTATCCCCAAAAGATCAAAATTGGGAGACGCAAAGCCCAGGGTAAGGGAAGCAGGGAGGTATAGAGGATTGGTGTTCAGTTCTCGTTAATAATCATTAACACTCTACTGAGCACTTTTCAGGAGCTATGCTTAACTCTCGCATGCATAACCTCATGAATTCTCACAATAGGTTAGGAAGTAGGCCCCATGAGCATCCCTACACCAAGGCTTAGACAGGTGGAGCAACTTTCCCAGCATCACACCAGATCACAGGCAGCAAGGCTGGGCTTTGAATCCAGGCAGCCTGGCTGCCAACTCTCTGAGCACAAGATGCAGTCATGTCTCCCAAAGACTATGGCCTGAGCTGGTGTGGTTGAAGTAAGGCAGGTGCAGGCACCTGCAGCCTGCAGGAAGAAAGGACAACATCTTCATTTCTGGGAGGGTCCAGGTGACACAGTCCTTCATAGAGAATCCCAGAAACCCTGTCTCTGTTGGAACAGTTGCCTCCCTGGGCCCTGGGGTGGACTGAACATATCTGGAAGGTTCATTCCCTTCTTGATGCCACGTCTTCTGAGAGCTTAAAGGTATCTCACCTTGAGCCAGTGAATAGGAGGATGAAGGACCTAGATAACTCGAAAGGAAGATGAGGCCATTTAAGGTAAAGAAGAGAAAATTAGAAGGGGAAAGCTATCCCAAACATTCAGCTCTCTCAAAGAAGAGTGACCAAGTTTGTTCTGCACAGCTCTGAGTGGCAGAACTAGGTTCAATGGGAAAGTAAGAGGGAGACAAAGTTAATCAACATCACATATGATTTTCCTTAGATCTTTCTGAAAATGAGGTTGGCCTCACCGGAGATAGTGAAAATAGCGAGCATACTGTCAGAGGAAGCAATCAAGCAAAACCAGTCAGGAATCATGCGTCCTGAGAGGGAACTCACGTGTTGGGTAGAAGATTAATTGACTACTAACACCTCTTCTGATTCTGCAAATTTATAATTATGAGGTTTCTTCTCCTTTTCAAAATTTCTCACTGAGCCAAATTTCAGTCAAAGAATGAACCCAGGGCTTCCCTGATAGCTCAGTGGTAAAGAATCCAGCTGAAAACCCAGGAGACAAGGGTTCAATTCCTGTTCCAAGAAGATCCCATGTGCTGTGGAGCAACTAAACCCGTGTGCCACCACTGCTGAGCCTGTGCACTAGAGCCCAGGAACCACAGCTACCGAAGCCGTGTGCCCTAGAGCTTGTGCTCCACGAGAGAAGCCTCTGTAATGAGAAGCTTGTGCACCACAACTAGAGAAAAACCTGCACAGCAACAAAGACCAGCACAGCCAAAATTATGTATATGTAAAAAGAATGAATCCAACGGTCATTCCAGCCACTGAAATCATAAGGCCTTATAAATTCTTATATTCTGCATGTCTACCGAGGGAGCCCCACCTGTGAGACAGGCCTATCTGTCTGTCAGCAGGGGCAGCATTTTTCACACTAATAGTACAAGTCAGAATAAATACCGTCTCCATTTGGAAGACAGTCTTTGACAGAAGAGAATTGGCCTGCTTGATTAGGAGTATATGTCAGGCGCTGATAATAGGGAAATCCTTTTCAGCTGAGCCCTAGAACCTGAACAGTCATAATGAGACCGATTTAATGAGCCTCCTGTTCTACAACAATATTAATTACAACCCTGTCACAGAAGGCAGCCAGCTCGAGATAAAATAGGTAAAATGCACAGGAATTGGATTGCATTCAGCATCTTTCTCCCAGAAACAAACAGGCTCATATAGTCACGTACATATGTCTCTAGTGAGCGACTGGATTTAACACCTTCTTTAAGCTGTTTGGAAGAAATACTCGTGGAGTAGGTCTAAACAGCAGAAATGCTTCTGAACTTTGGGTTTCCCCTCAGAATGTATCTACCCCAAGTCTGTCTGATTGAATCTGATCAGTCTCAGCTTGTGGCTCCCTTGGAAAGAGAAGAGAGAAATGCAGCTGAGGCCCTTCTTGTTGAGCAGGTAGGCACACCTCCAGCGCTTCATTTTGGTCAGGTCTCACAAATCTCTCCCCTTAAAGAAATAGAATTCCTTTCAGGTAAAATTTAAACTTGGAATTTTCATCAATCCAGTTGAATAAATCATCACGAGGGGCCTAATTATGCTAATATATACTGAGCTCTACCAGGCACTCTGGTAACGCAAAACACCTTGCAAACAGTACTGATAGTGTGCTCTTTATAGGAAGCCCAGAGATGTTAGGCGCTTCATTCAAGGGCATACGTGCAGGTAGGTGGAGCCAGAGTTCAAACCGAGGCTGACCAATTTCAGAGCCAGGGAGCTTAACCACAGGGCCATGCTGTGCATGGTGTTCACAGGCAGTTTATTCATTCAGCAAGTGTTAACTGAGCACCTCCTATGTGCCAGGTATGTGCTGGGTGCTGAGCAGAAATGAAAGACACAAACCTGTCCAGAGCCATTCCAGCAGACTGTAACAAACTGCCCCATTCCCTGGGCATCAGCAAGGGCTCCAAGAAATGATGAGGTGTAACTAGAGACCTTAAGGATAAGAATTAGGCAGTGAGTGGAGAGGAGCCCTGAGAAGGAAGGAGGTTACTAGAGGATCCCTTGGGATCAGAATGGCAGAAAAGCAGCATTGTGAGACCTTGAGGAATCACACACCACAGAGAGGAGAAAGCTAGATCCTTAAAAATAGACATGGTAAAAAAGAAGGGCAGGGTATATATTGTATACTTCGAAATCTGCTGAAATTCTCTCATGTTTACATAACCCTTTCACTCTAACTCAGAACCAGGGAACTTTGTCGTGTGGACAAGACTCCAAGGGGTTAATCGCCTGCCAATCAAAAGAGGCCACAGTGGTTCCGCTCTCACTTCTTACTAAGTCCACGTTGTTGAGATTTTTGAGGATTCAAAGATTGTGGACAGCTTTGGAAGGAATGATGCTAAAGGTGAAACTCCAGTACTTTGGCTACCTCGAGACGAGTTGACTCATTGGAAAAGACTCTGATGCTGGGGAGGGATTGGGGGCAGGAGGAGAAGGGGACGACAGAGGATGAGATGGCTGGATGGCATCACCGACTCGATGGACGTGAGTCTGAGTGAACTCCGGGAGTTGGTGATGGACAGGGAGGCCTGGCGTGCTGCGATTCATGGGGTCGCAACGAGTCGGACACGACTGAGCAACTGAACTGAACTGAACTGAACTGAATGAAGGCAGCATGAGAGAGGACAGACACAGAATCCTGAGCCTCAACTCAGGCAGACTGCAGTGACCCCGAATCTGACACAGAGAAGCAGAAACTGCTGGAAGCAAAGCAAGAGTTCCATAGGCCTAAACACTCATACCAAGCCCTGGCTCTGACCGCAGACCCCACTGACTTGTGAACCTATGAAAGGTCCACATCCACCCCCCACTCCCCATAACCAAAGTGCAGGTGGCCTTGCCTGAATCGCCTGGCTCTGCTCCTCCCCATGCTGCCTGCATCCGCAGTGGTTCTCCAATTTTAGTGCATATTGGTCCCACCCACAAGGCTGACGGAACAACAGAAGAAATAGACCTCACCTTCAGAGTTTCCGATTCCAGAAGGTCTGCAGTAGTGCCAAGAGTTTGCATTTCTAACAAGTTACCAGGAGATGCTGATGGTGGTCCCACACTTTGGGAACTGCTGCTTTGTGGCACAAGACAAGTGTGGGACAACTCCAGTTCCACTGGCTGCTTTTCCCAGTGTTACTACACATTTAAGGTAAACCCACTGCCTTGAGGAGGAGCCAGACAGGCAATGGAAACTGAAGGAATTGGATGAGCTCAGAGGTATACGCATTGTGTGGGAGATGGGAACAGTGGTGAACCTGGAAAATTCAGGCCCCAATAAAAGGGGGAAACTCACTCAGCTCTAGCCAGTTTTTGATGGGCGTCGTTACACGTCCAGGATCGCCAGGTGTTCTTATTTTCAAGAGAAGGCAAAAATAATGATTTCTCTGTAAGATGTCCCAGTTTCTCAAAGTTGGTTCAAGATTTTTAAAGACAATATCAGGGTCGGTCAGGGGATCTCTTAGGCCTCCTGCAGCTTTAATACTTGCTGGTTCAGTCTTGTAGTAAAGGGTTCTAAGGATGTGTTGTGGCCTATTCTAACATTTAAATTTTACTTAAAATAACGAAACCAGTAAACTTTAACTTTTTTCTTAAAAACTAAAAAACAAAACAAAACAAAACAATTCACGGGCAATTCTGGTCCATGGGTCACCAGTTTTCAGCTTTTGATTTAAAAACAAACCAAAAAAAAACACCTCTTACAGTTCATAGAATCCTAACTCTAGATATCTTCTTTGGTAACCCTGTCTTTGAAATGTTTTCAGAAAAAGCTGGAATTCCAAAAAGTTTAAATCACTTCTCCAGAAAATCAGCTCCACTTCTCCCATCCTTTCTTCACCACACCCTACTTCCTTCTGTCCTTTGTTTACTTCAGATACGAAACACCTTATTTCCTGCATCAGACTAGAAGCAATTTGAGGCCATGCTTCATGCATTACTAATATTGGTAACTCAGCGTCTCTCACATAACAGGTATCTAATAAAAACTCCTACTTTTATTGTTACATTGAAGAGGAATGCTCTTTGATATCTTCCTCACTGTATTCGGGAATCAGCTGTCAAATGATTAACTCGGTAAGTCTCTCTCTGATTTTATTTGGAGGATAGTTGTCTTATAATGTTGCGTTAGTTTCTACTGTACAGCAAAGTGAACCAGCTATAACTCTACATATATTCACTCTGTTTTGGATTTCTTTCCCATTTAGATCACCTCGGGTGGCACTGGTGGTAAAGAACCCGCCTGCTAGTGCAGGAGACACAAGAGACTTGGGTTCAATCCCTGGGTCAGGAAGATCCCCTGGAGGAGGAAATGGCAACCCACGCCAGTATTCTTGCCAGGAAAATTCCAAGGGCAGAGGAGCTTGGTGGGCTACAGTCCATGGGGTCCCAAAGAGTTGGCTGTGACGGAGCACAACAGCAACATGGGTCACCGCAGAGCACTGAGTAGAGTCCCCTGAGCTACACAGTAGGTCCTCTGTGAAGGCGATGGCACCCCACTCCAGTACTCTTGCCTGGAAAATCCCATGGATGGAGGAGCCTGATGGGCTGCGGTCCATGGAGTCGCTAAGAGTCGGACACGACTGAGCGACTTCACTTTCACTTTTCACTTCCATGCATTGGAGAAGGAAATGGCAACCCACTCCAGTGTTCTTGCCTGGAGAATCCCAGGGACGGGGAGCCTGGTGGGCTGCCGTCTATGGGGTTGCACAGAGTCGGGCACAACTGAAGCGACTTAGCAGCAGCATCAATAGTGCGTATGTGTCTATTGCAATCTCCAGGTCATCCCTCACCCTCCCCAGCTGAAGTCTCGTAGCCCAAGGAAGACTTTCTTAGCTTCCTCATCTGTAAAACAAGCAAGTTGGACCTGCTTCTTCTGCCAAGCATGATCCCTGGACCAGTAGCACTGATACTACCTGGAAGCCTGTTTGAACTGTGAAATTTCAGGCCCCGGCCACACCTACTGAATCAGAGCCTGCTTTTTAACAAGATCTCCTGAGGTGATTTGTATGTTTGCTAAAGTCTGAGAAGCACTGGACTACTTCTCAAAGTTTAGTGTGCATAAAAATCACCAGGGGTGCTTAAAAATGCTGATATTCTCTTATATGTGGAATTTTTTTAAAAAATAGATACAAATGAACTTATCTACAAAACAGAAACAGACTCATAGCCTTTGAGAATGAACATATGGTTACCAAGAGGCAAGGGGGAGGGGGAGGGACAGATTGGGAGTTTGGGACTGACCTGTATACACTGCTATATTTTTAAAAGATGACCAACAAAGAACTACTGTTAAAAAAATTTTTTTTTTAATTTTTTAAAATGCAGATATTTAGGCTCCAGCACAGATCAATTGACAGAAATCTCTGGGCAGGGAGGCTGGGGCTCAGCATTTTTTTAAATTAATTTTTATTGGCATTTTATTACTTTACAATGCTGTGTTAGTTTCTACTGTACAGCAAAATGAATCACCATACATCTGCATAGGTCCCTTCCCTTTTGGATTTCCTTCCTGTTCGGGTCACCACACTGCATTAAGTAGACTTCCCTGTGCTATCCAGTATGCTCTCACTGGGACTCAGCATTTTTTAATGCGCTCCCCACGGCCTCACTTTGAGGAACACTGCATGGCCTGTGCCCTCTCACCCCATACCCCGCTGGATGTTCTGTTTTCACCTCGCCTTACAGCCTCTCCCTGGCCCCAGAGACCCAAGCAGCTTGTATCTTTCAAGTCAGGAGTCCCAGGCTGGTGTACCGGCACATCCACTCTCAGGGAAAGGAAGGGAGACTCATGATTTAGCGCAGTTGCCTTGTGGAAATACTGCCATCACGGAGGATTTCAAGCACCCACTGAGATGTCTCCGAACACAGAACTGGGGACAGATGGGCACACTCAGTTCTTTACTAGGCATGGGGGGCAGCACACCAGAGTCCGCAGCCCTTGTTGTACCTGTAGATTCTCAGTGAGCCAAGCCTGGCTTTGGTCCTGATTGACATGCCAGTCATGCACTGAGTACTCTACTAAAGGTTAGCGAGGACAGCAAAGGGGCATAAAAGATTAGGCAACAGAGTAGAGTGAGTAAGCCTTCAGGCCTTAAGACAGGCCTGGTTTCAACTCCAGATCTGTCTCTTCTAACTGTGTAACAGGGCAAAGGCTAACAGAGTTTTGCCAAGAGAACGCACTGGTCATAGCAAACACCCTCTTCCAACAACACAAGAGATGACTCTACACATGGACATCACCAGATGGTCAACACCAAAATCAGATTGATTATATTCTATGCAGCCAAAGATAGAGAAGCTCCATACAATCAGCAAAAACAAGACCGGGAGCTGACTGTGGCTCAGATCATGAACTCCTTACTGCCAAATTCAGACTTAAACTGAAGAAAGTAGGGAAAACCACTAGACTATTCAGGTATGACCTAAATCAAATCCCTTATGATTATACAGTGAAAGTGAGAAATAGATTTAAGGGACTAGATCTGATACACGGAGTGCCTGATGAACTATGGTTGGAGGTTCCTGACATTGTACAGGAGACAGGGATCAAGACCATCCCCATGGAAAAGAAATGCAAAAAAGCAAAATGGCTGTTTGAGGAGGCCTTACAAATAGCTGTGAAAAGAAGAGAAGCAAAAAGCAAAGAAGAAAATGAAAGACATAAACATCTGAAAGCAGAGTTCCAAAGAATAGCTAGGAGAGATAAGAAAGCCTTCCTCAGCAATCAATGCAAAGAAATAGAGGAAAACAACAGAATGGGAAAGACTAGAGATCTCTTCAAGAAAATTAGAGATACCAAGGGAACATTTCAGGCAAAGATGGGCTCAATAAAGGAAACAAATGGTATGGATCTAAGAGAAGCAGAGGATATTAAGAAGAGGAGGCAAGAATACACAGAAGAACTGTACAAAAAAGATCTTCATGACCCAGATAATCACGATGGTGTGATCAATCACCTAGAGCCAGACATCCTGGAATGTGAAGTCAAGTGGGCCTCAGAAAGCATCACTACAAAGCTAGTGGAGGTGATGGAATTCCAGTTGAGCTATTTCAAATCCTGAAAGATGATGCTGTGAAAGTGCCACACTCAATATGCCAGCAAATTTGGAGAACTCAGCAGTGGCCACAGGACTGGAAAAGGTCCGTTTTCATTCCAATTCCAAAGAAAGGCAATGCCAAAGAGTGCTCAAACTACCGCACAATTGCACTCATCTCACATGCTAGTAAAGTAATGCTCAAAATTCTCCAAGCCAGGCTTTAGCAATACATAAACTGTGAACTTCCAGATGTTCAAGCTGGTTTTAGAAAAGTCAGAGGAACCAGAGATCAAATTGCCACCATCCGCTGGATCATGGAAAAAGCAAAAGAGTTCCAGAAAAACATCTATTTCTGCTTTATTGACTATGCCAAAGCCTTTGACTGTGTGGATCACAATAAACTGTGGAAAATCCTTCTAGAGATGGGAATACCAGACCACTTGACCTGCCTCTTGAGAAAACTATATGCAAGTCAGGAAGCAACAGTTAGAACTGGACATGGAACAGACTGGTTCCAAATAGGAAAAGGAGTATGTCAAGGCTGTATACTGTCACCCTGCTTATTTAACTTCTATGCAGAGTACATCATGAGAAACGCTGGGCTGGATGAAGCACAAGCTGGAATGAAGATTGCCGGGAGAAACATCGATAACTTCAGATACGAAGATGACACCACCCTTATGGCAGAAAGTGAAGAGAACTAAAAAGCCTCTTGATGAAAGTAAAAGAGAAGAGTGAAAAGGTTGGCTTAAAGCTCAACATTCAGAAAACGAAGATCATGGCATCTAGTCCCATCACTTCATGGGAAATAGCTGGGGAAACAGTGGAAACAGTGTCAGACTTTATTTTTTTGGGCTCCAAAATCACTGCAGATGGTGACTGCAGCCATGAAATTAAAAGATGCTTACTCCTTGGAAGGAACATTATGACCAACCTACATAGTATATTAAAAAGCAGAGACATTACTTTGCCGACTAAGGTCCGTCTAGTCAAGGCTATGATTTTTCCAGTGGTCATGTATGGATGTGAGAGTTGGACTGTGAAGAAGGCTGAGCACTGAAGAATTGATACTTTTGAAGTGTGGTGTTGGTGAAGACTCTTGAGAGTCCCTTAGACTGCAAGGAGGTCCAACCAGTCCATTCTAAAGGAGATCAGTCCTGGGTGTTCTTTGGAAGGAATGATGCTAAAGCTGAAACTCCAGTACTTTGGCCACCTCATGCAAAGAGTTGACTTACTGGAAAAGACCCTGATGCTGGGAGGGATTGGGGCAGGAGGAGAAGAGGACAGCAGAGGATGAGATGGCTGGATGGCATCACCAACTTGATGGACATGAGTTTGAGGGAACTCTGGGAGTTGGTAATAGACAGGGAGGCCTGGCGTGCTGCGATTCATGGGGTCGCAAAGAGTTGGACATGACTGAGAGACTGAACTGAACTGAATAAATTTGTATTTCTAATAACCTGTATTTTATCCAAATGACTCTCCAATGAGTGCTGGATCAGGGATTCAATAGAAATTAAAATCTTCAGGCTTTGTGATATACAACAAGGAAACTGAAGAAAAATGTTGGTGATGGACAGGGAGGCCTGGTGTGCTGCGATTCATGGGGTTGCAAAGAGTCGGACACGACTGAGTGAATGAACTGAACTGAACTGAACTGAACTTTGGTCAAACTGCTTAACCTCTTTAAGCAATTTATCATATACTAAACTATATGTATGTACATATACTATATATATATAAAACATATATATATACACACACATGATAGTGCCAAATACTAAATATATATATATATATGATTATATACATGTGTGAAGACATATTATATCCTATATACACATGACCTCATGGAGTTTTTGGTCTAGCCCTTATAAGAAATATTAACATGTTCTAATTTAAAACCTGAATGGTAGATACTGAGTATTCACTTTTTATTTGCCTTTAATTACAAATATATGACATATAATCTTTTGAATGTATTATTTATTTCACAATAAAAATGGCAATACAAGCCCAAATGAAGTTAATCACTAAAATGTGTCATCTCATTATGATAGCTCATCCATGTCATTATCCTGCTCATCCATGTCACTGTCTTGAAAAGTGGGGTCCTGACCCACTGGGAGCCTGGCTGAGAACTTGGCTCTGTTGGGATGTCAGCTGGATGCTTGATGAAAGTGTTAGTCACTCAGTCATGTCTAACCCTTGGTGACCCCATGGATTGTAGCCTGCCAGGCTCCTCTATCCATGGAATTTTTCAGGGAAGAATACAGGAGTCAGGTGCCATGCCCTCCTCCAGAGGATCTTCCCGACCAAGGGATCAAACCCAAGTATACTGCATTGCAGGCAGATTCTTTACCATCTGAGACACTAGGGAAGCACCAGATGCTTGATGAAAGACATTTAATTCCCTTTGAAGCTTGTGGGTGCAAACTTGAGGAGACATGAGGGAACCCCATTCAACTAAGAGGAACTTTGTTTATGCTTCGTGGGGACCTGAGTCAGAAATTCCACCACTACCACCACCAGATGCAATTGAAATATAAACCAATTGGCAGGCTCAGAAACGGGGCAGGAGGAGGGGAACAGTGTGACTCAGGAAAGCATAGTCCTTTTCCTCCTTTCACTGAACCACTCCTCAGTGGCAAGTCTTTCTAACAACTGGAATAAGTCCTTCCTTTTCCTTTCTAGGATCCACTAAATGTCTCAGCCACCTCCCCTCTTTTCAGGCAATGTCTTGTTTTCCAGCCACCATGGCCAGGCTACTGGTGGACAGCAGGCACTTGAACCTGACTGTTAAGATTGTGGGTCTTCCTCTAGGCTTCAGGCTCTTTCCTAAGCCAGCAAGATGGGTCAGGTGACCTCTCAAGCCTCTGATAATTCTAATACCCCATGGTTTAGGCCATAGTAGATTATTCTAGTGATGTGTCAGGCCAATTAAAGAGACGATGAATTGACACTTTCAAATCACGTCACTCCCTTGATTTCTTATGCTTTTCCTGCTTTTCCTTTTTTCTTATAGTTTTATGTAGGAAATAGAGGATATAGTACATTGCATTTAGCCAAGTAAATAAAGAAAAAAGTGTGTGGGGGGGTGCTTCCTGGGTAGCACTGATGGTAAAGAATCCGCCTGCAATGCAGGAGACCATATTTGATCCCTGGGTCAGGAAGATCCCCTGGAGGAGGGCATGACAACCCACTCTAATATTCTTGCCTGGAGAATCCCATGGACAGAGGAGCCTGATGGGCTATGGTTCATGGGGCCACAATGAATTGGATATGACTGAAGCAACTTAGCATACAGGCATAATAAAAATAGCAAACACTTAAGTAATGGGCCAGTAATAAAAAAAGCTAACACTTAAATAATGTGCCAGGGCACCACTCTAAATGCTTTACAATATACTGATTCAACTGAGGAATATACTACTGTTATCATTATCCCCAGTTTACACAGGGGTAAACTGAGGCTCAGAGCAATTAAGTGGTTTGTCCAAGGTCATACAAGTTGTACATGTCAGAGCCAGGATTATGAACCCAGCTTGGCTCTGGAATCCACACTTTCATCACTGTGCTGTATTACTTTTAAATTGTGTTATCCAAACTGTTCCTGATAGAGCAGCCTTTCTTCAAGGAGGTAAAGCTAGGAGAGCCCATTTTATCAAACTGGGAAACTACTCAGAATCCAGAAGCTTGAAGTCTCTGTTTGGAAATGTTGCTATCTCAGATTCTAGAAACAATTCTCTGCTTTGGCCTGAAAAGCTATCCAGAAGATGTGCCTTCACGTTTCCGTAACCAACACTTCTTCACAGATCTGCAGTGGGATGGTTTTAAACACAGGGCAAATCAAGCTGGTGGAGAACCTAGTTAAGAGAGGCATGGACTTCCCTGGGGGTCCAGTGGTTAGGACTCGCACTCCCAATGCAGGGGGCCTGGGTTCAATCCCTGGTCAGGGAACTAGATCCCGCACACTGCAACTAAGACCTGGCACAGCCAGTTAAAAGAGAGAGAGAGGAAAGCAGAATGTCAGTCATCCAGCTTCTAGCCCAAGAAGCTATGCGCCTGCAGGGAGGTGCTTCACCTCTCTGGACCTCAGATGTCTCACTCGGAAGGTAAAGAAGTAAAAACAGATGACTTCCAAGGCCCCTCGCCTCTCTGAAAGAGATTCTTCCCTCAGCGACACCAGTTGTTGGCAATGAAGTGATGAGGCAAATGACAAGCAAGTTTTGACAGTGCTCTGAAAGCAGACACGAGACATGTAAATTCAGATCCCAGGAATGTGAGAGAAAGCTCTGGCATGGCCTTCCTATTTCAACAAACAACTAATCAATGCAGAAACAGCCAGGTAGTTAAAAACCATTTCAATTTTAATTTTCAGACTTTGTTCATAATGGACCCATCCTTCAAATGACCTATTTTTTCCCGGCAGCTCATCCCAGACCTAGGAAACAGAGATAAGGAGGGACCGTTCCCCTTCCACAATCTTTCTTCACATTCCACTTTTCGCATTTGGTGATAAAAATAAAACCTTTAAAATACTCAACACAAAACGTTTGAGACTTCCAAAGTTTGTGAATCATAACGTATCATTGATCTGTTCAAAACTTGACAAATAGACGATAGGTTCCCTCGTTATAGCTCAACATCTGATGAAGATGCACTCAATAAATATTTGTTGATTAGTAACAAATGTGTTGATGGAAAGTTCTAATCATTACCAGCGAAGAATCAGGCTCACGTATGCGCTGATTAAACCTCTGATTGTTTCTCCTGGGTTCGTCACAAACTCCATTCATCCTCCAACAAGGCAGTGAGACCCCCTTAACTTTTAGCTCAGAGAGATTTTATCAGAACATGTGATGCTCAGACTGCCTTCCCACATGTTTCACTGAGGAACAGGTTAGAAGGATCCAGCACACAGACACCAATATCTAAATCCTGAAGACTTGATGAGGGTTTGGTGGATTATTCCCCAGCCCTCTTACCCATTTAGTTTTGTAACCACCAAGAGGTCAGAGCCAAAAGGGTTGAAAAGTAAATGAAAGTGCCTGGGGGGAGGAGAGGAAGGGCAGGATCATTAGCGAATTTAGGAAGTCACAGTACAGCGGCCAAAGCTGATGTCTCTGAAGAACCCAGTGTTCTTGCTTTGAGGGACACTGGATCTCAATGATATTGCCACCTGGCTTGGAAAAGCCTGCCTTGTGCGAGCCAGGAGACTAGAATCCATTATCTTAGTCTGCGTCTTTGTAATCACGACACTGGGCAGAGTAGCCAAAGGGTCTTTTCTGCATGACTGACAAACATTCAAATCAGGCTTGAACCATGAGTTAACGTGAGAGAAAGGTCTGATGGGATCTGTGTTCAATTCAAGAGGAAGATTATTGGTTAGGCTAAAGAAGATCTTTGCTTTAAAATCATCATTTTCACTACCTGAAGGTAGTTAAGTGACCCTGGACCCCTGTCAGGATCCACGGAGGATGATCTGTGGGAACAAAATTCCCTTCGGAAATTTAAGCACATCTCAATTACTCAAAGCAACTGTTAGCCTTGCAAAGAAGGCGGGGTTCCTCATTTGAGACCTAGCCTAGGTTAGGAGGGTTGAACCCTGAATTTTAGTTCTGATGAGTAGAGAAAGCACACAGCCATTGACTAAGCTTTCACCCTCAGTTGAGCATTCTTCTCTTAGAAATAATCACAATAAGTGTCATAATTCCATCTATATTTGTATCAGTGTATCTATGTGTATATAAATATATGTACAGGTATATCTTCTCAACTTCTAAAACAACTTTCCAAACAGTATCTCCATTCCACCTCTCTTTATTTTAACATGACATTCTGTTTTCTTTTTCTTTGTGTTCAGCTAGTTCTGAAATCCTACTCAGCTTTCTATTGTGGAGCACTCCATGGCCTCCTCTAACCTACCTGGCTTAAGAGAACAAAGGATTAGGAACAGTTCTGTCCTGAGGAACTTTCTGCAAAGATGGAAATGTTATGTTACCTACACAGTCTGATAGAGTAACTGATGCCACCATATAGCTACTGCATACTTAAAATGAGACTAATGTGACTAAGGAACAAAATATTAAATTTTACTTCATTTTAACTAATTTGAATGAAAATAGCTACACAGGACTAGTGATGCCTGGATGGGACAGTGCAATTCGGAGGACTTTTCACAGCACGGGAAAAAAAAGATTAAACTGTCAGTCATCATTCCTGACTGTCAACCATCATGCTACTGATTTCCACACATGGAAATTAAAAGATTTTTTTTTCAAACTTTAAATCAAACTTGTATAGTCCACATGGCTTAATAGCTGGGGTTGTATGCTTTTTCCTCAAATGCAAATATGGCTCAACACAATGTGGGCAGTAGCAACTTTATTCTTTGGCAGGGTCTAGGGACCTTCACATCCCTGCTGGGAGGGCCCCATGCTCTCAGGCTTGTGAATTCTACACCCTGCACCCACACAGCTCAAGACTTCTAAAGAGTGCCCTTTGTCTCCTTGGCTTGTGTGTCAAGGAGGCAAAGGGTTCTGCTGCATGGCAATTAATCAAATGGTCCACTTTTACCTTTGATCTGGGAGAAAATAGTCAAGATAACTTTCAGGAGGAGAAAGTGAGAGACAGTGACAGAGACATGGAGAGGGGAGGGAGAGGAGAAACTGCTAGAAAGAGAAGAGGAAAAGGTAAGGTGGAAAGAGACATAGATGACAGGAAGGAAGGGCATGGGTATTTCAGAGTCCAGCCTTCATTCTCTGACCCGTCTTCTTTTAAAAACCAGGATGTCTGATGCTACCATGGCAAGTCCATTTCCTACTACTGGCCAAATTCAAGCCTCCAGATATCTTAACTCAGAAGAAAGGCCTCATAAAGGCTTACTGGAAATAATAGGTTTGGACATACCTATTGACTTCCTACTCCAACACTCGTACATCTAGTCTTCACTCAGGTCAACAACGGGTGTACTTAAAGGTGGCACTCAGAAACGTCCTGACTAGGAGAGAGCACTCCGAGGAAAATATGGTACGCCTGCTGGTCTCTGAGAGCTCCTGGAGACATTTAAACTTTCTTTATCCTGACTGAAAAACCAGAAATCCATGATTAACTGCAGAGAAGGCAGGAACTAGTAATCATTTATGATTGACTACAATAGTATAGTAGCAAAACTTTTCTCAAGGTCTTGCAGGGTTTACCTTTAAATGAACTTCTTTACACAATGGTTGGGTGGAGGGTAGCCCTAAAACAGAGAATTGAAAAAGAAATGGTGTTATTTTGTTCAACTGAAGAGAAATGAAGTATTCAAAAACAAGGATTATATTTGCATTTGTTTTGCTTCCCCCCACCCCCTAAAAAAGAAGAGCTATAATATGTGTTCCTTTTGTACATCTTAAAAACATGTTAGGGACACACTGAGCTGATAGATATGAAAAATTATGAATATTCCACTCAATAATTAAGCATGTCTTCTTTTTGTTGGCCTTTTTTGTGACAGCATTTCCTGCACAATCCATAATCCAATTCTTTGATATTTAAAAAAAATGGAGATTCCTCTAATTGATTCACAGAGAAATTTTATTTATCCAGAGGACCTGAGAAAAGTTAGGCTTGGAGATATGAGCTGTTTTTTTATGAGGTTACTGGGTGGGCCTCAGGGGAAATGACTTAGAGATGCAGCAAATTGATCTGCAGTTTTTCTAGAGAACAAACTTGGTGATTTCACTAAATGGCATAAAGACACAGACCCAAACACACTTACCCTCTTGACAGTTGTGAGGTCAGCTCGGTTTGGGGCCAGACTAATGTTACACATGTTCTAAAAGAGGATCCCAAGCGTTGTGCATTCTGTAAAACACGCCCAGTTTTCCCAGACCAGACATTGGAGTCTAGTTATATCTGTCACAGATGAATGAGTTTGTTCTTGGCCTGGCCTATCCAACTCAAACCCCGTAGGAACCACTTTGAAAACCTCAGAACATCATTCCATGCTTGATTTTGCACTAAGATCTTTCAATGGATTGAAACATACAGCACGTAAGAGCAGGTGTTCCCAGCTCATGGCCCAGCTCCACGCCTGAGGAGGCCGCAGAGGGCATGTTATTCTCATTAACAATGCACCATCTCCACATCTCTTCCTGAAACAGGCTCTCCTTGTTTCAGACAGAAGAATAGGGACTGAGGTGGGCAATGTCTTGACCACTCCATCTCCCAGAAGAATACTTACAAAAGAGGAAAGACACATGACTGCTTACTAGAAACCTTCAGAAAGCCCCCAGAATGTCTTGAGGGCAAATCTTAGCCTTAGCCCTGATCTATTCATACCTACACTGATCCAAACGTGTGGGAAAATCTAATGGGCATCTCCAGTGACCCTGGATTACCAAACGGAATTTTAGATATCATGGTGTATGATGAATGGCTGGGATGGTAGGAAAGATTTCCAAATTCAGAGGGTTCAGGGACTCATTCTGCTTTTCTAATTTACAAATGAAGTGCAAATTTTGGTCCACTGGTAACTTATACAAGCTGACAAAATAACATCCCTTTCCGAACATTCGCTGCTGCCTCAGCTTTGGACAGTTGCTAAAGTGCTAAGTAACAATGAAACGTTGCAAAATCACAAAGGCTCACGCTGTCCATTTGCCTGGGATGTCACGTACAGCACCGAGAAAGAATGCCTCCTGTCACCGGTCCACCCACAGCCTTCACTGCAGACTTGGGGGTGGGGTGACTTTGCAGGCATGGAGCCGTGTACCAGCTCACTCACACCACAAGTCTTTCTTCACATCAGTCTGGCTAGCTGACTCCAGGCCTCCAAAAATGGGAGGGAAAAAAGTATCGCTTTAATCAAAAGAATTCATAGTGCTGCTTCCAGATACTTTATTCCCTTTGCACTTCACAGTTGCTGTAACAGGAAAAAAAGTGGGGGCTGCTCCACGAAGTATGAGAGAAAATGACAAGACCACATGAGGGCAAGAAATTAGAAGGTGCGAGAGTCTTTATGATGAAAACAATTTGTTCTAGAAAAATAATAACACTTATCAAATGCATACTATGTGCCAAGCACTGGACATACATTATTTCATTTACTTCAAATACATATTGCCCCGAGATGTAGGCATTTGATCTCCCTTTTATAGTTGAGGAAAGCCAACCTTTTGTTCAAAGTCACGAAGATAGTAACTGAAATAGGCAGGGTTTGCATCTAGGTAATCTGACTCCCAGGCCTGGCTCTTAACCACTCTGCTGTAACAGCCAGACAGTGCCCCATGAGGGCTCCTTTTAACCCAGCTGACATCTCTTGAGCAAGAGAAAATCTTTTCTATATCATATTTCACAATTACCCACTGTTACATTTTATGAGGTCAGTCTTCCAAGAGGCTTTCTCCTGGCTCTCTCCCTAGGGACCAACTCAGGGGGAGTCGTGTGGATGAGAAATCAGACATCACCTGCATGGCTGCAAAATAAAAATTCCTACATGTGGCAATGAATACCGAAGATCCTGCATGCTGCAACTAACACTCGGTGCAGCCAAACAAATAAATAAATATCTTTTTTAAAAAAATCAGACATCAGTCAAGGTGACTGGCACAGGTTCGCAAGGGCCAAGTTAAGCCAGAGGAAGGTCAATACATTTTCTTTTTAATTAAGGTTATTAGTCTGCTCAATCAGGGAACATGGTGTGTCTGATTTTCAGCTAGATATTTGGCCAAATCTCTCTGGATATTTTGGTAGACAGGATGGAAAATGTAGTGATTAGAGTTGTGGAAAACTGTCTTCCCTAAAGAAGATCAATTAATGGATTGGTGTCAGTCTCAGACACCACTGACCAACATTTCTATCAACCACCCAGACACTCTCCAATCCCATAGCTGCTTCCACTGCCTTTTTCCTAGTACCTGTCTCTGCCAGACCTATCTATGTGTACCCTCCACCCACACCCCAAGCTTTATTTTCTTTCATCTTTGGTCTTTGACTCACGTGACTTCCCAGGCTGGAACACTTTTTTTTTTTTAATATTTTTAAAAATTGTATTGGAGTATAGTTGATTTACAGTATGTTTGTTAGTTTTGTTGACAGGCAGGCTCTTTACTACTAGCACCACATGGGCAGCCCCATGAAGTAAAACACATGGCTGTAAAAAAACCAAACTATGTGAGGACACATGATTTTAATAGCACATGTAAAAAAAAAAAATGGGAGTTTTAAATGCCTATGAGTTGAATGTGACTGGGCCACCCCAAAAGATATGTATTTTCAGTCCTTATGCTTGTGTGGTTGCTAAGTCGCTTCAGTCATGTCTGACACTTCGTGACCCTATGGGCTGTAGCCTGCCAGGCTCCTCTGTCCATGGGGTTCTCCAGGCAAGAACACTGGAGTGGGTTGCCATGCCCTCCTCCAGGGGATCTTCCTGACCCAGGGACCAAACTCACATCTCTTGTGTCTCCTGCATTGACAAGCAGGTTCCTTTCTTTATCACTGGTGCCACCTGGGAAGCCCACAGTCCTTGTAGTTTGGAGAAAAATATCTAGAAATAATGAGTTCTGAGTTGGTCAAACCACACTGAGTACTATGACTATTTCAGGTGTCATTTTTTAATACAAAAAAATGACCAAACAGACTTCACTTAGAAGAAAAGAATCAGAATGAAGAAAATTGAAAGTCAAATTACACAAAGAATGGCAAAGTACCTTGGGTTGTTCAGGCTAAACAAGAACAGTTTAGATAGCGTGATTGTTGTCAGGTGGAAGGCAAATTGGACTTGTTCTGAATCTCTCTTGAAAATAGGATCAGGGACTTCCTTGGTGGTCCAGTGGCTAAGACTTTGTGCTCCCAATGAAGGCGGGGCCAGAGTTCGATCCCTGGTCAGGGAACTAGACCCCATGTGCCACAACCAAGAGTTTGCAGGTCTCAACGAAAAGATCCCTGTGCCACTACTAAGACCCAGCACAGCCAAATAAATAAATAATAAGTAGTTTCAAGAATGGAGAAGACACTGGCAACCCACTCCAGTACTCTTGCCTGGAAAATCCCATGGACGGAGGAGCCTGGTGGGCTGCAGTCCATGGGGTCTCTAAGAGTCACACACGACTGAGCGACTTCACTTTCCCTTTTCCCTTTCATGCATTGGAGAAGGAAATGGCAACCCACTCCAGTATTCTTGCCTGGAGGATCCCAGGGACGGGGGAGCCTGGTGGGCTGCCGTCTATGGGGTCGCACAGAGTCAGACACGACTGAAGCGACTTAGCAGTAGCAGCAGCAGCAGCAGCAGCATGGCAGAAACCAAAGTAATATTGTAAAGCAATTATCCTTTGATTAAAAACTAAAAACTAACAAATATTGAAAAGAAAGAAAGTAGGACTAGCCTCGGCAATAGAAGCTTAAGGCGGGGAGGAGAGATTTCCAGCTCAAAAGGAATGTAATTATAATGGGAAATAAGCTGTTAGAAAGTGGACAGGGAGAGGGGCTCAGGGTGGTTGGGGGCATATTTATCCCTAGAAATCTTCAAACAAATCTTCAACCAAATGGATGCCCACTTGGCACTGGGGATTTTAAGAACTGAATGCAAGTTTAGACTTGATAACTTACACAAAAACCTTTCCAGATAATTCAGAAAAGAATCTATAGTCCTCATATTTCTGCATTTCAGTAACATTCTCAAATTTACATGTTTGAGGCAGCCACATGGCTCAATCCCATAAACCCTATTTTACTTCTATGTAGTCATGTCTCACCTTATGCCTCATAGCCTCATAAACTAAAAGGTAGGAGAACCCAGTTTCTAGTCCCAGATTTGTTACCAGTTAGCCGTGGGTTTATCATCTCGTTTAAGCTAAATTTCTTCATTTGAAAAATAAGGAAGTTTGGGCTCATTACCCCATTTGGTTCTTTTCATATTAAAATTCTAAAGCATTAATGATTCTCAGACTTTGTCCTCAGACCATAAGCATTAAAATCAGCAAAGAAGGCTGTTTAACATGAAGGTACTTGGGCCCCATCATATTAATAGAATTCAAGGGGAACCCAAGAGCACGAATTCTTAGTAAAGCGCCATAAATTGTTAACATGCACGTTGAAGATCCAGAAACAATCCCAAAGAGGCTGTGTGCCCTTGAGATTGGAACAACAGAGAAGCAGAATTCAGGCACAGGAAGGTTCATTCAGTTCCCCAACATCTCAAAGTAAAACCAGAGTTGTTCCCAGAAGAAAATAAACGGATTATTTCCTATTGTCTTAAAGGACCTGAAGACTTAAAGTGAGGAGGTAGACGGAGAACTAGAATAGTCTCCAAGGTGTGCCTAGTAGAGCTGGAAAAGCCCCAAACCCTGTCTGGTGAGGAAGGAGTCAGAGCTTTTTAACAAGAAGCAGCCTTACATCCTGCAAGCCTTCGAAGTAGGCGTGGCCTCCAGACTGCAGGAAAAAGTGGAATGCACAGGGTTGGTCCTGCAGGGTTGGACTGACCCAAGTCAGGGTTTGAAAAGCTGGGAAAACGGAAAAGCAAGTAGTGCTCTTCACTAAAAATGCTCCTCGGCCAGGCCCAGATTAGCAAACCTCTGACTCTATCATAGGAATGTTCATTATTCAGAAGTAGCCCAGCAAAATATTTTTATTTTCCTCCCCAGTTCCAAGGCCCCAGAGAGCTGTTTTCCAAAATCACCACAATAGGGACTTTCCCTGGTGGACCAATGGCTAAGACTCTGAACTCCCAGCGCAAGGCTTCTGGGTTCTATCCCTGGTCAGGTAACTAGATCCCCCACACTACAACTAAAGATCCCACGTGCCACATCTAAGACCCAGTACAGACAAACAAATAAATGCTTTTTTAAAACATTAAAAAAAAAATTCCCATGACACATTCTTGATTTGAAGACCTACTGAAATTAGAAGAGTTCTTTATTTGAATTGGAAAAGAGGAGTTGGTTTTTGAAAGTCCATTTGGCTGCAAACCCCATACAGATGTAAGGCTGTTATTACTAACAAGTCCATTTTCTTATATATATTTTCACTGAGGTTTTCTTATATACATATTTTCACTGAGGTTTTCTTATATACATATTTTCACTGAGAATCATCGTATAACTTGTTCTTAATTTCTATTTAAAACGCACATGCCATCACTGATTTTGAAAATTCCGTTTCTGTCCTATAGCTTATTATCCAGGCACGCACCCTAAAATAACAACTAGTTTCACTAACTCAGTGGCTTGCATAAGGCTCTCTGTCTGATATTTAAGCTGAAAAGGCCCAGATATTGGCACATTCATTATTCATACATTTAGCAACTCAAAGCCTTCCCCGACCCACTCCCCAAAAGCAAATTTATGAATGCTTATCATAAATGTAACTATTGTCTAGTATAGGTTTTCCAACTGTTCAGATGAGGCACCCTGAAACAGTCAAGACCCCAGACATGCTCACGAACATGTCATATATGTGGGTCTTGTGCAAACCCAAAAAACTTCTCCCTATAAAATTACAGAAAGGCTTTACTTATTATTTGTGGGGACCAGTCAGTCACTAAATCATTATCACACTGAAATCTCTGGCAGCAATTCCTTAAATGACAGCATCTACCTCTCAGCTCTAAAAGTCGCGTAAGTGTCTCTATCAAATTATCTATAAAGCAAATAAACTCTCGGAAGATATCTAACACAAATACTCCCAAGGCTGAGAAAAATAAAAAGAAAAGCTTGCTTATAAAGAAAGCTAATTTCATATTTCTATCAGAGAGCCATCAAGTAATACTGCTGGAAAAAATAAAAAGTACCTTACCCAGAAACAGTTGAATTAAGCAGATGGATTTTGACAGGACCTGAATAATTAAATTTTCCACTGCAGCTTTAGAAACTCCTGTTCTGAAGCCCATTTTGTCAGCCAATGCTAAATAATGTTTTTTTGGCTCAGGAACATACAATCCAAACAGTCCCAGAGGAGAAGATGCCTCTCGGTCTCGACACCTTCAGACACTGCCCTTCAAAGAACAACTCTTTTCCCCTGGAAAAGAATCTGCCATGGACATTGTCGTGTTAATTGGCCAAATTCAAACACAAGTCATCTCTAGAAACTGCGATAGGAAAACCTTTGCATAGACTGTTTCAAAACTTTTTCCTAAAGGATAAGAGACATGCTAACAAAGTCAACCTTGGCATATTAGACTCTTAACAATTAAGAACCCAAAACCAAAATGTTTTTTTGTTGGCTACTGCTGGCCAAGATTTTTTCTCTCTGCTCTTTATTGGGCAGCAAGAAAAGTCACCCAGACTTCAAAACTCTATATGATAATAAATGTTTGGAGGTAGTATGGAGAAGTTTCCAACCACATATAATCCAAAACTTTGTATCAGCCAGCAGTTTTGCTTTTCTTCTGAAGCAAATTTCATGCCAGATCTGTTCACAAGGAGCAGAAATCTATATTTAAAGGTGAGCCACTGAAGGTCCCACGAAGCCTGGCTCCTGTGTCCTGGCTCCTATATACAAGGCAACCAGTGGAGGGGACTGAGGGACAAACACAGAAGACAAAGCCCTCTTTGATGGGATAAGATCAGGCCACTCAAGGTACATCCCCTGCTTGACCAGCGCCTGCTTCACCTACACCTACTCAAATAACTGACATACTTTCCCCCAGCTCCAACTATTGATTGTTCTAATCTGTAGAGCAGAATATCACCTGTAACTATCAAAGGGGTGATGAGAGGCATGCCCCTCTGCTAGTTTCCCTGGTAACCACCGAGTCAATCTGAGGTTGGTTCCCCATATAACTTGTATCCGCCCTCTCCCACTGGGAGCAAAGATGGCTGCTGTGCCCCACCCGTCATGACATGCCCGCAGGCCACCGCAGGCTGTGGGCTGTCCCTTTAGGACCTTGCTTCCAACAAGTAAGCTACCCCACCCATTAAGCCACTGATGTCTCTGTGGCTAACTCCGGGCTCTTTCTTTAGTCCAGAGGCTGAGCAAGTCCAGAGCTTGCAGACCTGCAGGGAGCAGGCTGAGGAAACTCCCACGAGTGCCAAGAAGCTGGGAAGTAAGGACAGGAGTGGGAAGTTGTGGGGCCTCCACTAGCAGGTGGGACTCAAAAGTTTCTGGGGATAATCCCAAAAGTCACAGGGGAAATCCCAGGGTGGCTGCCATTAATCTGTGGAGCCCCATGATGGCTGTCCTTGAAGAGTGGGGGCTGGCGAGAGAGAGTACGGAGAACTCATACATGGCCCTGAGGCTGTGGTGGAGATTCTGGCTACCATTACAAGAGGAAAAAGAGGTTAGACCATAAGGCAGTGGCCACAGCTCTGGGCTGGCCCCTGCTTTTATATTAAGAAAGGCCACAGACACCAAGCTAACAGTGGAGACGAAGGTTAGGTGCCCAGGCATGGGAAGATGTTATGTTAACTGGCCAAGAATTATCAAAGATAGCCTCTGTGACCAGCCACCCAGCCCTTCAGCAGCACTTACATGAGGCCGTCTACAAGGGCAGGCTTCTTTCTCTACTCTCTTGGTTAGTAGCCACCTGCCTGTCAAGGAAGAGGATGTGATCAGTCCTCATTAGCAAACCATGGAAGCTGTATAAGAGAGCAACGCCTCCTAATGCTTCTGATACTGTATCAAAGTGAGCCTTTTGGAAATGGTTGGGATTTTATTTGGGGTGTGCGTTTGAGTGTCTCAGTACCTGAGACCAAATCCTGTGTTCTCTTCCTGGTTTTAACCCTCTTTAGGGTGTCCTAGTAACTTGAATGGTGATTCATGTTCCTCAGAAAGTGAGGCATGTGAATGTAAGTGAATGATACATATTATTGTCTATTACTGTTATTCATTTAAACAGAATTGGCTGTTTATAAACTGAAGAAATTCCTGAAAGTGTCCAGGATGGGACTCGATGTTTTAAAACTGGTTTTTGCACATGTGGTTAGAGGAAGCTAGCTTCCTATTAATAGAAGGAACTGGTATTTCCTTTGAGATATAAATGACCTACCTGGGCTTTCTGGAACTTTAATCACCTGTGATTCCTGAGAGTGAAGGGAAAAAAGCCTTTTTAAACTTTAGTAGGAAAACTGTGAGATCTGTGTCTATGTATGTACATATGTTCATGTGTGCTTTATAAATGTGAGGTGTCTCTCCTTCCAAACGACTTTGCCAAAATTGGTTTGTGGGTGAGTTCTGTTTAATTGGCTTAAAAAATTAAGTAAATTCTCAGAAATATAAAAGAAGCTCCATAATGAAATTCAGGTTCATGTGATCTGGGAAATATTAGAATTAAATCCATATCTGGTATTGAAACTATCTTAAGCTTGTTAGTTTGATTAATATAGACATGTCTTTAGTCATCAGTGTTAAATATATCTATTGTACCTAGGCTTATTTGAGACCAAATATGACCTTATTATACCTGTTGCTAATTTGTCAGCAATGAAAATAACTTGATAAGATGAAACTTTAAATAAATAAGAGCCTTTAAGTAAACTCTATAGGAAAATAATTTTGGGAATGTCTATCCAAAGCGGTTCCTTGAGATTTTGGTAACCATGGCCTGCCCACTGTCTGTTGCACACAGTAGGATGTTGCTCCAGTACCTTGTCTTAGATGTGTAAAATCCCCCTCGCCATTAAACTACTAATGTCTCTGTTGCTGTCTGGGTTCTTTGGTCTCAAAGTTGGGCAAGTACAGGGCTTGCAGGCCTGCGGGGTACAGCCCAACAGATGGATAAAAGGTGCCATTCCCCCCAAAACTACTCTCCCTGCCTACAAAAACAAAGCAAAGTGAACAACATTCTTGAGATGAGATTTAGATTTCTGGGCCTGAAGGTAAGACATGTGCTACCGAAACCAGCACACTTCTGAGTCATTCCTTTCCTGGCTCTGGAAATGACCCTGGCAGAGCCTGGAGAAGGATGAATTAGTTTCTGGGGCTCCATAGCTGGGAACCTCTGTAGCTTAAACCCTATCTCGTCATTTACTGGACAATAAGTTATTTTTGACAGACTTTTTCTGCCTGGTTCAGATCTACTGAGGACATAGCTTTTTAAATTGTTAAAAGAAATAAATGACAGTTGGAAAGAAAAACTTGAAAGATCTCCTCCATTTGGAAAGAGTAGGTTTTAAATACCTACTGCTGCTGCTGCTGCTGCTGCTAAGAAAACATGTCAACTTTGGCTACAATACAGTTTGTGTAAAACTCCTCCCATTATTTGAAACCCCCAAGCATTTGTTCGGAGGAGTCACTCCGAGAGACTGTTACTCAACTAGCTGTGAAGACCTGGTCTTGGCAAGTGCGCAACATGTCTCTTTTGTTTAGAAATCATACTGTGTTAGGCCACTAGTGTTGTGAAATAGTCTTGTGTCTTAGGAACAATACTGAAGACTCAGTCTGTGTATGCCTGAAAACTGGAAAAGTTCAGGAAATTGATTCTCTAGGCCAGAAATGAGCAAAGAGTAAGAGCAAGGGCTGATTAAGTTATCTCCAAGCCAGTACTGTCTTTTGTTGGAGAAGCTCCCTGTACCAGTTCCAGGAGGCCAGGCACTTTGAACATTCCTGGAGGACAGACACTTAGGCCTCTTAGGGATGGATGGACATTATTGTGACATTGCCTCCCAGGTAGAATTGGGGATCAAGAAAGAAGGAGCAGAAAAGGGTTCTTCCGGTTTAGGAAGACTATAAAAATTGCTTGATCCCAAAGTGTATACAGTGCAGGGGTATACACTTTATTTTGGGTTGAGTTCCGTATAACTGATTTAAAAAAAAAATATGAACATAGAACTGTACCTTAGCACTGTTTTTTTTTTTTTTTTAAGGAAAATACTTCTTTATTAGCATTTTGCCCAAAGACAGTGATAACATCCTAACAAAAAAAGTAAAAGGTAATCTGATATGGATCGATTAGGAATACAAAACGCTTTCACCAACAGTTTGGTCATACATTCAGACTTAACAACCAAGCCTTAACGAGTACTACTATCATCCTGATCATCCAAGTCTAGGGACTATTTTGTGAAATTGTGTGGGATACTGAGAAAGAGATTTTCAGTCAAGCAAACCTAGCAATAAGATCCAGCAGACTAAACTGTCAGTATTGGTTTTAAGCAGAGCTGGAAGAAACCAGTAGTTCCCAAAGGCTGATCCAGTTTTCACAACTACTGTCCCCTATCTTATCACCCAATGCTCATACACACATACACAGGCATACACACATACACAGGCACACACACATACATATACGTTTTATACACGTGAAATCAGGTTGAAGAATGATAGGTACAGTCAGAGAACACCGAATCTTACCTGCTTAAGTAACCAAAGAGAAAATTGAGGTTAGAGACTTCTGTGACTTACCTAAGATGGAGGCAAGACTACAGCCCAGCCACCCAGTCTCCTAACTTAGTACTCTTCCTGCTGCACAAGCTGAAATGTCAGACAAAGGCTTTAACCACAGTAATAGCCATTCTCCCACTCTCTCCACTTACAGCACCTGTGATCACAGCCAGTGTTTCAGTGGCCTGAACTCTCCCTCAACATGACCCCTACCTCTCGTCCCTGATACTTCACCCTTTCCACACCCTTCTCTCCAGTCTGCAGTCTGTCAGCTGAGAAACCAAGGGTCTCTCAGCTCATTTCAGCAAAGCCACAAAAACGCAAATATGAGGAGGCCAGGAATGGTGTTCACAGAGTTGAGTGGGGCTGGAGTACAGTGTGTTTATGGAAGGAGGTAATGGAACTGTTGGAGAGGAAAGGTATTTTGAGGGTATATTGCAATGGGTCTTTTTTTTTTTTTTTTAATCTTTTGGCCATGCTGCATGTGGTATATGGGATTTTAATCCCCCAAGAAGGAATCCAACCCAAGTTCCACAGAGTCTTAACCACTGGACTGCCAGGGAAGTCCCTGTGGTGGGTCTTGAATGTCCTGCTGAGAGGTAAAGAATAAAAATGGCCAGGAATTTTTCTAATACACGGGTCCAGTCTACTTAAAAGAAGACATCTGATCCACCATGACAATTGTTATTAGTTTCTTTCTCTGTTTAATATGTTCACTCTCACTAGAGTAGATGCCCCACGAAGACAGGACAATTCCTTATCACTCAGCACCATAGCCTAGGTGACTAACAGAGTGCCAGGCTTACAAAGGTCCTGCAAGTATAACAGTTACTGATGGATGCGAACACAACAAATACAGACATGCAACTCCCCTTACACTTGTCAAAGGCAGGCTCTCAGAGTCACTGGCCAACATTTCTATTTTGGGAAGTAAGAATAGCTTACCTGGCATTCTCCCCTCCACCATCCCCACCCCTATAGATTTCCCCACCAGTTATAAGAATAGTGGGTAGAGTTGTACATTCATATTTCTGTTTCTGCATCAGTTACATGGCACCTAACCCAGAATACAATGTATTCTCCCCATTTTAAACCTTTCTGGATCAAGCAATTTCTATAGCCTTCTGAAACCCCAAAGACAATATCAAGAGGGTAGAACAATGGCCTAGGAATATTTTCCTGGTGGTTCAGTCTCTGACTCACACCTGACCAAGAACAAATCATTTAACCTCAGTTTGGCTTGTTTTTACTGTATGCAAAATAGAGCCTATAACAATATGAGCCTCCTCCCTCCCTCCGAGGGCTATTCTGAGAACTGGGGAGATGCTATCTTGGAATGATTAGAGCTCCTAAGAACTGGGCTCTCAATACAGAAGTGGTGTTGTTCTCAGGTTGTGCTACAGCTGCTGTTTTCCAGCATGAAAGGTAGAGTTGTCAGGCCTTGTTGGCAAGGAAAGCAGGTTATTGCTGTGTTGTCACAGTGATACAACAAGCAGGAGGGCAGGTACCTCAAAGGTTTAATGGATCTGATTTCATTCCTTGACTTCCTTCTTCTTTACCTCAAACCTCCGTTTCCATTATTCCTCATGGATAGGTATTATTTTTTATTTTCCAAGTTTCCCCAGCTGCCAGAACATCTAGAGAAAAACAAAGCTCATTTAAGACATATAGTTTTACTGATTGAATCATAGAACCCCAGAGGGTGGTGGAGGTGGGGGACATTGCTTCTTAAGGCATCATTTAGTTAATTCAATTTAACAATCAGAGAATTTCTGAGTGTTTTCTATAACAGGTATATAAAGAGGAATAAAAGTTGAGACTGTTTTCTGAACAGAGGAATGGTCAAATAGCCATGAGAATACTTAGGAGTGCATGTGTGTGTGCTCACTTACTCAGTCGTGTCCAACTCTTTGTGATCTCATAGACTGTAGCCTGCCAGGCTCCTCTGTCTATGGAATTTTCCAGGCAAGGATACTGGAGTGGGTTGCCATTTCCTCCTCCAGGGGATCTTCCTGACTCAGGGATTGAACCAACGTCTCTTGCATTGGCAGGCAAATTTTTTACCATTGAGACATTTAGGGGAACCCCAATACTTAGGGGAACAAGTGCAAAGACCTCTGTAAACATTTACATCTTCACTTATTCATTCTGCACATGGTTTGACTACTTCTCATGATTATAAGTTCTTCAAATGAATGAATTCATTTCAACATTCAACTGTTTGTTATGTATCTACTGTATACTAAGCCCTGGGCTAGGCTTTAGAGAAACTGAGGTAAACACTGATTTCATGAATCGTGTAGTCTAATAGGGGAAATATATATTAAAGAAATATTTTAACATTTAAACACTTTAATTGCAGTTCTGCTATGAAGGAGTAGAAGAGGCACCATAAAAGCAATCATACTTAGTCTCATCGACCCCCATCAATCCCTATAAACTTGAAGTATGGGAGGAGTTTGCGTAGCAAAAACTGGGGGGAAGAGTCTTTCAGGCAGAACCAATAGCTAGCTACATGAAGACCTGAGATGGGTCTTCTGGCATGAAAGAGATCAGAAAGAACAGTGTGGCCAGAATCTAGTGAGCAAGGCAGAGACTAGCAGGAGGTGAATATGGAGTCTCAGAGAAGAGCGTTCTCCATTTCCTATAATTATTGCCCTAGCATCTAGCAGAGCAAAGTTCTGGAACAAATGCAACTTGGAGCACTAGAGGTGTCCTGGCCTGTTGGCAAAAGGATGTCCCCCCAGGGTGGGATCCATCTTTACCTAATGGTATGAGGTTGGACAAAAGGCTTTCTTAGCTTTACTTATGCCAAGAAAGCCCTGTAGAATAGAAAACTGCAGGACTGAAGGTATGATCTCTCTTACCTACCTTATTATTTATCTGTCTTATGATAGTAAAACGAGTGTTGGGGTTGCTACCATGGTAAAGACATGCAAAACCTCCATAAGTCCAAGTGTGGCTTAGAAATTTGGTTTCCAGGTATTGAGTTGCAATAACACAGCATCTCTTAAGCAACTTTATTCTAGCGAAGAGTAGAAGAAAGTAGGCTCAAACTCTGAATGACAACTCAGCTTTTCTCAAAGCATGATTGCCCAGTAAGTATATACATAGAAAACAAGAAGGGTATCTGGACATGCTGGACTTTCCCAGTCCTTTTTGCCATAAAAATTTTAAAGAAGAACCAGAGTTCACCCCATGATAATTCACAAGAAGAAACTTGCATGATGGAAGTATATACAGAGTTGAGGGCAGGGTTAAGGGAAAGGAGAAGCAAGAAATGTTGAAACTACCAGGGAGTAGAAAGAAGGGAGGCAGTTCTGCTGGGACTGGGGTTTAGGGGTTGAGGAGAAGGAGCAGCGATTCTGGTACCCAGGACAGAAGCAGTAGTTGTGGAGGAAAGAAGTCGTGAAGCAGCAGGAAAGATATATCCTGAGACCTCTCTCTCCAGCTCTCCAGGGTCTCTGCAGTGCCTCCTACTGCTGAACCCAATGCAAGCTGCTCAGCAAAGGGGCTCAGATAACAGGGTCCAGAGGCAGGTCAGCCTCCAGGGTACAGAGCACGGCGGGAAAAGGAAATGGGTCCAAAAAGGGAAATAGAGCACATGAAGAATCATCAGCACTAATAATAATAAGGCTCTAAGTATGAGGAGGAAATATGGTATCGCTATAACAGGAAAGGGACAGAAAATTGCTGGTTATATAATATATACACATACATATATAGCGTTCATATATATACATGGGTTTCATTATATATATATAGGCTTCCCTGGTGGCTGGTGGCTCAGTGATAAAGAACCCACCTGCCAGTGCAGGAGTTGTGGGTTTGATCCCTGGGTCAGGAAGATCCCCTGGAGAAGGAAACGACATCCCACTCCAGTATTCTTGCCTGGATTATCCATGGACAGAAGAGCCTGGTGGGCTACAGTCCATGGAGTCGCAAAAGAGTCGGACATGACACTAAACAACAGCAAACAACATATGTGTGGGTGTATATACACAAACATACACACTCTAGCCAGTAACATAAAATATATCATGTGATATGCAATGTAAATATAATATGTGATAAATTCACAAGTACGTCTACGTACTTTTATGTCTACGTCAGCTGTTATAGGGCTTTCCTGGTGGCTCAGACAGTAAAGAATCTGCCTGCAATGCAGTAGACCTGGGTTCAGTCCCAGGGCTGGGACTTGAGGAGGACATGGCACCCCACTCCAGGATTCTTGCCTGGAAAATCCCCACGGACAGAGGAGCCTGGCGGGCTACAATCCATGGGGGTGGCAAAGAGTCGGACACTACTGAGCAACTAAGCACAGCACACAGCTGTTATATACATAAATCTTGTGTGTACATTGTGCAAATGTATAATGAATACATGTTTCCATCTGTAGTTAGGCTGAAGATAGGTTTGCACGGGAAGGATGTTCTGGCTACATGGATGGCTGATGCTGAAAATGAGAGAACTATCTGCTATGTCCATGTGTCTGGCATAGTCACACAGTGGTTTCCAAAGGAAAGAGTTGTAACCCGACTCTAAAGTCAGTTCTGTATAAGGTAATACAATAAATACTTTCTGAGGTTCACAGAGTCCCCTCTCTTGCGGGGGGGGGGGGGGGGGCGCGGGGAGAGGAAAGGAAACTCTGATTTGAGGAAGTGATTCTCAAAAGCCATGTGGACAGACATTTCTTTTAGGGCAAATGCCCTTCTTCTCCATTCCTACGCGTTCTCCCTTTCCCTTTGCACCAGGTCTCAGTTCAGACATCATCTTTCCAGCTCTCCAGAGTCGTGTTCTTTATATCTTTCTCATATTCTTTATGTGACATCTTATAATGATCTGTCTGCTCAGGGAGCAAAGACACGTCTTGGATTCATTTGTTTCCTCCTAATATTTGACATAAATGAAACGAATGAGGGGAACTTGTTTAAAATACACGTGAGTGGATGAATTGCTTTGTGAATTCCACAATGCTTGATTCACGGGGGCGGGGGTGGGGTGATGGGAGGCATTCTTATCCCTTTGGAGCCTTTCTCTGATGATTTAGGGTCAGAATCTATATCACATTTATAGTCTTTTTTTCCCCCTTTCTAGGGAGAGAATGGTAGAAGAGGATAAGGTGGGAAAGGGACTTCTAAGCTCTTAATGCATGCAGCTCTGGTATACAGATCAAATGAAGCTAGGACTTTGGTGAAAGACACAGATGAATGCAAACGAGCACAGGACAGAAGGATATAATGCCACTCTTTCCACCAACCAGTGACACAGCAGCTTGCTCAGGATGGAACTCAGGGCAGAGAACTTCTCGGCCATGGATACACTTCCTTACCTGGTAGCTAGAGAAGGAGATGCCAGCTGCTCTAATGTCCTTTAGGCCAGCAATCCATAGTGAGGTCACTAATCTATAGAGGGGCCATAACAAAAAGCAATCCTAGCAAGCTGATGTCAAAAAGGACTCTTAATCTGTCTTTTCCCATGCATAAGTAACTGCACACAGCACATCAATGAGTTTTCCCTAAGCAGCCAAGTCACTGAAAACCATTTATGTGATGCTGGGTTTGTATTCTAATGGTTTTAGTCTAAAGGTCAAGCAATGCACAGAAAAGCAGCCAGGAACCAGGCCAACAGCTCAGGCAGCTAACTGAGCGTGCAAAAGCACTCGCCACTGTAGTGACTAGTCATCTTTTTGTTTATTTCTCTACTGCGTGGTGTGGAAGTTGGTGTTTTTTATTTTTTCTTCTCTATCTATGTTAGAAATCAGCCATCAAGATAAGGATTTCTAGAAATAATATTACTGTTGGTGATAACGTATCAGCAGAAGTTGGGCTTTCACTTGGGAAAAGAGAGTCAGGGAGACACTGGTATCAGTTTCTAAACTAAACCTCAGGTATCCCAGTGAATATTGGAATAAAACAAAACTGAATATTGGAACAAAACCATTAAAAATATGGAAATCCCCAACTTCCAGTTCCAGTTTGGAGACCTGGTTGACCAGATTGTTGGGGAAATCTTTTATAATTTATTTCAGTGTCTGCCTGCAGAAGATGGTGATTCCCCTCCATCTAGCCATCTGTCTGGTCCCTTCACCCAAAAAGCATATATTTAGCACGTAAATAGTAGTGACAGTAATGAGTAGCTAGAATTTAATTTATTCCTCATTGTCACAGAAACCAAACTCATTGACTTATATATTTTAGCTCCTTCAGAATGCTCCCAGCAGATCACAATTTACTAAAGGTTATCCCAAACCAGTGTCTTACAGGCCCCATGTAGAAGAGCTCTGTGAAGTGAAAGTCACTCAGTCATGTCCGACTCTGTAACTTTATGGACTGTGGCCTGCCAGGCTCCTCTGTCCATGGAATTCTCCTGGCCAGAATACTGGAGAGGGTAGCCGTTTGCTTCTCCAGGGGATCTTCCCAACCCAGGGGTTGAACCCAGGTCTCCTGCACTGCAGGTGGATTCTTTACCAGCTGAGCTACCAGGGAAGCCCAGAAGGGCTCTCTACATGTGAACAAAAGAGAAAAGCTGGGTGATAAACAGCCAAGACAAGGAAAACATGTCATTGAAGAACTAATGGATGGGAACGATTCTTCTCCTCAGACTCAGAGGTCAGATGAGCTTGTCTTCATTAAATTATCTCAGAGCACGCACACTGAAGAAGTATCAGCCCAGCCTGAAAAGGCCTTCTAACTATTGAATGGTCCAGGAAGAGAAGCAGAGAGGTACTCATTGACCTGTGGATCCATATTTTGGAAGAATCTTTGCTGGGGAGATTCTCTGTCTCTCTTTCTCATTTCCTCCCTTCATGGCAGGTTGGTGGCCAGGACCCAGGCTGCGTTTCACTCCAGTCTCTAAAGCTTTGTCCCAAGGCCCCCTCCACTGGCTTGCACAGCGACTGGATATGCAACGCCCAGAAATGGATAAGGATATTCCTGGAAGTGCCCACTGTTTTGCTCTGGTCCCACTGCTCTGGTCAGGTGTTGCCAGAACAACCAGCCTCAGAATAGATGAGAAAGATAGAAGAGTCTGCCTAACTAGCCAGAAAATCTCGCCTCTTCTGCTACCCCCGTCCCATATACTCCCTCTTGCAGGGTGCAGGCCTCTGGCAGGCTGACTGTTCTGCTGGGACCCTTTGCCCTACTTCCTTCATTCACTCTGCTACAGAGCCACAAAAACAAGCAAAAAAATGCTTGTCAAACCGGGACAGATGAGAACACTAAGTCCTAATTCCCTCAAATTTCCATGTGCGGGTAAGGGAAACACAGGATGACACACTAGAGCCAGAGAAATGCCCCTAGGTAAGGCCTGAGCCCGACAGTAGTTTGGTACCTAAACTCTCAGTACTTCTCTGAGATAAAAGTGAATGCCATTAAGAAATGGGGGCAAAGACAGAGAAAGAAGTGTGGACTTTTATTATCAGTTATTGCTGAATATTTGCATCCTATGTATCACTGATTGTTGGCTATGAAAAAACCGGGTTAAGACATTTGGCCACCTGAGTGTCTGGGGCTTTCGATCAATAACAAGCAAGCCTATCAGAGGGCCCCATTTCTGACTGCTCAGACTGAGACAAAGTTCCTTTGTAAATGTAATGCCCCAGAGCGCAGGCTTAGAGCTGTGTTGGTGCAAGCCAAAGGAACAGGGAGACAGAAAAGGAAAAGAAAATCTTTTGCTTTTCTCAGTAGAAACTTAATATTGAGAGCAGAGACTTTATAAAGGAAAAGGCTGTTGGGGAATGATGAGAATCCGGATATGCTAACATCTTTTACAGATTTCCTCCCTGGGTTGATGATACAGGTTTTTAATAAAGCTGTATAAAGTGCAGAGCTGGATATTAATGTCCAAGTATGCCAGTTTGATGTACCTTTGCTGCTGTCTTCTCTCGGATCTGGAGAGGTTACCTACCTTTCTTATTCCTTTTATTTTTTTGGAGGGGAACTGAGTAGAAGGGAAGAAAGAAGCCAAATGGGTGCATGTTCAAAATAAACCCAGGACTCTAAAGATCGTTTTTAGTCTGGAGAGAGAATAATTCTTTTGTAGAATAATTAGTTTTCACTTACATAGATTTCCCTGATTTGGGGATTCCCCAAAGTGCAAATCATTTGCTGGGGACACTTAATTGTGCCATTCAGGGTCTACTTTTATCTCTGATTGAATGGGTTGTCCGGAATAAAAACAGAGCAGTCAAGTTCAGGCCAAAGAATTAGGAGCAAATATGAGAATTTAGGAACTATAGTCTCTAACCATGAGTGTAAAAGCTAAGCTGGATTCAGCTTCATTCTCTCATCATTTTTATTCAGTTCAGTTCAGTTGCTCGGTCGTGTCTGACTTTTTGTGACCCCATGGACTGCAGCATGCCAGGCTTCCCTGTCCTTTGCCAGCTCCCAGAGCTTGCTCAAACCATCAAGTCGGTGATGCCATCCAATCATCTCATCCTCTGTCGCCCTCTTCTCCTCCTGCCTTCAATCTTTCCCAGTATCAGGGTCTTTTCCAGTGACTCAGTTCTTCGCATCAGGTGGCCAAAGTTTGGAGTTTCAGCTTCAGCATTAGTCCTTTGATGAATATTCAGGACTGATTCCCTTTAGGATTGACTGGTTTGATCTCCTTGTAGTTCAAGGGACTCTCACGAGTCTTCTCCAGCACCACAGTTCAAAAGCATCAATTCTTTGGTGCTCAGCTTTCTTTATGGTCCAACTCTCACATCCATACATGACTACTGGAAAAACCATATTTTTGGCTATAACCTTTGTTGGCAAAGTAATGTCTCTGCTTTTTAATATGCTATCTAGGTTTGTCATAGCTTTTCTTCCAAGGAGGAAGCGTCTCTTAATTTCATGGCTGCAGTCACCATCTGCAGTGATTTTGGACCCCCCCCAAAATAAAGTCTGTCAGTGTTTCCATTGTTTCCTCATCTATTTGCCATGAAGTGATGGGACCAGATGCCATGATCTTTGTTGAGTTTTAAGCCAGTTTTTTCACTCTCCTCTTTCACTTTCATCAAAAGGCTTTTAAGTTTCTTTTTGCTTTCTGCCATAAGGGTGGTGTCATCTGCAATATCTGAGGTTATTGATATTTCTCCCGGCAATCTTGATTCTAACTTGTGCTTCATGCAGCCCAGCATTTCACATGATGTACTCTGCATAGAAGTTAAATAAGCAAGGTGACAATATACAGCCTTGACGTACTCCTTTCCCAATTTGGAACCAGTCCATTGTTCCATGTCTGGTTCTAACTGTTTGTTCCTTGACCTGCATACAGATTTCTCAGGAGGCAGGCAAGGTGGTCTGGTGTTCCCATCTCTTTAAGAATTTTCCACATTATTTTGTGATCCACACAAAGCCTTTGGCGTAGTCAATAAAGCAGAAGTAGATGTTTTTCTGGAATACTCTTGGTTTTTCTATGATCCCGTGGATGCTGGCAATTTGATCTCTGGTTCTTCTGCTTTTTCTAAATCCATCTTGAACATCTGGAAGTTCTTGGTTCACATACTGTTGAAGCCTCGCTTGGAGAATTTTCAGCATTACTTTACTAGCGTGTGAGATGAGTCTTGCAATTGTTCAGTAGTTTGAACTTTCTTTGGGATTGGAATGAAAACTGACCTTTTCCAGTCGTATAGCCACTGCTGAGTTTTCCAAATTTGCTGGCATATTGAGTGTAGCACTTTCGTAGCGTGATCTTTCAGGATCGTTTTTATTAACACCATGCTATAGTGAAGGAGGAAGTCTGGTGTGCTGCAGTCCATGGAGTTGCAAAGAGCCAGACACAACTGAGTGACTGAACAACAACATTTCCTGGGAATAATCTGCAATGAGAAGAAATGGGAGGTTTCAGAGCTTTTTTTTCTCAGGGTCATCAGTGGAGCTGGAAACACTGATTCCATGTGACACTGGACCAAGTGGAGGGAAGAAGCCCAAAGGAAAGGCTCGGGTAGTGTTAACCAGGAGAGGATCACGAGTAGGCTGATTTGGGGGCTGCAGGAAGGTGGGAAAGAAGCCCACCTGCGAAGCTACCTTGGAGTCTCCAATAAGGGCAGCAACATGGATTCAAGTCTCCTTGTATTAATTAGTCACTCAAATCATCACCCACTGGACTGTTCCCCAGAATGAGTACCAGGCATTTCTTTTACTCAAAAACTCTAACCCTAGTATAGCTTTTAAATTCACATAGTATAACTAAAGTTAGCCATCCTCTGCCACACGTCAACCCCTGGAGGCTTCTTTCTCCCCAGAGGCAACCACCCTTACTCAATCAGCTCCTGCCTCTTCCCGACACCCCTGTATTTGTGTAATATAGGTAACTACACAAGGTAGCATGCTTACCTTGCTGTTTCTTATTTATTCATTTTAAGCATTATTTATTGGATTCCTGAAAAGAAGATGGGAACGTTGCTCTTTTACACACACACACATATCCACTTTCTTTCTCCCCTCACCCCCAAATAGCAATACTATAATATTGTTTCTTTAACAGTGAGTAGTCAGTGTTCCCTTTAGATGGTGCAAACATGGCTCACCATTGAGCCAAGCAATACCTTGAGCTAATGCCGAGGTGCACCCTTCATATCTCCCAAATGACTGCCTTTGGGAACTCTGCTAAATTCCTGGAGAAGAAATGTCCAGTTTAGTCTCTCCATTAACTCATAAACATGACTGTCCACTCCCAGCATGCTGCCTTAATTTGCATTGGTCCGCTGCCTTCTCTCTATCCTTTCAACTCCCAACTGTAAAGACACCTCCTGGACCATTTTCTCCAAGAAGCTTGAATCCCACTCGCCCCTGTTGATTTCTGTTGCTTCTAAACAGCCAGGACTAAACAGAGTTCTAAACGCAATCTGGACTACACAGAGGGGAACCAGACACCCCAGGTAAGAGGGAGCCCATGTTCCTCTGTCACTGTGGGGGCTGGAGCTGGGCTGCCGGCTGAGGCCCCCAGGTCTTCCTTGACATCTGGACTACACGATTGAGCTGTTAATTAAATTTGTTCTTATAATATCTGATGCCATTTTTTATGTTGTTCTTGCCTCCCCAACTGTAAGTCCTCTGAAGGTAGGTCTTCTTTTGTCTTGTACCTCCTGTGTATCTACCCACCTCGGGAAAGTCCTTCCATAGCGTAGTCCTCAATACTTTCTCTAAGGGTACTTCTCAGACATCACTGAATTCTTTCTTTGGGGAATCATTATTTTTGCAACCATGAGTTCTTGACGAATTCTTCATGGCAATCAGTTTTCTCTTAAGCCCTCCTCCCTAAATAGAAATGGTTTGACCACAGCCCCGGGGGGCATTACGACCAAGGTAAAAATCCTCAGATGTGGCCTGACAGTGCGTTCTGCCTTACTTAGTCCACATCTAATCAGCTACGGTTTTACTGCTGTAGTCCTGTCTCATTTTGTTCCTACTGCCTCTTTCTGGTCCCACCCCCATCTCCCACCCCCCAGTTCGGGCTTTCGTTTCCTGTTGTCTGCACTGTTGGATTAGCTTCCTGAATCACCTCCCCCTTCCTGTCTTTCACCTCTAAACCCATCTGCCAGATCAATTCTTCTGCAGCGCGGTTCATCTCTGCAGCGGTTTCCCATTGCTGTCCTGTCCTACGGTCTAGCCTCCCTGCCTGGCATGTATAACCTTTCATTCAGCCTAAGCTCTTGTTCCTCTCATGGCATTCTCTACATTGCTTCCAACTGAGGATTCACTGTTTTGCAAACATAGTTCCGTGCTTTTTGGCCTTCGCATATGTTGTTCACCATCGGAATGACCTATCATCATGCCTGCTATCACCTCCATCATGAAGCCTTCCCTTTTCCCCTCAGCTCAGCAAGATTCTGCTTGACTCTAGATTTTTATAACTTTTTATTGCTGTCTTTCTAGAGGAGGTTGTTACATTCCACTTTTTAAAAATTGAAGTACAGTTGATTAACAGTGTTGTGTTAATTACTGCTCTACAGCAAAATGATTCAGTTATATACACACATATATATGTATACACACACACACACATTCTTTTTTAGAATATTCTTTTCCATTATGGTTTATCTTGGAATATCGAATATAATTCTCTGTGCTATACAGTAAGATCTTACAGTAAGATCTTGTGTCTCTATTCTATTTACATCTTCTAACCCCAAACTCAAACTCCATCCCTTCCCTAACCCCCTCCTTGGCAACCACTAATCTGTTCTCTATGTCCATGATTCTGTTTCTGTTTCATAGATAGGTTCTGCTGCTGCTGCTGCTGCTAAGTCGCTTCAGTCGTGTCCGACTCTGTGTGACCCCATAGACGGCAGCCCACCAGGCTCCTCCATCCTGGGGTTCTCCAGGCAAGAACACTGGAGTGGGTGCCATTGCCTTCTCCAATGCATGAAAGCTGAAAGTGAAAGTGAAGTCCCTCAGTTGTGTCCGACTCTCAGCAACCCCATGGACTGCAGCCCCCAGGCTCCTCAGTCCCTGGGATTCTCCAGGCAGGAGTACTGGAGTGGGCGCCATTGCCTTCTCTGATAGATAGATTCATTTGTGTCATATTTTAGATTCCACATACAGATGATATATATTTGCTTTTCTCTTTCTGACCTATTTCACTTAGTATAATGATACCTAGTTGTAACATTCCATTTTTTATTATCATTATTTGTGGATCTGCTGATTTCCATGACAAGTATGAAAGATCATGGAAGGCCTCGAATTGATCACTTAATGTTCTGTTTCTCTACAAACATGGCAAATTGCACAGATTAGGAGACACTAGGATTGAATAAATGTTTCTTAAGCAAGTGAATAAATGAAGTAAAACCACATTCTACTCTCTTGAACCTATAGGTGCTTCAAAAGGTCATTCTAGTACTCTTTACTCTCTCTCTGGTAAGTGGCAGAGACGTTTCAGAACCCTACTTCCAGTGAGTGGAAGGGTCTAGCTAAATACAGTGCTTGCCAGAAAATAATGTTCTAGTGTTAAGTCAAGTGCCTTCTACTCTTACGCGTGGCCCAAGAGGTCATGCTATTTCCCAACCCAAAGAACCTCTTGGGGATGGGGTTTAAATTCAGAGAGACTATAATTCAGAGCTGTCAACACTCACCCCACTTGCCTCAACCTCACAACTCAGCTCTAACTACAAAGCAGCGCTCTCCCCATCTGTAAGTGGAAAAGGAAGTTTCTGTCTATTTTTACAGGATTGAGGGGGAGGCAAGAGGAAGCATTTCATTTAATTTCTATTTCTTGTCTTGGCCTCTAACTCTCTGGCCAGGGTTTTCTATTTCCAAAGCTTTGTATTATGTAAACATAGGAGGGCCCTTCTCAAAAACAGAAGCAAGCTCTGCTAGTTTCCAGTCTCCCTTCTGGCATTCTCAGGAGTCCTTCTAAGCACCTTGATCCGCAGAAAATACGTCTTTGGCTACAAGTCACTTGTAATGGCCAACTGTGGATTAAGAGATCCAACTGACTCCATGTACCCATGATATTTGCAGTACTCTCTTGGATGAAAACTTTCCTAGAGAAAAAATGATACTGCCCATCACTTTTCTCTTAGGCTGTTTCACACAAAGCCAAACATGCTTCCATTTGTTCCTTTGAACAGAGTCTGCCAAAGCCAAGAATAATTCTTAAGGAAGCTGCTTGTAACCCATTCCAAAATTACACCAATAATTCAGGCAAAATGTGACTGGAGAACTACATTATCCCTGTCTTGATGCTGTATAGAATATGTAGCCTGAACTCGTTCTATCCCTACCCACCTCCCATGTGAAGGAGAAGAGGCTGAGGGTAGAAAAACACACAGGTGCAAACTCCAATGAGGACTATGTCATTTTTAAAATGTTCCAACACAAACATGCCTTTGAGGTTGCTACCAAAGCTGGACAATCTTCATAGCTCTGTGCCAAGCACGGAGTACTGGGCCAATGCCCAAAAGAGGTGAGATAAAACATTAGGGAGCTCACCTTGATGCAGCAATGAACCAGATGAAATTATAAGAAAATAAGAATGATTTTTATTTTCCCTACCTTTATCCCACATCACTCTTTTACCCTCAGGGAAAGAATTTCTGGAGCCAAGATAATAATGCTGATGAGGTACATTAGATGGCTTAGAACTATTCTAGACTCTCCATCTTCCAGTCTGCAAAGGGTGGTAGCAGATGGCACAGGACCCAGCCTGTTTTCAGACGTTGCATTTGTAAGTGGAAACAGGCCCTTTGGATAGATTCCAGCTGGTAGATTCAATGAAGAATAACATAAGCCTCAGATTCCCCGCCGGTAAAACAAAGGAGATTGGGTGAGATATTCTCTCCAGGCCCTTCCAGCTCTAATATTTTATGATTCTCAGTGGTAAAAATGCAAGGATTTGGAATGACCAGTCTCATTTCTCCCATTAAGCTCTGGGTGAACTGAGGGCCAGTATTACATTGCATCATCTCGTGTACAGTAATATGTGAATGACATTACACAATGCCCTCTTTTATTAATGGGAACAGTCTTCCAGCAATAATGCAATATGCTTGAGCTCATTCTGGCCTTCTTTGTTAGTACCCAACCCAGCTGCATTGTCAGGAGCTACAAGAACATGACATAGAGGCTGGAAGTAGGAACACTTGAAGAAGGCAGGGATATCAGGGAATGACACAGACTAACAGCCTGTAGCTCACAGTGGATTCTCAGTGAATGCCTGGTGACTAAGAGTGAGTAATATAGAAACACTAGTAGATTTGTTAGCTGCCCAGAGTCAACACCTTAGCACCTTGCTAGTTTCCTGGGGCTGAGTCTTGCTGGGGGTGGAAAGGAGGGAATTCACATTTGGGAGTGCTTTTGAAGTTCCCCTATGTAGGGGACTCTCATTCATGAGAGTTCCATCTCCTAATTATATAGGATGGGATCTCATTAGATAGACGTGCCATTCCGAAAAGGCTTGGCACAGGCACATGTTGAGTGAAACCTACACGCTTCATTCCTGAGTTGGGCTACTGTCCTAAGGCTCTGACACAGGGTACACTGGAATGAAAATCAGAGTTAAAGTAGCTCATCATGTCCCTTTCTGGAATGAGTCTAAGTAGTTCTCCTTGCTTTCTTCCCTTGAAAGCCCTCTGGTCCCATAAATCTCTCAACACTCCTGGCAAAGGGCAAAGACCTGAAGCGTCTGAAATTAAAGAAGGAGCAGTCAACATGCTAAGACAGTACAACCCTTTTTCTTCTCTTTACAAATGTCTCACCTGCCTGACCCTGACCTTGATAAGGTGTTGAGCTCAGCATTGTCCTTAAATAGTCCTGTTATGCCATTTGGCTTTGGGAAACACGGGTAGCCAACACCTATCCTATGAATAATACTTTTCTCAAAGAGAGATTAATCCTCTATAGAGCCATTTTCACAAGCCCTTTCCTTGAGCTCTTTACTGAAGTTAATCCATTATTGTTTCCTGGAACCATCCATTCTTTCTCCTTTGGTCCCTGAGTGCCAGAGAACAGAATAACGTTAAGAACAAGGTCAGGGGCTGTAGGGCCAAATAAAACAACTGGCCACATAGAAATTATGTTTGAGGCGTAATAAACTTTGATAATCAGTTTATTTGCTATATGGAATAAGAAGAATGTTAGACTGGACTAAGTGTTCAGTCCATTTGGCCCTACTGTCTCTCCAAATCTTATCACATTCATAATGTCAGAGGAAGAGCTAGTTAACATTTATAAAGTGTGACTACTCAGCACAGCTCCTTCCTCTGAGATTCTGACTGATTTCTCTCTGTGCTCAATCCTTCTTTGTGGGTGTTCTTCTCTTGTCAACTTATATTTTACTGTTTTCCCTTTAAATATGTTGAACAGGTTGATATTCCTCATGCTGTAAAGGTGTGGGGTGCATTTGGCCTTGGACAAGGTTGGAGGACTTTTCCTTTACAGGGAACTTAAAGTTGACACCTTCCATCAAGCCAGCCATTCTTTCAGGAAACCTTTCACGTCTCTTGCAATTGAAAAGGAGCTAACACTGAAGTCTCTGCTTAGAAGTCCTTACAGATTGCCTCATTAAGAGAGATTTGAATTCCTACATGGCTAGAAATTTAAATAATTTCCAAGAAGTAGAAATATAAAACCTAGAATGGCCACTTGGGTGATGAGGCTGAGATGAAAGCACCCAGATGAGAATTTTTATAATTTTAAAGGTTGTACAAATTCTTAGAAATTCCACAGAAGTATTGAATAAATGGACCTTGATAGATCCTGTAGTGAATATCTAAGGCACATGTTATGATTATCTTTCAAACTACTGGGCCATGCAGAGAGAGCTGGGTTGGGGTTACTGGTATTCTCCAGGAGGTCTGGAGGTCTTGTTACCGTCTTTGGACATTTGGTCTGTTTTACCCACAAATAGTTTTTAGAATCATCTCCAGGAAATGTCAAGTGTGTGTGATCATCCAGGCTCCTAGATGTGACTGTGAGGTGAGGTTCCAGGACCTAACCATGTTATGAGGAAGGTTGTTCAGCCAACTTGTGCTTAAAGTCATCTAACGTATCTGATAGAGCTTTTTTTTTTTTTTTTGATTAAAGAATTCTTCATTCTAATACGACTCAAAAACAAACTATTAAACGTTTTGGTGTGTCTTCTTACCAAGGAAGATGTACTACACACCTCCTCATCCCATTCCTCAGGCTCACCACTTCCCTGAACCTTACCCCGTCGTTGTCCCTCACGTCTTTCCTGTATCCCTAGGTAAGGCTTAAGTGTGGTGAGATTCTGACAAAATAGGACCAGTGATAATGTGTAACATGAGGCTATGGAGGGGATGCTATTTTTATTTGGTAACAAAATATAGAGATGTCTGTTGCAAAAATAACTTGCTAATAGAAAGCAAGGCTTTTTCATTTTTTGCTACAGCCAAAAGGGCACCATTAAGACACTCTGCTTCATGCCACACAACGTGAACACAACACTGATTAAATAACAGCAGTGTTCAGAACCAGCACTTTGTGACAACAAAACCCAATGTCCAGGCAACCGTCCCTTCCCCACACCACCCGCCTGCAGGAGCGTTAGCAAGGCAATCAAAAGCCCTGCTTCTCTTCCCAGATTGTGGATGGATGGAAATATATTGACACTAAAGTCTATTTTGTTATGGATGAAAGTTAGTCTGAGGGTTATGAATTAACTGTACAGCCACAGTGGTTTTTTAATTTATGCCTGAGTGAATCAGACTTACCCACCCAGACACTGGTGGAGCCGGACAACCTGAAGCTCATAGCCCCAGACAGACTCAGGTGCTTCACCTCAAGGAAGAGTAGAAAACAAGTTTGACCTGAGGACAGGCTTTTCTGAGAATGTGAGGGAAAAGACACACCATCCTGCTGCTACTGCTGCTGCTAAGTCGCTTCAGTCGTGTCCGACTCTGTGCAACCCCACAGACGGCAGCTCACCAGGCTCTGCCGTCCCTGGGATTCTCCAGGCAAGAACGCTGGAGTGGGTTGCCATTTCCTTCTCCAATGCATGAAAGTGAAAAGTGAAAGTGAAGTCGCTCAGTAAGTGTCTGACTTTTTGTGACCCCATGGACTACAGCCTACCAGGCTCCTCCATCCATGGGATTTGCCAGGCAAGAGTACTGGAGTGGGGTGCCATTGCCTTCTCTGACACACCATCCTAACAGTACACAAAAGAAAGCTGAAGTGGCCATATTTGTATCACAAAACTGGTATCAAGTTAAGGAATATTTCCAGGGATAAAAAAGGTCTTTCATAAGTATAAAATGGTCAATTCATCAGAGGATGTAACAATCCTAAACATTTATGTACCTAATCGGTTCAGTTCAGTCCAGTCGCGTCCGACTCTTTGCAACCCCATGGACTGTAGCACGCCAGGCTTCCCTGTCCATCACTAACCCCTAGAGCTTACCCAGACTCATGTCCATTGAGTTGGTGGTGCCATCCAACCATCTCATCCTCCATCGTCCCCTTCTCCTACCACCGTCAATCTTTCCCAGCATCAGGGTTTTTTCAAATTAGTCAGTTCTTCACATCAGGTGGCCAAAGTATTGGAGTTTCAGCTTCAATATCAGTCATTCCAATGAACACTCAGGACTGATCTCCCTTAGGATGGACTTATTGGATCTCCTTGCAGTCCAGTGGACTCTCAAAAGTCTTCTCCAACTCCACAGTTCAAAAGCATCAACTCTTAGGCATTCAGCCCTCTTCATAGTCCAACTCTCACATCCATACATAACTACTGGAAAAACCATAGGCTTGACTAGACGGACCTCTAGAGTTTCAAATTTACATGAAGTGAAAACTGACAGAATTGAAAGGAGATAGACAAATCTACAATTATAGTTGGGTATTATAACATTCATCTCTCAATAACTGATAGAACATGTAGACTGAAAATCAGTAAGGATATAAAGCAGGGGTCACTACACTCTGAACATTGGTCCAAATTAAGCTCATGGTGCATCAAATACAGTCATATCTGTTGAAGCTCTGACTCAATAGAACTTCAACTTTGAGTAATTGTGACAAGGAATGTATGGTCCACAAAACTGAAAATATTTACTATCTGGCTCTTTACAGAAAAACTTTATAAACCTCTAGATCTTTGATGTACAAGATAATATTATCAACCAACTTGTCATAATTGACTTTTTGTTGAACACTCCATGGTATAGAAGAAAATACCTTCTTTTCAAGTACACATGGGACATCAAACAAGATACACCATATTTGAGCCCTAAAACAAGTCTCAGTAAGTTTTAAAGGATTCAAGTATGCAAAGTATATTGGAAGTAAATTACAAATCAATAACAGAAAGATCTCTGGGAAATTCCCAAATATTTGAAAACTAAAAAGCTCACTTCAAATATTTCACGAGTCAAGGAATCAAAAGGAAAATTAGAACATATTTTGAGTTAAATATGCAAATTAAATACATGCAAAAATACAAACAATGGTAGGCTACTGCTAACACAATACTTAGGAGAATATATATTGCACAAAATACATAATAGAAATAGAAATTAAAATTTAGTAGAAATTTTTAAAGATCTCAGCTTTCACATTAAAGAGCTACAAAAAAGGAATATTAAATTGATTCTAAATCAAATGGAAAGAAAGATTGGGTCAGAAAGAAATAAAATGCAAAATCAAAAAATAATTTTTGTAAAATGAAAATGTTCTTTGAGGAAATCAATAAAGTTGATATATTTCTAGCCCAGTTCAGTTCAGTTCAGTCACTCAGTCGTGTCCGACTCTTTGCGACCCCATGAATCGCAGCACGCCAGGCCTCCCTGTCCATCACCATCTCCCGGAGTTCACTCAGACTCATGTCCATTGAGTCCGTGATGCCATCCAGCCAGCTCATCCTCGGTCGTCCCCTTCTCCTCCTACCCCCAATCACTCCCAGCATCAGAGTCTTTCCAGTGAGTCAACTCTTCGCATGAGGTGGCCAAAGTACTGGAGTTTCAGCTTTAGCATCATTCCTTCCAAAGGAATCCCAGGGCTGATCTCCTTCAGAATGGACTGGTTGGATCTCCTTGCAGTCCAAGGGACTCTCAAGAGTCTTCTCCCTCCAACACCACAGTTTAAAAGCATCAATTCTTCGGCGCTCAGCCTTCTTCACAGTCCAACTCTCACATCCATACATGACCACTGGAAAAACCATAGCCTTGACTAGACAGACCTTAGTCGGCAAAGTAATGTCTCTGCTTTTGAATATACTATGTAGGTTGGTCATAACTTTTCTTCCAAGGAGTAAGCGTCTTTTAATTTCATGGCTGCAGTCACCATCTGCAGTGATTTTGGAGCCCAAAAAATAAAGTCTGACACTGTTTCCATTGTTTCCCCAGCTATTTCCCATGAAGTGATGGGACCGGATGCCATGATCTTCGTTTTCTGAATGTTGAGCTTTAAGCCAACTTTTTCGCTCTCCTCTTTCACTTTCCTCAAGAGGCTTTTTAGCTCCTCTTCACTTTCTGCCATAAGGGTGGTGTCATCTGCATATCTGAGGTTATTGATATTTCTCCCGGCAATCTTGATTCCAGCTTGTGTTTCTTCCAGTCCAGCGTTTCTATTTCTAGCCCAACTTATAAGAAAAAAAAAAGACACCAATTACTAGTTTTAGGAATGAGAGGAGTGACATCACTCTGGATTTTATATGTATTAAGAAGATAATAAGGGAGTATTATAAACAACTTTATACCTATCAATTTAATAACTTAAGGTGCAAAAATCCCTTGAAAGATACAAAATCCACAACTTAAGAAGTTGAATAATAATCTATAATCTAAATAATCAATAATCTAAATATCCCTAAATCTATTAGAAAATTTAATTTTAGTTTAAAACTTTACCCAAAGAAATCTCCAGGCTCAATTGACTTCACTAGTGGATTCTATCAAATATTTAAGGAAGAAATAATACCAATTCTATATAAGCTCTTCCAGAAAACTGAACTAACTTCCTAATTCATTCTACAAGACTAGTCTTACCATGACACCAAAACAGACAAAAATATTACAAGGAAAACAACAACATCTACAGACCAATAACCTTCATGAGTATAATTACAAAAATTCTAAACAGAAGTTTAACAAATTCAATACAGTGATATATAAAAAGAACAATATATTTGACCTAGTGAAGTTTATCCCAGAGAGGTAAGACTGATTTAACATTCAAAAATTAATCCATAGTTCACCATATTAATGAACTGAAAAAGTAAAATGATATTGTTATCTCAATAGATACAGAAAAAGCATTTGACAGGATTTGATATAAATTTCTATTGAAAAATTTTTAACAAACTAGAAGTAGAAGGGAAATTCTCTAGTCTTATAAAGGGAACTCATGACAATCTACAGCTAACATCATACTGAACATCATGCTGAAATCAGGAATAAGTTAAAGATATCCACTTTACTTCTTTATGACATTGTATTGGAGGTACCAGCCAGATCAATAAGGCCAGAGAAAGAAATAAAGCATCTAGATTGCAAAAGAAGTAAAACTGTGTTAATTCATAGATGGCATAATCATGTATAGTAAATTGTATGGAATCTGTAACAGAACTCCTGAAACCAGTAAGTTTTGCAAGGTGATGGAAGGCAAGATGAACACACAAAATCAGTTGTAGTTCTATAAACTAGAAACAAACAATCAGAAATTGTATTTAATAATATTATTTACAACAGCATTAAAAATATGGAAGTCTAATAAAAGATGTATAAGCCCTGAACATCAAAAACTATCGGGAGGTGGGAAGGAGGTTCAAAAGGGAGGGGACATACCTATACTGATGGCTGAGTCATGTTGATATATGGCAGAAACCAACACAATGTAGTAAAGCAATTATCCTCCAATTAAAAATAATTAAATTAAAAATATATCACTGAGGGAAATTAAAGAAGACAAATAAATGGAGGAATATACTTTGTTCATAGGCACAAGTCCTAATATTGTTGAAATAAATTTTTCTATGATTGATCTATAAATTAAATGCAAACACAGTAAGAAAAAAACACACACAAAAGAAACCCAGCAGGCTTCTTTTATCTTTCTTTTTAGAAATTGACCAGCTGATTCTTATTTTTCTAAATTAATTTTTTGTTGGAGTATAGTTGATTTACAATGTTGTGTTAGCTATACACACACATATATCTACTCTTTTAAAAATTCTATTCCCATATAGGTCATTTCAGAGTACTGAAAAGAGTTCCCTGTGCTACTTAATAGATTCTTGTCAATTGTCTATTCTATGTATGGTGGTGTGTATACGTCAATCCTAATTTATCCCTGCCCCCTTTTCCATTCTAATAACCACAAATTTGTTTCCTACATCTGTGACTCAACTTCTATTTTGTAAACAGTTTCATTTGTACCATTTCTTTAGGTTTCACATATAAGTGATATCATATATTTGTCTTTCTCTGACTTACTTCACTCAATATGGCAATCTCTAAATCCATCCATGTCACTCTACATGGCATTATTTCATTCTTTTTATGGCTTAGTAATATTTCACTGGGCTTCCCAGGTAGTGCTAGTGGTAAAGAATCTGCTTGCCAATGCAGGATACATAAGAGATGTGGAAATCACTCCAGTATTCTTGCCTGAAAATTCCCATGGACAGAGAAGCCTGGTAAGCTACAGTCCTAGGGTCATGAAGAGCTGGACATGACTGAAATGATTTAGCATGCTTGCACACACAGTATTTCATTGGGTATAGACCACATCTTCTTTATCTGTTCCTCTGTTGAATGATATCTAGGTTGCTTCCGTGCTTTGGCTATTGTAAATAGTGCTGCAGTGAATATTAGGGTGCATATATACTTTCGAATTATGGTTTCCTCTGGATATATGCCCAGAGGTAGGATTGCTGGACATAAGGCAGTTCTACTTTTAGTTTTTTCAGGAATCTCCATACTATTCTCCATAGTGACTGTACCAATTCACATTCTCACCAACAGTGTAGGAGTATTCCCTGTTTTCCACACTCTCTCCAGCATTTTATGATTTTTTGTAGTTTTTTTTTATGATGACCATTCTAATTGGTGTGAGGTGATATCTCATAGTTTTGATTTTCATTTCTCTAATAATTAGTGATGCTGACCATATTTTCGTGTGCCTTTTTGGCCATCTGTATGTCTTCTTTGGAGAAATGTCTATTTAGATCTTCTGCCTGTTTTTTGATTGGTTTTTTTTTTTATTTTTTGACAGTTGTATGTGCTGTTTGCATATTTTAGAGTTTAATCCCCTGTTGGTTGATTTGTTTGAGAGTATTTTCTCCCACGCTGTTGGTTTTCTATTTTGTTGATGGTTTTCCTTTGCTAAGGAAAAGCTGACTCTAAAGTCCATGTGGAATTTAAAAAATCTAGAATAGCCAAAACAATTTTTGAAAAAAGATGAAGTTGGACAGCTGACACTACCTGATTTCAAGACTTGTATACTAATCAAAACAGTGGTATCAACATAATGATAGGCATCTGGGGTCAGTGGAATAAGACTAAAAGTGTAGAAACACATCCATACATAATTTTCAGCAAAGATGAAAAGACAGTTCAATGGAGAAAGGATAGTGCTTTCAACAAACAGTATTTTTTTCAACAAAGAGTGTTATCTATCACATTTAATCCTAAGAAGTCTGTGAGGTCAGAGGTATTATTATTCCCATTTTCAGATGAGGAAACTGAGGTCAAGTTAACTTGCCCAATATTTCAAACAAGTAAGTGGTGGAATTGGGATATGAACTCTCTTTGACCCCGTAGTCCATGCTCTTAATCACGCCACCATATGTCGTAATGTTCTCTCTAGGAAAACAAAACACCATATGCCCGCAAAACCATTTTTAAGACATCTGATTATTTACTAAGTAATTTAATATTTTTAAATTATAGAGATGAAGATTTAAAAATAACTTTCAACACTCTGGAAGCACCTACATATTTCAGTCATTCATTCATGAAATATTTATTGGGTATAAAGGACAAGACGATGCTTCTTTATGCCCTAGTAACTGCTTACGTACCAACAAGTGATATGTGACCATCAGATCATTGAGATCGTCACTTAGAAACAAAACTTTCACATTTGGCATAAGCTATTTCATGCACTTTGGAGTAATAAAATGGCATTTCTTTGTTTTTAAAAAATCCATTTATTTTATAACCTCAAATTGGCTTTCTCCCATTCTTTCAATTACTTTCGAGCTCTGATGTACAAGATTGCATAAGATGCAGTCTTAATGTAATAAAACATAATGCTGGCTAAGTCATAGGGAAGAACTCTTTCTGCCCAACTCATTGGACATTATCACAGCTTTGTGCTTAGTTTAAAAATATATAGAATTTAGTATGTCAGAAACAGAGCTTGAGGCATTGAAGTGTAACATACTTCACAGAGTAATAGTAACTTTAAATTTCTAAAACCCTACTCTATATTATAGAGTAATATGCAATAGAAGATTTTTTAACCAACCTCTACTTTAACCAGCTCACCGAACTAACTCATGATCTCTACAAAACACACTGCTAGACAACTCCGCAGTACGCACTTCTAATTAAGTTGTCTGCACTGAGACTTAATTGTATTTTTCCCCAAATCTATTTACACTGGTTCTATTTGTTCCTTGTTATGTAATTTAATCAAGTAGTTTAGAAGTCCTTATGAGTACAAGAAGAGAATTGTTTTTATAAAAACTTAGTTCAATGAATTACTTTTGAGTCAAGTGGATAAGCTAAGTGGAAAATTTTAGTTTTTCATAAAATTATAGATTCTAAAAGAATTCTGTACACATCAGACAGTTTTGCAAATATCTAAATTCCTTAAAGAACTCACTAAAGTTAATGAAACTTGAAAAGTAGATGAAGTATTATAAGTGTGGTTTTTGCAAGAAAGATGACAGGAAACTCACATAAGCCAAGGTGCAGAGTCCAAGAGGAGGCCATGACTGCATAAAAGATTGACTAAACAGTTCATGTTTATACATCTGAAGTTTAAATAAAATAGTGAAAGTTTCCACATGTATTGTTATTATTCCTTACTCACTTTTAAATTTCACCCACCAATCACTGGTTTTAAGAGCACAGAATAAGAACACTTCTACTTAACAGATTCTCCCTGGGCCAGTTCTAAATCAAATTGTAAATTAGGAGAATTTTTCCTTTGCTCTTAGAATCACACTTCATCTAACCTGCCTGCTTCTCTCCCCAACCCTGCTCCCATTGGCAATCAGTACTATGGGGTCTAATTTAGTGGTGTCAAAACTAGATTGAGAATCAGGATTATCTGCGGAGCTTTCGAAATAAAGATTTCTCCAGGAGCCAGTCTCCAAAGGTATGCTTTTAGATGGAAGATAAGGTCCAGAGATCTGCTATTTATAAAGCTTTTTAGATGATTCTCAATACCAGCCAGGTTTGGGGGATGCTGCCCAATTGCACTGAAGAATAAGTGACAACAAATTGAGTGAAGTAAATCAAAGACAGTATCATATGATATTCCACTTATATACAACATCTAAAAAGAATTGATACGAATGAACTTACGTACAAAGACCTTATTTACAGAAACACATTTACAGACTTAGAGAATGAATTTTTGGTTACCAGGGAGGGAAGTGGAGGGATAGGATAGTTGGGGAATGTGGGCCTGATATACACATACTGCTTTATTTAAAATGAATAACCAGCCAGGGCCTATTGAATAGCACAGATAACTCTGCTCAGTATCATGTAACAACCTAAATGGGGAAAGAATTTGAAAAAGAATAGGTACATGTATTTGTATAACTCAGTCTCTCTGCTGCATCTCTGATTAAGAATGTATCACAACATTCTTAATCAACTATATTCCAATATAAAATAAAGAATTTTAAAAAAGAATAAATGACAAAGAGTAGCTTTAAAAGTTACCTGGTGGGACAAAATGCCAGAAGAACTGCAGATATGTATGACTGACATTTCATCATAAAATGTTAGTGCTTTAAAAAGACAACAACAACAACAACAAAACTTCATAGAGAGGGGAAAAAAGAGCCTGGAAGGAAAAAATAAGCCTCTTAACTCACATTTTAAGATGGTGCTCAACAAAAGTTAAAGTGCATTTTCTTTAAAGCAAATAGATTCTTTAAGGAATTTAGACATTTGCAAAGCTGTCTAATGAGTACAGAATTTTTAGAACCTATAATTTTATGAAAAACTAAAATTTCCACTTCGCTTATCCATTTGACTTTAAGGCAATTCAAACGTTCAAACAAATTTTAATAAAAACAATTCTCGTTTTATACTCACGTGGTTGTTGTTGTGTTTTAAATTCCCAATTATTTAAAATTTTTTTCATTTTATATTAGACTATAGTTGATCTCTATATCCCTTCTCCTGTATCTCTGGGTATCTCTCACATTCATATGCCTGAAGAATCTTATTGTGTTGCCCAGTCAGCATTCAGTATGCTGTGTCTTTGGGGGCAAGCTCTTGTATCAAGTTATCTTACGGGTTACAGGTCAAGTGTAAATTATAGATAAGTGAGCATCTTTGAGTCATTTGCCACTCCCTAGAATATTTTGTTAATGGTACCAGGGTAATGAGGTCATGTGATATAAAGTACAGCGACATATTCCTAGGGAATCACTTTACATTGCTTTTTTCAGAGCTGGATTATGCATGGCGGATCCTCAGGTTATTGTGATAGTACATTGGAATATCAGAATCAATCAATAAATACAAATTTAAGCTGGAATATATAAAAATAATTATAATACAGTTGCTTATATAAACTTATCTGAGTTTATACTAATAACATGACCAAATTTGAGTGAAAGGATAAAATAGGAGGAAAAGCATAGATGTATAATTGTAAGTTTTTGAATGGATAGAGATTCCTCCCTTTAAGTCATCATTGCAACATGAATAGCTTTTAAAATATGTACTCACTTAAAAGGAGTCTCTCTCCATTTATTCCTACTCTTTCCATCTATTTCCAAAAATCCAACTATTTTTGAAACAAAGCAAAAAATTTACAAGCACACATTATGAAATATGAAGAATCCTGGGACTAACTGACCGCTTCAGTGATTATGAAGACTGTAAACTATTTTTAAAAGCAGATTTTTCACTGTTCTTCATTAAGGTCTGATTACCTCGCCCATTAGCATTTGGCTCTTTTATTATTATGATTGTGAAATACTGTAGATGTTACCACTAATGGGTAAAGAAAGTTGACATGGTGATCTTGATTAACTCATCAATAATCATTTGGAATAATTTTTCTTCATTCAGTGAGTGAATGGATCATTCGCATGCCCTATAATAATTGTGTACATTGAGGTGCAGGAAATTAGCATAAAATTATCTACCCTGGAGAGCTAGTTTCCACTTCTAATACCACTAAAATTTGGTTCAGACTAACATTTGAAAGCTTTATCAAATGAGTGAAATAAAGAGATGATGCCTTGGCCATTTTCTCGTAATGCTGTGATTAGTACAGCCTTTCATTTTTAGGGTTCCACACTAATTAAGAGCAAGATTAGATGTGTAACAGAACACCTAAATCTTCTTTCTTGCTACTTTGTTTTTGATAAGGGGAAAATATCTAGAGGTCTTATAAAACAATATAATAAGGACTCTCTATAAATAAAAAAATGAAATAAGGAAATCATTCCACTCTTCTTCCACTGATTAAGAATAAAAATGGTGGCTTTTCAATTCCAATTCTTAGAATGGAATTGAGATTCTTAAGGGGGTTTAATGTAGTTTAGCCTTCATGTCTCAGCTACTGCCAAATAACTTAGAAATGCAAACTTGGTGCTGCTGCTGCTGCTAAGTCGCTTCAGTCATGTCCGACTCTGTGCGACCCCATAGACGGCAGCCCACCAGGCTCGTCTGTCCCTGGGATTCTCCAGGCAAGAACACTGGAGTGGGTTGCCATTTCCTTCTCCAATGCATGTAAGTGAAAAGTGAAAGTGAAATTGCTCAGTTGTGTCCGACTCTCAGTGACCCCATGGACTGTAGCCCACCAGGCTCCTCTGTCTATGGGACTTTCCAGGTAAGAGTACTGGAGTGGGTTGCCATTGCCTTCTGGGAAACTTGGTTCTACAAGTGTCTTAACAATCACCTAATCTAATCCGGAATGGAAAACTGAGAGACTGATTTACCCACAGTCATTTATTCAGTAGACAGCAAGATGGAACCTCTTACCCAGATCTTCTAAGACGTCATTGCCACGAACACCTTGAATCTGGCATGAACCCAGACAAGAAGATAGTATGGAAAAGTTGGCTAGGGGACACAGGGAGAGATGTCCACATTGTTTTCCCCTTCATAGCAATCTCTCCTTAATCAGCTCAGGAATGTATTGATTCTGGCTCCTCTGTTCTTTTTCAGGAACTTAGACAATGACTTCAGCTGTTATCTTATCTCATTAAGATCTTGGCACTATACATCCATTTGTTTTCAGGTACAGGTGAGCATATAGATACTGACTGACATAATCTGCAGGATTTGATTTCTGGTTATCCTTCCAGTCATGATTTCCCTCGGTTGGTTCAAGCAAATTATAACCAGTCTGGGGTCACTGGTGCCATTCCTCTATGACAGGCTGTATTTTGTTTCGTGGCCACAGACTGGACTTTGAACTCTCGCCAGGCATCTCACAAAGAGATGGCCTACTCTACAATGTGGGGAGGGTGTGAGGGGATCAGTGACTTACAAACAACTTGATGTTCATTACATGACAATTGGCATTGATTTGAGTGCTGCCATATATAACTAGATACAGATACCCTATGGCATTTTGGCAAAATGCATATTACCAGGACTTTGGGACAAGTGATGGGCAACAGAAATATAGTGCAGGCAACAGATAATTTAAAATGTGTTAGTTGCCACATTAAAAAAAAATAGTTTTTACTATTTTTACAGGAAATAGATGAATTGATATTAATAATAAATTTTATTTAACCCATTATGTCCAAGATGTTATAATGTCAACATGCAATCAACATAAAAGTTATTGAGATATTCTTATATTCATACTGTCTTCAAAATCTAGTATAGATTTTATATTTACAGAATATCATGTCAATGTATGCATAATATTTACAATTAAAAAAGATTCCTATACCCAAGCTGTTCCAAATGTACTTAAAAGCTTTACAACAACTTAATCAATTATCTAAAAATCATTTCCTTTAATATTTTACATCTACATTGACAAAACTGCTTTTTAAGAAGACTTAATTTGACTTTGAAGCAAAAGCATATCAGTTTCAAAGCTACATCTGTCCAAGATAAATTGACTCCTTCCTATATCCTTTCAGGATTATTAACATCCCATTCAAAAAAGTATTTAATAAATTGAAATACAACTTTAAATTTATCATGTGTTTAAATTTTTTTTTTACTTTTGGCAGCCAGTTTTCATGAAAATACTCTACATATTGATTCATGTTATTAAAAATCATCATTAATTTATATTATGAAAAGTTTTCATTTCAACATAAATTGTTCTGTCTAGCTTGAATTTTCCTTTTTATTGGAGTTTCAAATTTAACTCATTCATATGCACTGTAATAACAGGGAGAAAATGTAAATTCCACTGGCCATTTTTTCCTTTGATTATTGAATACTTGGAAAGCATTCCTTTTTTCCAAGACAATCAGAGTTAATACAGTAAATGTGTAAAGCTCATCCACAACTCAACCAGTGAGCATTGGCAAAGAACATAAGATCATTAAACTCATTGTCTTCTATTTCTTTCAACAGTTTCATAAACCTCTGATGATTCATAGCATTTGCACATATATTAAAAGATTTTAACAACTATATCGGTAACAGTCATAGAGTCTGCCTCAGTAAACCGAGTACATGAATTTTCAATAGATATCTTACATGTCGTGTAAGGAAAATTTTAGTCACTTGTTTTAAAATTCCAATAAATTCAAATTTTTTACCTAATGCAATTGGAGCACCATCCAGTATGATTAAAATGTAATTTTTTTTTTTCTAAATCTAGCTGAAACTCCTCTTTGACAGATATAGAACACTCAAAGATGTACATCATGAGTTTGATTTTAGGTCACAAACTGACAACATTTCCTTAAGAAAAATGTAACTGCAGAATTAACTGGGCAGTATCTCTCATGTAGCATGGTATTTTAAGTTAAAGAAAAACATTTGCAGCTTTTCAAAATTTGAATCAAATGATCTTATTGTTAGAATGTTCACATTTGGGCATCTATTTGGCATCGTAATTAAAGATCTCTCACCTTTTGTAAAATATTGTTTTTAGTCTTTTCCTTATTCTATCAAAGTCCCCATAACTGAAATAATAATTTTTTACTATTGATCTATTGTATGTGTGTGTATGCACATGCGTTTGAATGTGTTCAAGAACCTAAGCAGTTTTACAGCTGGCCAAAGTTAAAGCTCAGGTTTAAAAAACTTTATCAGGCAACTTATTTCATCAAGCTATTTGACTGCTAAGAGGAAACTTCTTATCAATTTCACTACAGTTTGCTAAAAATATCTCTGAATACTGTCCATTTTATAATCTTAAAAAGTAATTTTTTACACAAACAGCAGCTTTTTCACTTTGCTTTGCCATAGCAAATAGCAAATGCCTTTCACTGTGAAAATATGTAACTTACCTTCTTCCAGTCTTTTTTTTTTCTTCACTGTTGTACTGCTTCTGCATCTCCACTCAGTTCCCCAGCACTATGCCTTAATTTTAAAGTTGGTCCACATTTATTAATTGTTGTTGTTCAGTTGCTCAGTTGTATCCGACTCTTTGCAACCCTGTGGACTGCAGCACGCCAGGTTTACCTGTCCTTTGCCATCTCCCGGAGTTTGCTCAAACTCATGTCCATTGAGTCAGTGATCCTATCCAACCATCTCATCCTCAGTTGCCCTCTTCTCCTCCAGCCCTCAATCTTTCCCAGCATCAGGGTCTTTTCTAGTCAGTCAGCTGTTCTCATCAAATGGCCAAAGTATTGGCGCTTCAGCTTCAGCATCAGTCCTTCCAGTGAATACTTGAGGTTGATTTCCTTTAAGATTGACTGGTTTGATCTCCTTACTGTCTCAAGAGTCTTCTCCAGCACCACAGTTCAGAAGCATCAGTTCTTCGGTGCTCAGCCTTCTTCACAGTCCAACTCTCACATCCATGCATGACTACTGGAAAAACCATACCTTTGACTAGATGGACCTTTGTCGACAAAGTAATATCTCTGCTTTTTAACAAGCTGTCTAGGTTTATTATAGCTTTTCTTCCAAGGAGCAAACTTCTTTTGATTTCATGGCTGCAGTCATCATCCACAGTGACTTTGGAGCCCAGGAAAATAAAGTCTGTCACTGTTATCATTGTTTTCCCATTTGTTTGATCTATTTGCCATGAAGTGATGGGACCAGATGCCATGATCTTCATTTTTCCAGTGTTGAGTTGTAAGCCAATTTTTTCAGTCTCCTCTTTCACCTTCATCAAGAGGCTCTTTAATTCCTCTTCACTTTCTGCCATAAGTGTGGTGTCATCTGCATATCTGAAGTTGATATTTTCACCTAGAAAATTAATTTAGTTATATTACAATTAAAATAGTAAGCATTTCAGTTTGTATCCCTGTAATGTGCAATCTGAATACAATAATCAAAGAAATGTGTTATTGTGTTACATTGATGCATAGAAAAAATAATTTTAATCAATCCTTTGATTATGCGTTTATGTATAACACTAGGGAGGACACATGTGCTCAACAAATCCACTATAACACAGTTAATACATGATACAAGAAAGTAGAATAAAGTCCTACCAAAACAAAAGTATTTTGCACTGCTTCATTTTTAAAATTAAAGGTAATTAAAACCAATCACTTAAACATTCACTTCCTAAGTCATCCTAGCCACATATGTCTAGTGGTTACCATAATGGACAGCATAACTGTGGAACTTTGTGGACTGTATCCAGTTTGTAAATTTACCCATGTTTGTCGTGTTTGTTTGTCTTTGTTATTTCAAATTTCAGGTTACATTTTAGAGGTCCTAAACTCTTTCCTACTGACCTTGCTCGCTTCTCTAGAAACTGTTGCTTGTTGAGGATTAAGCAGTAATGAGACAATAGACATGGCATTCAGGCTTTCACAGCAGAAATGGAAAGGAATGAGAAAACATTTACATTCTCACCTGTACTTTCAATTTTTAAGAACATTCAGAATTCGTTATATTTTCTTTAAAACCTGCGGGGATAAAAACCGGAAAAGATTTTTTTAATGTAAGGATACTTTTTTTGTTAAATTAGTAAAAACCTTTTTATTTTTCTATAATTTCCATTCCTACCTATTTCTAATTCATTCATAGTCCTTCCTTGCAAGTAAATAAGTTAACCGTTTTTATACCTAGGTCCCTTTAAGGAGTCAAGCCTTCACCATTTCTGGCATTTTGAAATCATCAGATAGACACAGGTCAAAAAATATTTAGGTGGATTTTTCCACAGTATCTTAACATCTCTGTTCTATGTACATAATGAGATATTGAGAATTACAAGTATAATATGTCATTTCCCAATAATGATGCTTCTTATGAGTCTAGGCTGGACAGTCAAAGCAAAGAAGCATCTTTTAAAATGACCAAGTCCCCAGTTCCATGTGGGTTCCTAACCTCCCAGAAGCCCAATGTGATATCCATATTGAAGAAAATCCTCTCTGCTGTGGATCAGCTCTTATCGAGGACCTCAGTTCTTGGCCTCTGTGGTCTGCCTCCTTCTCTCTACTTTTCTCTCAGGTCTCTCCATACAGAATAGACTGGTATCTTCTTCTCCTTTACAAGATTCATCTCATGACTCAAAGAAGTTTCTCAGCCAAAGGACCCTGCTATACCACTTTAATCAAGGCCTCAGAAATTAGTTAATGAGGACATGAGTAGATAATAAAGGACAATAAAGATATTACATCATTTGACAACAGGATGCCAGCCCTCAAGGAGGTCACAGACCAATTAAGAAAGACAAAGGACATCCTTGTGACCTGTCTTAAGAAAACTTACGTATCAGCAAGCACAAAGTAGGGTGTAGAATGGACTAAATTTTCAAAACGCCGAGGGAGACGAGATAAAGGTGTAAAGGCTCAATACCAAAAAACTTTAACTGGGGACATTGAAGCTGGCCTTATGCACAGATGTTTTTTCCATAGAACAAGTTCAGGGAAATAGATGTTTACTCCATGTCCCTCTCCTCTGGATACTTCTTTTAAAAATACAATTTTTAAAGATTATGCTCCATTTATAGTTATCACAAAATGTTGGCAATATTTCCTGTGTTGTACAATCCATCCTTGTAGTCTTACACCCAATAGTTTATACCTCCTTACTTCCCCGCTCCCCTACTGCCATTCCCCTGCACTAGTAACCACTACTTTGCTCTCTGTTTCTGTGAGTCTGCTTCCTTGTTTGTTCTATTCACTAGTTTGTTGTATTTTTAACTTTCTTTTTAAATATGTATTTATTTATTTACTGCACTGGGTCTTAGCTGCAGTCCATAGGACCTTTGATCTTCACTGGGGCATGCAGATCCTTTTTTTTTTTTTTTTTTGCAGCATGTGGAATCTTTTAGTGGGGGCATTTGAACTCTTTAGTTGCTGCATGCTAACTCTTAGTTACTGCATATAGGATCTAGTTACCTGAGCAATGACCAAACCCAGGCCACCTGCATTGGGAGCACAGTCTTAGCCACTGGACCACCAGGAAGTCCTTGCTGTATTTTTTAGATTCTACATATAGAATACAGTATTTGTCTATTTCTGACTTATTTCACTTAGTGAGCATACTACCTGCCCAACTTTCCCAGATAAATAATTCCTCTGAGCTGAAGTGCTGAAGGGTGCTATTTAATTAGAAATGTTAATAGACAAGATTAACGTGTTGTTTTGTTACCACCAATGATATAATTGGATTATTAGATTAGTTGACCAGTCAGCTGGTTCTGAGGGAATGGGACCCAAAGGGAAGCATTTTGACAGGAGAGTGAGGTGAGACAATGGAACCCTGGTCTGCAGGGTGCTCAGGATGGAAAGACAGCTCAGGACTCAGAGCTGAGGGAGGAGCCAAAAGACCTACAGTGCTACAAGGCAAGGCCATCAACTGGTGGGCAAGGCAGGGAAGAACGGAAAAGCATGTCCCAGCCTGCTAGAGGCCTTTGGAGTTCACAGGGCCACTCATTCGCCACCCCAATTAAAGATGCTCTGCTCCCTGCCTGGCCTTGCTGTGGTTTTCCCAAACAAAAGCAGCTTTGTTATTGGGTGAGGACCGGGGCCTGGAAGCAGCTGTGAGTGTGTGGACTTCCTGGTTGCAGCCTTTCTCCTCTGAATGCCTCGCTGGGACCTCTTGGTCCCAAGCCTTTCATCTCCCGTGTTTCATCTGATTCTCATTGGGTATATTCTGTAATTTGCTTTGTCAACTGCCTCTCCCAAGGAACTATTCCCTCTTGATCTTTCCCTCTACAGTCCCTTTTTTTGTTGGGTTCAAAATGTAGTTTTCAATTAATCTTTTAGCTTAAACACTTATCAAAAGTCAAAGACTCTAAAACGTTTGTCACTAGGAAGAGCAGTTCCTTGCCTTTCCCACGTCACCCACATGCAATTATATCTTTTAGTGATTTTTTTCCCTCTAATTGACCCCCAAATTGTTACATAACATAAATATACTGTTACTTAATTCTTCAATTATGGGCATTGTCTATTGGCTTCTTATTATAGTGCAGGAAGGCTTAGCTCTCTCTTTCATATCCTTCTCCTCCCTCATCCTCTCCATTAGATACATGATAATGTTTGGGTATTAATGTATTTTAAGTATTTTAGCTACTATGATTAAGCAAATACTGCTTACTGATAAGCCACACAGTACATACTAGGGTTACATTCCTGATGTAATTTTGTATCTCTCCTGGAGTTAATAATTACTTCATTTTTTAAATTTGCTTAGTTTAAAAATATGACCTGTTTCATGAATTTGCATGTCCCTTTGGGCAAGGACTATGTTGAGCTGCTTCTTGTCTTTTCAGTTGTGATACACATGCTTCCAAAGTAAATACTTTCATGCTGCTTTGAGTCTTGATGGCTGTTTCTCTTTTATTCAAAACCCCATAAAACCTTGTCCTTGATGACAAAAGTTACCCCAGATCACAGGACCAAAACCAAGCTGTACACACAACTGATGCTACATAAATATTCCCATTTCATTTGTTGTCCGTGATTTTGTCTATATTCAGCTCCTGCCAACACCTTTGCATATTGTAACAAACCAAATTTTACTTCTCAGTGTTGCACACAATGAGGCAAAAGTCACACAGCTCCTGTGAAGTGAGACCAGCCCTTTACACTGACTCTCATAGCCCTCAAGATGCAGTATAATTCTAGCAACTGGAGATAAGACTTGTGGAAACCTCATCCTTTGGAAGATAATCTTAAAGTTAGGAGCAAACAGGTAGCATCTTAGAACCTACAGAGGAAAACAGCTTGTCCCAAAGTGTGGGCCCTCACTCAGAGCTTATTGGATCTCATTTGGCACACAGTTTTATAGGAGACATGGTTATTTCATAGTCTTAAGTAAGTTAAAAGTAGTGACAAACTAAAAAGAGGTGTTAATAGAGATAGACACAAGAGCAGCAGGAGAAAGAAAGTTGCTTGACCTTAAAGAAAGGAGGTGACTGCAGCCATGAAATTATGGAGATCAGCCCTGGATGTTCTTTGGAAGAAATGATGCTAAAGCTGAAACTCCAGTACTTTGGCCACCTCATGCGAAGAGTTGACTCATTGGAAAAGTCTCTGATGCTGGGAGGGATCGGGGGCAGGAGGAGAAGGGGACGACCGAGGATGAGACGGCTGGATGGCATCACCGACTCGATGGACATGAGTTTGAGTGAACTCCGGGAGTTGGTGATGGACAGGGAGGCCTGGCGTGCTGCAATTCATGGGGTCGCAAAGAGTCAGACACGACTGAGCGACTGAATTGAACTGAACTGAAAGAAAGAATAACAAAGAAAACAAAACAAAGAAAAACCAAAAAGTGAAAATCAGAATTGCGTTTAGTTAGTATCTAAGCAGATGTTTGTAATTATGACTTCCGTATCATTCAAAAGGCATTCTAGACATATTTCTCAAATATGAAGTCCTGGTACTAGAGTGCATATGTATTATCTAGAAATACGTGTAATATTTCACCCTTTGTGATGTCAAATAAACAGGTAGGTTAAGTTCCATTTGACCTTAATTTAGTGGCAATGCTAATGGCAAACTTCTATGGCCTGGAAAAGACCTTCTTTTTTTAATATAAATTTTGGAGGCTAATTACTTTACAATATTGTATTGGTTTTGCCATACATCGACATGAATCTGCCACGGGTGTACACGTGTTTCCCATCCTGAATCCCCCTCCCATCTCCCTCCCCATACCTTCCCTCTGGGTCATCCCAGTGCACCAGCCCTGAGCATCCTGTATCATGCATCGAACCTGGAATGGCAATTCATTTCACATATGATAATATACATGTTTCAGTGCCATTCTCCCAAATCAACCCACCCTCTCCTACAGAGTCCAAAAGACTGTTCTATACATCTGTGTCTCTCTTGCTGTCTCGCATACAGGGTTATCTTACTATCTTTCTAAATTCCATATATATGTGTTAGTATACTGTATTGGTGTTTTTCTTTCTGGCTTACTTCACTCTGTATAATAGGCTCCAGTTTCATCCACCTCATTAGAACTGATCCAAATGTATTCTTTTTAGTGGCTGAGTATAGTTCTCAGAAACTTTACCTACAGGATTATAAGAAATACATTTGAGTAAAACCAAAGGGATTTGTTTTACTCTTTGTCAACAGAACCTGCAATAAAAATTTTGTTTGATAGTGGCATCCTCTCCTGAGCTTTCATGTAATGAATAAAAATGTCTAATATCTTAGCAGTTTGTGAAGTAATCAGAACAGACCTTCAGTTACAGAAAGCTGATGGCTATATATTATATCCCTCTTTCCAACCAAAAAATCAGAACCCATCAGTAGAGGAGGAAGTGACTACTTTGGAACCGAGTTAGAAATGGAGAGTCACAGTCTCATGGTCACACTTGGCCACCAAAACCGGGTTGGAAATACTCCACATTAAAAAATCTATCTGGAGTGAAGTTCAGAAAAAACTTTGCTTTCCCTAAGGAGTTTACATTTTCTTGTCCAAACTGAAAAACACATGTGTGATTATGTTTTTCGTCCCTCTTGACTATCAGTTTCATGGTGTAGAGAATGTATCTGCTCATTATATCCTTAGAACTTAGTACAGTGCTTGATATCTAATAGACACTTAATAAGCTGCTATGGAATTAATGCTATTGAATGATATTTCTTTTTCATGTCATCGCCAGGAAACTCTGGGCTAAATGTATAACTTACCACTACTGTGTTAATAGGTTGAATGGTGTTCAGTTCTCTATTTTTTCATTGTCCTTACTTCCTATTTTAATATTAATTCCCCCTGACATATGTTTTTATCTTTGGTTATTTTATTGCATGTTTTTCACCTACAAGCCACCTTAAATCAAGTGTTGAACAGAGCATAAAATAATTTTTATTATTAAGAATGAGTTATTTGCTACTACCAATAGAAACATTCTAGTAAGTCTGATAAGAATTGCCTAATTCTAAAAAGACTAATTATAATTACTGTCATCTAATTTTTCCTAGATTAAAATACTGAGAAGGACTTGAGATTTTCCTTGGAACTTATACCCACTTACTCTAATGGTAGCCAACAGTTACTAAATATTAGTCTCTATGCCAGACATCTCACTTGTACTAACTCATTTAATCTTCACAACTCCTCTCAGGCACTAAGAATGTGTCTCAAAGAAGGAAAGACAGTGTTACTAAAATTGGATGATTATCTGATTTATCAATAAGGAATTTATCAGTCCATAACACAGTATAACAAAAGTCCATTACAATAGCAGATTGGATAAGTAAAGGCTTATTTTTCTTTGGCCAAAAAAAAAAAAAAATCAACTGGAAGGTATTTCAAAGTTGGCAAAGAAAATCTACAGTGCTGTCAGACTCTTATCTTTCCATTAAGCATCTTTTGTACATCATCATGCCCTTTGCTTCATGGTCCAAGATGGCAGCACTATCTCTGCTCTTACATCTGCAGTCTGGTAAGAAGAAAGGGAAAGGCAAGAAGCAAAATGTGTTTGCTAGCTGAGTGTGTTTCCTTTAACACAAGAACAACAGCTTTTCCTAGATGCCTCACCAGATGACTTTCACTTATCTCATTGGCCAGAATGAGGCCACATCACTATTCCTTTTGCTTATAAGAGAAGTTGGGAAACGTGGTTTGACACAGAGGTAAAGAATTTGCTGCCAGTGTTGGAGACATGGGTTTGATCCCTGGGTTGGGAAGATCACCTGGAATAGGAAATGGCAACCCATTCAGTATTCTAGCCTTGGGAACCCTCTGGACAGAGGAGCCTGGCAGACAAGACTGAGTGACTGAGCACAGATGGGAAATGTGTTTCTAGGCAAGGCATATTGCTATCCCAAGTAGAATCAAAGTCCTGCGTCTCCCCTCTCCCTCGCCCCTCTCCTCCCGCCTCTCTCCCTTCCCTTCCCTTCCCTTCCCTCCCCATTTTCAACCTCCTAACAGGAATCTCTGGAGAACTCCTCTCTCCCCTCTCCCCTCTCCCCCTCTATCAACGGTATCTCTAATGTTCTCAAATATGAGTAAGCAATAGTAATATATCACGGAAATTAAAAGAAGGTCAGACTGTATAGAAATAATAGAGTTGAGTCTATTTTTACTTAAGCATAAGAAAAAATTTTGGTTTTCACTGTGCTAAAGGTGTATAACCAATGTCTTACATATGATCATATATGTTATAATGTCTCTGTGCATTGAGATATCACCAGATATTCTCTACTAAGAGAATTTTTGATGTGCCTTGCAGATATCCTCATCCAAAAAGGCTTAAAATTCATCAATGTATTTAAATCTTCACACACACACAAAGACAAAAAAAAAAAAAGTAGTGTTAAGCAGTCAGGACTCAAGTAAGTGAAGAACATTTAGTGATAATCAGGATTAATTTTGAGGAAGATGATACTGTTGGGGTTTTAGAAAGAATAAACAACAGACATAATGAAATATCTGCAGCATTTTTTTTTTCCCACTTATGTGGAGGGAGTTGTTTTCCCAACAAGATGTGATATCTTGTTATATAAATATTAAATATAATTCTTATAATGACAATGGGGAAGAAAACTTCAAACACTCTATAGCTTAAATTAAGTTTATCTCCTTCATCCAAATCCCTCTTTAGCTAGATACTGCTGCTGCTGCTAAGTCACTTCAGTCATGTCTGACTCTGTGAGACCCCAGGATGGCAGCCTACCAGGCTCCCCCATCCAAATTCTAAAAGATTGGAATCTAAGAATGGGTTGAAGAAGTTTTTTTTGAATGACATCGTGATGCAATATAAGTGCTCAGTAATATTCTCTATAGAAAAATAACTTAAAATACATAAATGTTAACAAATAACTTTCAAATTGTCAGACCTAGATAGCTGAAATAAAGGCATTGGGTCTCTTAGAAGATGTTAATTGCATTCTGCTTTTCATTTTATCTTCCTTGGGTGTGATTGGTTTTTACAGGAGCATGGTTTGACGGAGAATTCTAGGTATTTGGTTTCTGTGAGGCCAGCAGTTCTGTGCTTTTATCACGTCCCAATCAGGATGCCTTCTCTCCCTTGTTGAAAACCTGTCTTCTTCAAGCCTGCACCTTCAGAATCTTCCCTGATACCTTCTGTCTACCCCTCTTCCCTTCCCTATATCTAGTTGAGTTCATCATGGTGTTGTCTGTATCATGAACTTTTAATTTATCATACAAACTAGGACTATTAAATATTATGCTAGCTCAACAAAAGTCAATCAGGAGTAACCCAGACAACCTAGATGTGTGGTCACCCTACTTAGTTGGTCCAGAAACCTCTGACATCCATAAGGGAAATATTCCTGTAACTGTCAAGAGGTCAAAATCATGAAAGTGGGTTCATAGTTCTTCTGGAAAGTTCCTTCTCAGTCATGTCTGACTCTTTGTGACCCATGGACTGTAGCCTACCAGGCCCCTCTATCCATGGGATTTCCCAGGCAAGAATACTGGAATGGATTGCCATTTCCTTCTCTCAGGGATCTTCACAATCTGGAGACCGAACCCAGGTGTCCTGCATTGTAGGTTGGTACTTCACCCACTGAGCCACAAGAGTTGTCTCCTAAATTCTATTTGCATTTAGACACATACCTGTCTGGACATCACCTGTACACTAAGAAAACTTCCTTTTTGAGTTTTGTCTCTCATTTGATGGCCATGTCTTCACCAAAAAACAAAACAAAACACCTTTAAAGACTTCACATGACAGGGTGTGGGAGAGGATTTTGGTCTGTCTGCTGGGTTCACAAACCAGCTAAGAGGTGAACCCCCTCTTGGTAGCACCAGGAACACAGTTAAAATTCCTACCTCAGCAAAGTCCCGAATTGATGTCATGATCCTCCTTGTCATTTCTCACAAGGTAAATCATGAATGTTGAATGTATAGTAATTATACAGTGCCTGGATTCTTTGAGATTCAAAATGTCATGGTTTCAGTGAAGTCCTTGTTCAAGCATTTGAGCTGCTGTCCTGCTAGTTCTTAGAGAGAAGCTGTAGACTAGTCTGCAGGAATCCCAGTGACCCATTTCCTCAAAGAGATAGAGTGGCTTTTTTCTATGTGTTAATATTTAAGACTATTTATGCCCAGGACTCCAACTTTCTCCTCACCACCAAATTTCTGGAAGACTTGTCTACACTCTTGCTGTACATTTCTCACTCCACAACCTTCTGGCTCCCTCACCCTCTGTACCATGAAAACTGTTCTGACAAGGGCCAGCCGTGCTTGGGAAAGTCACTAGAAACTTTTTAAGGTTTTATTTTATATGAACTCTTCCCACTGACCAATTTCTCTTTGATGTTTTCTTCCTTTGGCTTCTGGCATGTCCCTTTCTTCTGGTTTTTGGTCTTATCTACTGACCTTCTTGGAGAAGGCAATGGCACCCCACTCCAGTACTCTTGCCTGAAAATCCCATGGATGGAGGAGTATGGTAGGCTGCAGTCCATGGGGTTGCTAGGAGTTGGACATGACTAAGCGACTTCCCTTTCACTTTTCACTTTCATGCATTGGAGAAGGAAATGGCAACCTACTCCAGTGTTTTTGGCTGGAGAATCCCAGGGATGGCGGAGCCTGGTGGGCTGCCATCTATGGGGTGGCACAGAGTCAAACATGACTGAAGTGACTTAGCAACTGACCTTCTATCTTCAGTCACCTCTTGAGCATCAGTGTTCTCCAGGTTCTGTTTGGGGCTATCTTTTCTCCCCACCCTCACATTCTTCCTTGGCAAACACAGTGATTCCTACAGCTTCAACCACTACTAAAAAACCAGTGATGATGAGTTGTAGATTTTCTAAACAGCACAAAATTAATCCACTTTACTTCTATTGTAAAAATTGCTCTCATTATACAGGTAAATGGGATTTAATTTTTAGAATTTCATGGAATTTCTCCCATGAATATCAGACCCCCCTGTCTGCATAACCTGTCACATTGTCCTTTGTGTATGAATTTTTGGTTAGGTAATTTATCTGAGTTCAAATCTCAACTCTACCACTTACTAGTATGAACTTGGACAATGAATTATGTAACCTCTCTGTGCCTCTCTGGCTTCCTTGCCCTGTAAAATGGGGTTAATAATAGGAAATCCTACCTCGTGTAGTTATAGGGAAGATTACAAGAGCTAAACTGAATGCAAAGTATTTGGAACATGCCTAGCACTTGAAGTCCTGCTAGCTGTTGTTATTTTATGTGGTCACCTTACCTATATAGTGAAGACTCCTATGATTTTGTGTGAGATCTATCATCTTTTATGAGCATTAAATGACCTGTTCACATGGAGATCCCATAGATACCTCAACTGCAACATGTCAAATCAACACTGAATTTGTCCTTTTTTTCCCAATTGGCCCCCTCTTCTTTTCCTTGTTTGCATGAATGGTATCAGTTATCACTCTCTACCCAGTCATGAAATATCAGTTTTACTCTTGACTGCTTGCTTTCTCCATCTAATTGGTCATGTTGCTTCTGCCTTCCAAATTGCAGAGACTGGACCCATTTCTCCTCTGTCACTCATCATCTCCCTTCCTTTTCTAATTCAACATACTTCAGGTCAGTAGGCTGCTCACATTGTTGTTGTTGTTGTTTCAGTCGCTAAGTCATGTCTAACTCTTTGCAACTCCATAAACGGCAGCACTCCAGGCTTCCCTATCCTTCACTATCTCCTGAAGTTTGCTCAAACTCCTGTCCATTGAGTTGGTGATGCCTTCCAACCATCTCATTCTCTGCCACCGCCTTTTCCTCCTGCCTTCAATCTTTCTCAGTATCAGGGTCTTTTCCAGTGAGTCAGGTCTTTACATCAGGTGGCCAAAGTATTTGAGCATCAGCTTTAGCATCAATCTTTCCAATGAATATTCAGAGTTGATTTCCTTTAAGATTGACTGGTTTGATCTCGTTGCACTCCAAGGTCACATTACTCCGCTGTTAACAGTCTTTCAAGGCACTCCGCTGTCTGTAACAGGGCTATGCAATATAATTTTCTGCAGTGATGTTAATCTGTGCTCTCCAGTACGGTGGCCACTAGACACATGTGGTTACTGAGTACTTGAAATGTGGCTCACAGAACGGAGGAGATGAATTTTTAATTATGTTTAATTTTGATTAGTTTAAACATAAGTAACCTCCAAAACGTGTGGCTACCAAATTGGACAGCAGAGCTCTAGAGGATAGAGTTCACCCAACCTGGCTTGGAAAACCTATATTTCCCATCCCCTATACCCTACCCCAATAGTCTGCTTATTTTGTGCTTTTATACATCTGTGGTTTTGTGTATGTTGTGCCCTTTGTCTACCAGGTCTTTCTTACCTTCTCAATCTGATGAACTTTTTTTTTTTTTTGACAAACCTGATGTTAATTTGCTAATGATTTTTACCAAACTTTTAAGTTTTAGTTTATGAGACAAGATCATAATTACTTTCCTCCATTACTAATACCCTGACTACTTCAAATTCCAAAAATGGAAGTCCAAAATATCATGCTGTAGAGTTTCTTAGGAGTTAGCTTCTATAGTGTTTTTCTGCAAAGGAGCCAGGATAATCCCCAAATGCCTCTCTTCATGCTGCAGCTGCTGCTGCTAAGTCGCTTCATTCATGTCTGACTCTGGGTGACCCCATCATCGGCAGCCCACCAGGCTCCACCATCCCTGGGATTCTCCAGGCAAGAACACTGGAGTGAATTGCCATTTCCTTCTCCAATGCATGAAAGTGAAAAGTGAAAGTGAAGTCACTTAGTCCTGTCCGACCCTCAGCGACCCCATGGACTGCACCCTCCAGGCTCCTCCGTCCATGGGATTTTCCAGGCAAGAGTACTGGAGTGGGGTGCCATTGCCTTCTCTGCTCTTCATTCATAGAGCCATACAAATTATATATTTCACTAAACAAAGCTAGTGGAGGTGATGGAATTCCAGTAGAGCTATTTCAAATCCTGAAAGATGATGCTATGAAAGTGCTGCACTCTATATGCCAGCAAATTTGGAAAACTCAGCAGTGACCACAGGACTGGAAAAGGTCAGTTTTCATTCCAATTCCAAAGAAAGGCAATGCCAAAGAATGCTCAAACTACCACACAAGTGCACTCATCTCACATGCTAATAAAGTAATGCTCAAAATTCTCCAAGCCAGGCTTCAGCAATACATGAACCGTGAATTTCCTGATGTTCAAGCTGGTTTTAGAAAAGGCAGAGGAACCAGAGATCAAATTGTCAACATCCGCTGGATCATCAAAAAAGCAAGAGTGTTCCAGAAAAACGTCTATTTCTACTTTATTGACTATACCAAAGCCTTTGACTGTGTGGAGCACAATAAATTGTGGGAAATTCTGAAAGAGATGGGAATACCAGACCACCTAACCTGCCTCTTGAGAAATCTGTATGCAGGTCAGAAAGCAATTGTTAGAACTGGACATGGAACAACAGACTGGTTCCATATAGGAAAAGGAGTACGTCAAGGCTGTATATTGTCACCCTGCTTATTTAACTTCTATGCAGAGTACCTCATGAGAAACGCTGGACTGGAAGAAACACAAGCTGGAATCAAGATTGCCGGGAGAAATATTAATAACCTCAGATATACAGATGACACCACACTTATGGCAGAAAGTGAAGAGGAACTAAAAAGCCTCTTGAGGAAACTGAAAGAGGAGAGTGAAAAAGTTGGCTTAAAGCTCAACATTCAGAAAACGAAGATCATGGCATCCGGTCCCATCACTTCATGGGAAATAGATGGAGAAACAGTGGAAACAGTGTCAGACTTTATGTTTTGGGGCTCCAAAATCACTGCAGATGGTGACTGCAGCCATGAAATTAAAAGACGCTTACTCCTTAGAAGAAAAGTTATGACCAACCTAGATAGCATAATCAAAAGCAGAGACATTACTTTGCCGACTAAGGTCCGTCTAATCAAGGCTATGGTTTTTCCTGTGGTCATGTATGGATGTGAGAGTTGGACTGTGAAGAAGGCTGAGCGCCGAAGAGTTGATGCTTTTAAACTGTGGTGTTGGAGGGAGAAGACTCTTGAGAGTCCCTTGGACTGCAAGGAGATCCAACCAGTCTATTCTGAAGGAGATCAGCCCTGGGCTTTCTTTGGAAGGAATGATGCTAAAGCTGAAACTCCAGTACTTTGGCCACCTCATGCGAAGAGTTGACTCATTGGAAAAAGACTTTGATGCTGGGAGGGATTGGGGGCAGGAGGAGAAGGGGATGACCGAGGATGAGATGGCTGGATGGCATCACTGACTCGAAGGACACGAGCCTGAGTGAACTCTGGGAGTTGGTGATGGACAGGGAGGCCTGGTGTGCTGCGATTCATGGAGTCACAAAGAGTCGGACATGACTGAGCGACTGAACTGAACTGATGGACAAGATCTGGTACCAAGTAATGAATGCTCTGACTCCTTCTGAGGGCTTGCTGGGTCTTTGTGGATGAGATGTCAGTAGTGATCTGCTCATTCACCAGCTGGATGTTGTTCCAGTGTTTCCACAGCACATCAGGTTCATAGTAGAATTTCTGAGCATCATTTCTAGCCCTAGTAATACATAAGAGCTCATAGTTTCCCACAATTTGGGTGAAATCCTCATTCTTCCACAGATCGAGAACACCAAAGGACTCTGATGTATCTGCCACATACAGCAACATTACCTTTGGAACACCTTTTGGTTTTGGCCCCAGGGATTTCTTTTGACTAAAATCTTGACTTTGTTAAGCTCACTTCCTCTTCCATTCAGGTCTTTCTAGCACAGATGAACTTTACTGGGGATCATAGCTACTAGCCTCCAGTTTTTCTTGGTGGAGTCTGAGCACCTTAGCAGTCTCTAGTCACTCCTTCTGAAGACTTTTCTGTGTTTCCACTTCCACTCACTTTAAGTTCTTAGTAGCCAGTGATCTGATGAACTCTTATTCAGCTTTGCAAAGTAGATAAAATGTCACTTTCTCTCAGAAGCCTTTTCTGACATCAAATACAGAGGCACACAGATTTACTTTTTCTTCTGTGCTCCTTTGCACTTTGCACTTATCACTGTTGTAATAGTTTTACCACATTATGTTTTAGCTATTTCTCTTCTCCTGAAAAAATTGTTGATCCTTGTAAAACAGTCCCTAACTCAGTATCTCAGACTTATTAAACATGCAAATATGCTGCTGGTTAATCACTTAGTTGTGTCTGATTCTTTGCCACTGCATGGACTGCAGCCTGCCAGGCTCCTCTGTCCATGGGATTTCCCAGGCAAGAATACTGGAACGGGTTGCCATTTCCTTCTCCAGCCAACACAGGGATTGAACCCATGTCTCCTGCTTGGCAGGTGGATTCTTTACCACTGAGCCACTTGGGAAGCCCTATTACACATGTGTTGAATGCATAAATAAATGAAATATTGAAAACTATACCTAAACTTTGGGTTCCTGGGCATTAGCAGTCTCGTATTTTTCTCATCTTTAATCTCCTTCAGTCATTGGTACAGTGCCTGTCAAAATACCAGTTGAAACAACTGATTTTGAAATGGGTTGGCCAGCACTCCAGTGTTCACAACAGCACTATTTACAAAATTACAAAAACCAAGGCATAGAAGAAACCTTAGTGTCTGTCAACAGATGATGGATAAGGAAGATATGGTATATATACACAATGGAATATTTCCTCAGCCAAGAAAAACAATGAAATAATGCCATTTACAGCAACATGGATGGATTTAGAGATTATAATACTAAGTGAAGTAAGTTAGACAGAGAAAGACAAATATCATATGATACCACTTGAGTGTGGAATCTAAAAATATGATACAAATGAACTTATCTATAAAGCAGAAATAGACTTACAGATATAGAAAATAAGTTTATGGTTGCCACAGGGTGGGGAAAGTAAGGAGAGAATGATAAATTGGAAGATTAGGATTAAAATGTATACACTACTATGTATAAAATAGATAGCAAGGACCTCCTGCATAGCACAGGAAACTATACTCAATATCTTGTGTATATGTATGTATGTATGTGTCTGTGGGGGTTTAACTGAGTCATTTTGCCATACAACTGAAACTAATACAACATGAAAATGAATTATATTTCAATAAAAAAATTTTAAATGAATTGGTGAAAGATTTATGAGTAATTCTGACTCTAGATTCGGAAGGCTCTAATTCTTTACTAAATCAGATCATCAGAAAGGCATGTGTCTAACTTTTTCAGAAATATTAATACTAAGGACTACAATGTAATACTATGCCTTCGTCTTTGTTGTTGTTACAGTAAGAAACGATCATGCTGATAAAAACTGTTGTTGTTCAGTTACTAAGTTGTGTCCAACTCTTTGTGACCTCATGGACTGCAGCATGCCAGGCTTCTCTGTCCTTCACTATCTCCTGGAGTTTGCTCACACTTATATCCCTTGAGTCGGTGACGCCATCCAACCATTTCATCCTCTGTCACCCCCTTCTCCTCTTGACTTCCATCTTCCCCAGCATCAGGATCTTTTCTAATGAGTCAGTTCTTTGCATCAGGTGGCCAAAGTCTTGGAGCTTCAGCATCAGTCCTTCCAATGAATATTCAGGGTTGATTTCCTTTATGATTGACTGGTTTGATCTCCTTGCTGTCCAAAGGACTCTCAAGAGTCTTCTCTAACACCACAGTTCAAAAGCCTCAATTATTCAGCACTCAGCCTTCTTTATAGTCCAACTCTCACATTCATACATGACTACTGGAAAAACCATAGCTTTGACTATATGGACCTTTGTTGGCAAAGTGAGGCCTCTGTTTTTAATATGCTATCTAGGTTTGTCATAGCTTCTCTTCCAAGGAGCAAGCATCTTTTAATTTCATGGTTTCAGCCACTATCTGCGGTGATTTTGGAGATCAAGAAAACAAAGTCTGTCACTGTTTCCATTTTTTCCCCATCTATTTGCCATGAAGTGATGGGACTGAATGCCATCACCTGCTTTTTTGATGTTGAGTTTTAAGCCAACTTTTTCACTCTCCTTTTTCAGCTTGATCAAGAAGCTCTTTAGTTCCTCTTCACTTTCTGCCACTAAAGTGGTATCACCTGCCTATCTGAGGTTGTTGTTATTTCTCCCAGCAGTCTTGATTCCAGCTTGTGCTTCATCCAGCCCAGCGTTTCTCATGATGTACTCTGTATAGAAGTTAAATAAGCAGGATGACAATATATAGCCTTGACATACTCCTTTTCCAATTTTGAACCTGTTGGTTGTTCCATGTCCAGTTCTAACTGTTGCTTCTTGCCCTGCATACAGGTTTCTCAGGAGGCAAGTAAGGTGGTCTGGTATACCCATCTCTTTAAGAAATTTCCAGTTTGTTGTGATCCACACAGTCAAAGACTTTAGCATAGTCAGTGAAGCAGAAGTAGATGTTTTTCTGGAATTTCCTTGCTTTCTCCATGATCCAGTGAACATTGATGATTTGATTTCTCATTTCCCTGCCTTTTCTAAATCCAGCTTGAACATCTGGAAGTTCTTGGTGCACATACCGCTGAAGCCTAGCTTGAAGGATTTTAAGCATAATCTTGCTAGCATGTGAAATGAGTGCAGTTGTATGGCAGCTTGAACATTCTTTGACATTATCTTTCTTTGGGATTGGAATAAAAACTGACCTTTTCCAGTCCTGTGGCCATTGTTGAGTTTTCCAAATTTGCTGTCCTATTGAGTGCAGCGCTTTAACAGCATCATCTTTTAGGATTTGAAATAGTTCAGCTGGAACTCCATCACTTCCACTAGTTTTGTTCCTAGTAATGTTTCCACTTGACTTCAGACTCCAGAATTTCTGGCTCTAGGTGAGTGATCACACCATCATGATTATCTGGGTCATTAAGACCTTTTTTGTTCAGGTAAAAACTACTATATATAAAATAAACAGCAAAGTCCTACTGAATAGCACAGGGAACTATATTTAATAACCTATAATAAACCATAATTTAAAATAATATGGAAAAGAATATGTATAACTGAATCAGTTTGCTGTATACCAGAAACTAATGCAACATTGTGTATCAACTGTGCTTCAGTTTAAAAAAAACAAAGAAAAAGAAATTGTAATGCAAAGACAGGATTTTCAAGAAAATTCTATTGAAGACTTTGTTCTGTGGTTCAAGACTTCTTAGAGAATCATACGTGTGAGGATTCTTCTGCTAATATAATACTGGAAAGATTTGATCCTTCGTAACATACTTACACACATCCTTTCATTAGTTAATGACAGCTACATGGCACTTCACATTTCATTCTGGCTGCCAAAAAGCTCAGAATTAAGTCATATGTATCATAATTAGTAACCTCGATATTTTTAGTTTAAGCTCAAAGTAAATTCCATTCTTCAATCTCTATCTTAGCGGTTTTTGGACCTGTGCTATTTGTTGTTAGTCGTCTCAGATCCTTTTGTATTATTAATATTCTTTTACATATTATAATATTAAACAAAACATACAAGGTTTCCAATTTTAAATGGTCTGTTTGTATGTATCTGAATCTTCTGTCCAGCTGGTCATTTTCTTAGAGATAGGAACTCACTTTTTCTCCTCTGCTCCATCCTCTCTGTGGCTGTCACAGTTCTACAGCCAGTCAGGGCTCAATAAATAGTTGTTGATTAACAGTATCTAAGCTAATTAATTCAGCCAAAACAAGAGTGTTGTGATCTAATTCTAATACTAAAAAGACTACTTGTAAAGCTGAGTTACTATATCAATAAATCTTAAGACTGAAAACAAACACATGAAATTATGTTCAACCTCATTAACAATCAAAGAATACAAATCAAAACACTGAACCACTGTTCTTGGACAATCTTATTAGCAAAAAAATATTGAATGATAAGTTACTGGCAAGCATCCTGAGAAATAAGTGGAATTCTAATCACTAGAGGTGAGAGTGAATAACCTTTCTAGAAGGAAATTTGGCAATATGGGTGAAATCTTCAAACATGCTTATATTTTTGATACTGCAATTGTATTTACCCTATAAAAACGGTAGGTATGAAAAAATCATGTTCAAAGATCTTTTTATAATATAAGTTACGATAGTAAAAAAACTGAAATAACTGTCAGACAATAGAAAAGTGAAAATTGGTATAAATGTTATAATTTGGCAACCTTTATAGATACCTTCCATCTAGAAATCATTTTTCTATGAATTTACCCAAAAATAATATGTGAAATGACATATATGAAAGGATATTTATTTCAGCATTATTAAAAATCTTCAGCTCTGTGGAACTGGATAAGTAAAGCATGGAACCTCTGTGACAGAAGACTAGGCATCTTTCAACTTGCTGTTGTCAAAGGAAATTTATTGACATAGGAAAATGAACACAGTACATTGAGATACAAATGTAGTTTTCAAAACAGCATTTATAGGATGTAATCATTTTTTAAAATAAAAGCTATGTTAACATTTAGATATGCCATTGTGCTTTTATATATTTTTCAAATGGTCTACAATGAACAAATAGTACTTGTTTAAAATTGAAAAACCTAGTGGAGGCAAGTATGCATTTGTGATTTTAAAAAATTCAGTTGGAAGCGGCACACCATAAAATGGCACACCCTTCTGAAGAAAGCAGTTCTCTAGCTGTCGGTCAGGCACTTTATACTGTCTGGACTTAGGCACATTCATAGAAGCTCGATTAGGGCTTTCTGAAGTGCACCGCCTAATCATCTGAACTGTGTTAGGAAGCTGGGGTTACGGAGGCAGAAGGCTTCCATCACCTCAGAGCCTGGACACCAACCAGATGCTGCTCTCCTAATCACTGTGGGGTCCAGCATACCATATATGGTTTCTCCACTGTAGAAGCTCATAGCTAGAAGCCTCTCTCCAAAAAAGAGCCTGGCCTCTAGGACTAAGGCAGGAGGACGCAAGAGAAAATGGCCTCATCACACTTTCTGTTTGGTTGCTGCATCCCCGTAAGTGGGCCTCCACCTTACAAAAAAAAAAAAAAGTGTAAAACATTATGTTTTGTTTTCTAGCCAATTTTGTAAATTAGTGTTTTGATGTACAGGGTAGTACTAAGAGATCTGAAAAGAGTTAACATTGCCAGTAAAGTCCCAAACCTAATCCCTTTTAAAAATTTATTTTTACTTATTTATTTGACTGTGTTGGGTCTTAGTTACAGCCTGCAAACTCTCAGTTGTGGCATGTGGTAACTAGGGATTCCCCTAGTTCCCTACCCAGGGATTGAACCAGGGCCCCCTGCATTGGGTCCAGTCTTAGCCACTGGACCCCCCAGGGAAGTTCTCCAAATCTAATCTCTTGTTCATTTTAATTCAGTTTGGAAAATGTTATTGAGCACCTTAACAGTTCAGGGACCCATACTAAATGATGCAGAGAATACAAAAAGCAAAATCCCATTCAGTGAGCACCTACCTTGAAGTTACGGGCCGAACTTGGACTTCATATTCTTGATCTCTTGTATATTCCCAATTACGCTGAAAGGGAAAGTCAAGTGAACATCAAGTTGCTCAGTCGTGTCCAATTCTTTGCAATCCCATGGACTATACAGTCCTTGGAATTCTCTAGGCCAGAATACTGGAGCAGGTAGCCTTTCTCTTTTCCAGGGGATCTTCCTGACACAGGGATTGAACACAGGTCTCCAGCATAGCAGGCAGATTCTTTAACAACTGAGCAGCAGGGAAGCCCAAGAATACTGGAGTGGATAGCCTATCCCTTCTCTAGAAGATCTCCCCAACCCAGGAACTGAACCAAGGTCTCCTGCATTGCAGGCGGATTCTTTGCCAGCTGAGCTATCAGGGAAACCCCACTGATAATCACCCCTCTGGAGATCATTAATTTGATCCTCATTTAACAGATGACATAGAGGAACAGAGCAGATACAGAATTTGCCCAAGCCAAATACTAGCTGGTGAAGCTAAAATCTGAGCTCAGATCAAGCTGATCCCAAAGCCCACATTTCCCCCACTATTTATCAATATATCAGCATCTACTTTAGAGATTTACAAGTCATGCACGCAAATATCTTTTAAAAAAGTGGTTAGGCAGGAGGAAGGAATGTCCTATAAGCTCATTTCAAACATCTAAAGTAAGACAAAGGAAAGAGAGCACCCCTTCAGGGATACTGAATGAATGAACATCTTCACAAAAGGGAACAGCAGCATATAAGCCAGACAGTGGAGTTTCCTTAAGATTCTGGCAGGATGGTATCGAAATGTCTTAGCAGCTCATAACAGCAAGAGCACAGGCACAGAGATGGGACCTAGGAGCTCTGCCTGAGAAATGGTGTCTGTGGGGTACGTGGAGGCAACAGGTGGAGACACAGCTGGGAAGGCAGTTCTGAGCCAAGCCTTAGAGAGGCCTGAATTTATCCTATGGACAGATTTTGAGCAGAGGAACAGCATACTCAGAACTGTACTTCAGAATGTTTACTTAGAAATATTTGGTCCAGTTGATGTTTTCCCCCTTTTTAATTTCATAAGGCAATTCTGATTGTTGGAGAGCAAATAATGGCCATCTTGAAAGGTTGGGCTTTTTTTTTTTTTTTGGTCCTTTTCTGCTTTTTAGTATGTAGATTTCCTTAGGGAAGTTCTTAACGACAGTGTAAATTTAAGAACTCACTGTCTGAACCTCACATATTAGTCTTTCATCATAGACCAGTGTTATTTTCCCATTCACCAAATTACTTCAATACAGCAAATGTGGATTGGTTGCCAAGATATTTCAATCAGCTCCACTTGGTTAATAAAGACTATGAATGCTGATAGATAAGTAAGCCCATCAGTGTCCCCTCTAGAGGCTGTCATTATAACCTCACCTCTCATTGAAATCAGCTCAAGTAGATCCAAGTTTTAGGATGGGAAGCCAAGTTAACTGGCCAAAACCAATAGAGACTTAATTTGGAAGCAGGAAAAAAAGAATTCTAGAGATGAATAAAAAGCTAGAGATGAATGTGGTCCTCTTTTTTGTTGTAACTCTTCAGTGAGTGCTACCTGACAATCTATTCAATTTAATGTAACCCCCTGGGAAGCCCACTTTCTTCCTAAGCAGGAAACTGTAAAATGTCAGAAATACATAAAAGGTAGCTTATATCTGGAAGAGGAAAGACAGGTACACTTCTAGAAGAAACACCTGTGAGATGAACCCTGAAAATTAGGCAGTTGGCACTGCTCGTCTATTACCTTTTCTTTATTCCCTGCACAAAGACTGCAGCTTAGGGATCTGTTGAAAAGTCCTCACTCAGTTTTCCAAAGGAGATTGTGAGCACCGCTGGTAGAAATGAAAATCAAGGAGCAGAAGAAGGTATAATGATCAGTTCTGGAAAACACATGGGAAGTAGGACAGTGACTGTTTCCTCTCTCTTCCCTCTACTTGCCCCTCCATCCCAGGCTGAGATGCACCATCTCACACCTGAATTCTTTCACAATCGCTGCTTTCTCACCATCCCTGACTGTGACAGCCCTCTACTTTCCAATGCTCCGGATTTTCAAGCAGCTAACTAAAGGAAAACCTAAGTACTGTGGACAAGCCTCAAGGGTAGGGAAAGGGGTATGGCATTTACCAGGTGGGTCCCAGACCCACTCCTCCACTTCAGCCAGAACTAATCATTTTCATCGATTTTGTTCACTGAGCTTCCACTTAAGATTTCTTAATAAGAAAATGGTTTCACTCTGCGCTTTCACTGCCAAGGGCACTGGTTTGATCCCTGGTCAGGAAAGTAAGATCCTGCAAGCCATGTGGTGCAGCCAAAAGTAAATAAGTAAAAAGAATAAAGTTTGGAAGTTTCCTGGTGGTCCAGCAGTTAAGACTCTGTGCTCCCAATGTAGGGGGCCCCGGTTCAATCCCTGGTTAGGGAACTAGATCCCATAAGCCACAATTAAGACCTGGTGCAGCCTAATTAATTGATTAATTAAAATAAATTTTTAAATACTTTAAAAAAACAAAACAAAACCTAGTGTTCTAATGGGCTCCAAAATTACTGCAGATGGTGACTGCAGCCATGAAATTAAAAGGTACTTACTCCTTGGAAGGAAAATTATGACCAACTTAGCATATTAAAAAGCAGAGACATTACTTTGCCAACAAAGTTCCGTCTAGATGTATGGATGTGAGAGTTGGACTATAAAGAAAGCTGAGCACTGAAGAATTGATGCTTTTGAACTGTGGTGTTGGAGAAGATTCTTGAGAGTCCCTTGGACTACAAGGAGATCCAACCAGTCTATCCTAAAGGAGATCAGTCCTGAGTGTTCATTGGAAGGACTGATGTTAAAGCTGAAACTCCAATACTTTGGCCACCTGATGTGAAGAACTAACTTATTTGAAAAGGCCCTGATGCTGGGAAAGATTGAAGGCGGGAGGAGAAGGGGATGACAGAGGAAAATGAGATGGTTGGATGGCATCACCAACTCAATGGACATGAGTTTGGGTAAGCTCCAGGAGTTGGTGATGGACAGGGAAGCCTGGCATGCTGCAGTCCATGGGGTCGCAAAGAGTCGGACACGACTGAGTGACTGAACTGAACTGAACTCAATGAGCGACTGAACTGAACTGAACTGTATGTTCAAATGCTTAAAAGAAAGAAGGAAGGAAAATGCTTTCATTACCAAAATAACTTTAAGAACAATGGTTGTATATCACTGCAAGCCTGGGTTCACACTTTTCATCATCTGACCCCACTGGCTGTACCAGCCTCATTTTGAAACCATTCTCCTGCCCATCATTTCTCAGTACAGTCATTCTCTTCCAAACTCCCTCCAAGTCATAAATAACTCTTAAGACATATCTTTGACTTCTGGCCATGTCTTGCCTTGCATCTGTCTCAGAAGCATTTTCATCTCTGTGTGTCTCGTCTGCCCAGTGGACCAGAGGCTTGGCGTCAGGGGGGTCCCATCTACAGAGACGCTGAGCACTCACACATGCATCCTCATCCTTGGCTCCTTCCTACCTCCCTGCCCTTGCTGAAACCCTCCTCCACCCCAGTTTAGCTACCCATTCCAGAGATTGAGCCCTCCTTTCTTGAAGCTCACCTCTTGCCTCTCTCATTTCTGAAGTTCCAGTCTGTTCCAACCTCTTCTTCTCAGATCAAATGCCCATCTAGTCAGCACCCCGTGATTTAGCTAGCACTCATTACCTGCCTTGAATTATTCTCTGGTTGTTTCAGGTTTTGTATTTGTCTCCCTCAACCTAGCTGCAGGCTCAGAGAGGCAATGGGTTGGCCCTTAACACTTCTTGATATGGGCAAATATCATGTTTTGCTTTTAGCAAACGACACTCAAAAGTCAGTGGATGAGTCGACTTCTCCTTAATTCCAATAGAAAGGAATTTTCTCTGTCTGTTTTAAAAGGCTAGTCCTGCTTTCATATTTAATGCTGCAATCACTGCTGTAAAAGTCATGACCATGTATAAAATTTTCTAAAAGGAGAACCATAGCACTCTTAACCTGATTTCCATCCTGATCAGCCTTTTGTAGTTACAAATAATGCAAGTGTAGTCACACCAGGCAAACAAGTAGCAAGGTGTTTGTAAGGATTCAGGGAAGTACACAGAATCCGCAAACAGCAAGTGAAGTGACATCTGGACCCAACCCTCACCCCCTGCCCACTGCAGAACCAGAACTGTGAAGTAGAAATGGACTCTCCTGCCCACTCCTTGCATCCTCGCAGAGATAGAAGAGTTGACTTTTCAAGCCAGGGCAGCTTCTTTGTTTCCTCAAGGCTTCTAAAATGACTTCTTATGACTCCACAACATTATATAGACACATATGTCTTCCCACAGTCCCAAATGCTGAGAAACCTTTCAGTTAACATCTGCAACTCTCTTTCCCAGGTCCCTCTGTTCTCATCTGAAGAGAGAAATCTGATTGACTCAGCCCAGTTGTGGGCTGGGATTCCTCATCTGTTAGGTGTCCAGTAGGGAAGAAGGAGGCATGTTGTACAAAAATGAACAACCTAGGAAATCTGGGGGAAAGAAATAATATTGAAGAGGAATGACTGAGAGACAAGGACTGACCTTTAGGGATGTTTATTATTACTTGTAACACATTAAAATGTGCCATTGGCTCCCTCTGATTTTACCTCTTCTGTTTTTCAAATATGCTTGTTCCTTGAAAAGTGTCCTTAATTTCAAAGTGCACAAATAGAAGGAAATCAGCAACCTGGAACCCACCTGGGTTAGCCTGAGTGTGTCTGATCGGTCAAAATGAAAACCAGCAGGGTTTGTCTCAAAGAAGCCACTGTGTCAACCCTCTTTAAAAATCCCCTAAATCTATTTATTTTATTATTATTATTTTTTTTTTACTTTACAATTCTGTATTGGTTTTGCCATACATTGACATGAATCCACCATGGGTGTACATGTGTTCCCAAACACGAACCCCCCTCCCACCCCCTTCCCCACAACATCTCTCTGGGTCATCCCCGTGTACCAGCCCCAAGCATGCCGTGTCCTGCATCGGACATAGACTGGCGATTCGATTCTTACATGATATACATGTTTCAATGCCATTCTCCCAAATCATCTCACCCTCTCCCTCTCCCTCTGAGTTCAAAAGTCCGCTACACACATCTGTGTCTTTTTTGCTGTCCTAAAAAAAATCCCCTAAATTTAAATAGACTCAATTTTGTATCCAAATTGGAACACTCTCTTGTGCTAAAAGATTGCATTCTATTTTTGTATTTGAGTCCATTAGAAATGGTCTTCCCTGGTGGCTCAGACGGTAAAGAAGCCACCTGCAATTCAGGAGACCTGGGTTCTATCCTTGTGTCAGTAAGATTCCCTGACGAAGGGAATGGTTATCCACTCCAGTAATCTTGCCTGGAGAATTCCATGGACAGAGGAGCCTGGTGAGCTACAGTCCATGGGATTGCAAAGCGTGAGACAAAACTGAGTGACTAACACATACTTTCATTAAAAATGAAATTTATATGTATACATAAAAATATTTTTATGTATATGTGTTCCATGAACTTTCCCCAGGGAATATCATTATATCATGGAATTTTTGACTGCTGAACAACATAGTGTTTGTTGTTCAACAAAGAATACTTTAACATGAGCTTAGTGTCTGAAAATCAGCACTTTTTTTTTTCAGATGAGGACTTCAAGGAAGCATTTTTTTTTAAACTTATGTCAGGTTTTGAGGTTACCAATATTGTTTTCATTTTAAAAGTAAGATAGAAAACTTGTTGCCATATAATATTATTATCAGTCTATGGTTCTCCACTCTGCAATTTTTAACATAGAAAATTTTCCCATAAGACCAAAAATAAACGAGAATTCCCAGCAGACCTCCAACAAAAACATAGTCAAGTAGTAAACTTCAGAAATAAGAAACTTAATTAATTCTCCAGGAGAGAATTATGGAGACACAGCTAGCATTATATGGACTAAAGGTGTATAACACCAAAACAAAACTAAACATTTTTGAGACTACTTTTACCTTCAGTGATAACAAATTATTGAATTTTCTGCCAAAGGAAAGACTTATAGAACCTGCAAGACTCAGATTTAACAGAAAACAAATCAGTATTATTGGACATTAATGATTTTTGAGTCTTTGAGATGGATTTTATAGTCAACAACAATGATTCTGTCTTCCTCACATTGAATCATGTAGGAAGAAGGAATTTTGAAATTGGCATTTCCCACACAATTTATTGCCTACAACTAAAGGCAAACACTGGTTTCTCCTGGTATCTCTCAACTTCACCATCACTATTTCTGCATAAGAGCAGAACTCCTTTAACAAGGTTTGTGGGTGAAATCAGAACTCTGCTATAGGGAAGAAGCTCCTCAGATCCTTCCCACTACCACTTTCTTCCTGAGCCTGTAGATATGCTTTGCTGGATACAATATTGTCTTTGTTGATATTCTCCCTGATAATCTGCTTGATGCAATATACACATGACAGGATTGTTATTTTTAGCAGACAAGCAGATCCTTTTTTTCAGATTCTGAATTAGAGGTAACACATTATCTAAGAATTAATTGCTCCCTCCTCTGTGCTGCCACAGCCAAGGATATTTCTGTTCTAACATAAGTAATGTAACCAGTGCGTGTTAGTCACCCAATCATGTCTGACTCTTTGCGACCCCGTGGACTGTAGCCCGCCAGGCTCCTCTGTCCATGGCATTTTCCAGGCAAGAGTACTGGAGTGGGTTGCCACGCCCTCCTTCAGGGGATCTTCCCAACCCAGGGATGAAACCCAGGGCTCCTGCCTTGTAGGCAGATTCTTTACTGTCTGAGCCACCAGGGAAGCTTGAGCAATGTAAGTTGCATTATATATGAGTAGCTCATCAAACCACAAATATCTCCCTTAATTGTATTCCTTGAGGGAAAAAAAAGTGTCTCCATCATCATCGTATCTCCCAGGGTCCTTGGTATAGTATTTGGTGGAACCAAGGGACAGCTTGCGGACGTTCATTGTCCCATTCTCAGCCATCTCAAATAAACGCATTATTCAAGGGAAGTTTCACTGAACAAATGTATTAAGATAATTTCTCTAGTCCACTCCTCTTCCTCCTCCAACCTGATTGCATAACCTAAGCATCCTTCCTAAATAGAATTTGAACTGCCTGTCACTTAGGAGAAAGGAGTAGGAAAGAGGGAGATCAGGAGATAAAGAGAGAGAGGAGACAGAAGAAGAGAGACAGTTAACACTTTTTGAGCCCCATCTGCCTGGAATGATGTGAAATACTTCACCTTGTCTCATTTAATCCTAACAGCCCTGAAAGGGGAATATTATTATTATGCTATTTTTCAACCTAGAAAATTTAAAAGGTTAAACAACTACCCAGAGTCACCAGTAAAGAAGCAAAGCCAAGTACTCAGAAATTGTTAGAGGCCTGAGTAAATGATCTTATCACTGAGCATCACCTTCCCCCGACACTTCAATGGGAGCAGTTGAAAACTGGAGTAAGATAAAAGCAGCCCATCGTTTCACTCCATAGCATTTCAGGAACAGACATGTCCACCCACCTATCAGATTGAATGAAGTCTGTAGTGTACTTAGGCAAGGATGCAGACAATTGTTGGAAGAATGGAGGCCACAGAGACAGGGGCAGGTCAAGCATAGCTCCAGTGTATCTTCTTATGGTTCTTAGAACGGCCAACAGGATCCCAGCCAGGTGTTGGTGAAAGAGCATCTACAGAAAGTAAGATCTAATATAACCTGGAAAGCCCAGTTTTTGCTACACTATAGCCTTCCATACTTAGAATTCCAGACAAACTGTGTGCCTGCAAGCTGTGTGCGTGCATTCAGGGAATGTTTACAAATATTGAGTACCTCTGGTTCTTTTTTTTTAGTTGGATTATAGTTGCTTTACAATGTTGTGTTAGTTTCTGCTGTATAATGCAGTGAATCAGCTATATGTGTACATATATCCCGTCCCTCTTGTACCTCCCTCTGACTTCCCCAACCCCACCACACTAGGTAATCACAGAGCATCAAGCTGAGCTCCCTGTGCTATACAGCAGGTTCTCACTAGTTATCAGTTTTACACATGGTAGTTATATATGTCAATCCTAATCTCCCAATTCATCCCACTCTCCCTTTCAAATTCAGCTTTAGCAAGGCCACACATTTCTCCAGAAAGAGAAAACAGTTCAAGAAACCAGAAACAAACACCATGCTTAAGTGCCCTGAACAATCTCTTGGCTTCCAGCTTCCCCAGATGGGGCAGCCAGTTCCCTGCACCCTCAATAAACCTCAAAAAAAAAAAAAAAAAAAAAGAATTCTAGTTTACTATTTTGAGAAGTGTGCCCCAGTGTAAACCATCACAATATTGTAAAGTAATTATCCTCCAATTAAAATAAATAAAATTTAAAATTTTTCTTGGTACATTTGTTGGAAAAGCTCCTGTCTCACCCACCATGGACCTACTGAATCAGAATATTTAGGACTGGAAAAGAAATCAGCATTGTTAACAAGCTCTCAAGGAAAGTCTCATTTATGTGAGAATAACCTTCCATTTAAAACATTCAAAACCCATTAGTGTGGCAAACTTTTCATTCCAGTGTCTGGCTTTGTAGAAGCAGCAGGGGGCCTCAAGTTTCAAGCTTTCTTGAAATTATACTCATTAAACCTCATGTTAATCATGGATCAGGGAGTGCACATAATAAAACCCATTAAGCTTTTGTGTGTTCCTGGAAGACTGCATATTGTATAAAAATACAAATGATCCAGTGGTTAAAGTCATTGGCTATGAGGAAAAGCAAAATTAATTATCAATGACCACATTGCTTACCCAGTTGACCTAAATCATTAGCAAATGTAATGGATAGCATAAAAGTAAGACATATTTGGCTTTTATAAGCACTTTAAAGTGCTCCACAAGCATCTACCATAGTCCCCAGATCTTGTTGCCAGCTTGGAGGATAGTTATGGGAGACTGCGTATGTGAGGTCAGTGATGGTCCTCTAGAGAAAATTCACTATGAATTCATGATGACATAATCTGTTATGATAACCTGGATTTATCATGGAGCAGGAAGGAAACTGTTCCCTTTTTTCAGTGAAATTAACTCTTTTGTACCAAGACCACCAAGATGTCTTCTTATTTAGCTAAATCAGCATTTCCACCAGTGTGTTCCATGGAACACCAACCCTAAGAGATGTTGGCAGGGAGATGGAAAGGGGTGTGGAGATGGATCTTCTGGAGCAAACACTTTTGGAAAATGGCACACTCTTGAGTGCCTTTTGGAGAATCACAATGCAAACTAGAACTTTAAGGTTCTGAGAGTCCAGCAGTAAAGAAACTCACATAAGTTTTGCATTACTCAATGACCTAGGCTGTAGGAAGTAGGATGGACTCTGCTTATCATAAGTAGAAAAGGGAGTCAGAAAATATGAAGTAGCCTCCAGAATATATGCAAAGCTGGAAAACTAAGGATGTTAAGTACAGAAAAACACTGGAAAAATCTGTCTCAGGCACTGCCATGGCTGCCATGAATCATCTCATTTATTCCTTTGACTTTGTGTCATTCCCCAGATGAACCATTTTAAGAGGAAGCATCTAGACAGACAAGCCTGAGGCAGAGAAAATTATTATCTGTCCTGTCAGATTCCTTGTAGAGCATAATAAAGGCCCTCATTTCAGGATTTACACATAGACAGTACCCTCTTCCAGACTGACATATATCTAGTAATACTTGTCTAGCTCAACTTTGCTTAACCCAGCACTTTCCCAAATTATTCTATACCATTTCTTCACATAGCACCTATTAATAATAGAACACACTTTTGGAAATGGAGGTAAATAGTAGTAAATAGCATGTTATTTGGGGTATGTGATTAATATGTATCATACATGATTAGGGTATCTCATCATTAGTCTCACCTAATGATGAGGGGCTTTCCCAGGTGGCGCTAATGGTAAAGAATATGCCTGCCAATGCAGGGGGTGCAAGAGATGTGGGTTCAATCCCTGGGTCAGAGAGATCCCCTGTAGCGGGAAATGGTACCCACAACAGTATTCTTGCCTGGAAAATCCCATGGACAGAGGAGCCAGGTGGGTTACAGTCTTTGGGATCACAAAGAGTAGGACACGACGGAGCATAGTTCAAGAGCAACTGAGCACCCATCATTAATCATTAGCATGGTTAATTTTGAAGATACACTGATCTGTCATTTATGTTTGCAATAGGACTCTGAACAGGTCACCCCTGGAAAGGAATAGGTTCTGAGGCAAGTCATTCTAAATGTTTCAGTCCCCCCATTTTTGTTAACCTACATGAACTTTGGTTAAAATAAACCCCAAGAGCAGCCTAGATGGAAAGAAAGTAACAAAAGGGCAACTTGCAGTCTCTGGGTAGGTTGAAGGGGGTCAGTACCTCATCATCTCAGTAACAGTGGTGAATACAGTGTTTTTGTTGTTTTTCTCCCCATTAATACAATAATCTGTAGGGCACTTTGTATTTCACAGCATGCTTCCACCCACCTTACCTCATTGATAATAAAAGCTCAAAGCTGATAGTTCTCATATGAGCCCAGGATCCTCTGAACTCCAGCACATAGACCTTCCTCCCTCCCAGAGTCACTGTCTAGAAGTGGCTCTGACTATGAAGTCACTGCAACAAGACCACATTCCAGGTCTTGTATGATACTAAGCGAGGGCAAGACGCTACTCTCTGCCCCTGAGCACTGAGGCTTCACTTGTTTGTGTCTTCAGTTTTCCCACACTTTGGAGTCCAGAGTATTCACAGTCAGATTGATCCCATGGGAGTAAATGAGCTCAATGCAGGGAAAATGAGGACCAGTAAGGACGCAGCTGGCCCACACATGACAGAGAGAGAGGAGCAAAGCTGGGTCTCACAAGTGTGGATGTTAGAGAGTCATCCAGCTGCTTTCAGCCCTAGAGAAGAGAGATGTCCTGCATATCGTTCTGCCTTAATTGTGTCTTAAAGAGGCATGGGTTAGGTCGACTCTGCTTGTTTCTGCCTGGGTCCAGCCTATGTCAGACACTAAAAGCCTAACCCTTGCAGACCCAGCTGTGCCAAAGCCGTGAGTACCTGCTCTGGAAGCATGCTAGCTGCTCCTCCCCACCAGTGATCAGGGTTCATACACTGACCTGGAACTAACTCCATTAGTGACCCTGACTGGTCAGCCAGGTGTTGGCCAGGAAGCTAATACTTCCGCTACAGTTTCTCAGCCAGATGAGACACAAGCCCCATGTCCCATGTCTCTGGGTTTGACCCATTTTTCCTGTACCTTCTCAATAACTCTAATGAACTGCTCTATCAGATAGGATTAGATTTGGCTGCACCTAACAGAAGACCCAGAATGCGTGCATGCTAAATCTCTAAGTTGCATCCAGCTCTTTACAACTCTACACATTGTAGGCCACCAGGCTCCTCTGTCCATGGGTTTTCCCAGACAAGAATACTGGAGTGGGTTATCATCTCCCCCTCCAGGGAATCGTACCAACCCAGAGATCAGACTTGAGTCTTTTATGTATCCTACGTTGACAGGCAGGTTCTTTACCATTAGTGCCAAATGGGAACCAGAATAAAGTGACTTAAACCCAGAAAATTTGTTTCTTTGGGTAAAAGAAGTCCAAACATAAGTGGTCCAGTACTGGTTAATTGGCTTCACAAAGTCATCAGGGAACATTGGAAAAGACAGAGGAACACTCATCTTTCTGCTCCTCAGAGACTCTCATGATCTGGAAGAGCCCTTGTAGCTCCATCCATCGCTTTTACATTTCAAACAGCAGGAAGTGAAAAGGAAGGGATACTCAAGGGCCTTTCTCCAGCTGTCTATGTTTCTTGCAGTGAAACTTCAGAATTCTTTCATAATCTTGACTATTTCAGTGGCTAGAACTTAGACATATTGCCATGTACAGCTTCAAGGGAGGCTAGAAAACACAGCTTTATTACTGAAAGCATTGCCACACCCAATAATATAGGGGGTTTGTTAATATATTAGTGTATTAAGTTTACATTAATGTAAGCAGTCCAAGGTTGGTTTCATGGTTGCACAATTACCAGGATCTCAGGTTCCTTTTACCTTTTGGTTCTACCATCTTTAACATGGGATTTCTATGTTGTCTTAATCAGTTTGGGCTGCTATAACAGAATACCATGGACTTGGTGCTTAACCAACTGACATTTATTTCTCAAAGTTCTGGAGGCTGGGAAGCAAGAGGAGTTCTGGAGGCTGCTAGCAGGTTTGGCTCTTGGCGACTGCCCTCTTCCTGACTTGCAGGTGGTCACCATCTTGCAATGCACTCACAGGGTCTTCTGTGTGTATACAGAAAGAGAGAGCTCTGATCTCTTTCCCTCTTATTATCGGAACACTAATCCTAGGATGGGGGCTCCACCCTCATGACCTTATCTAAAACTTCCTAAAGTCAGCTCTTCTAATCCCATCACAGTAGAGTTAGGGCTTCGACATATGAATTTTAGGGGATACAAACATCCAGTCCATAACACACTACAGATGCCCCCTTTTCAGCATTCATATCTTTAGTGCAACTAGCTAGAAGAAAGAGAAGCTGGAGACCTTAAAGACACTTTCTGACAGTTCCATGTATCTCTCTGCTCACATACCATTAACTAGATCGTAGTCACATGGGCACACTTTGCTGAAAAGGAGGCTGAGAAATACATTCTAGGTGGCTATTACCAGCTAATTTGGGTGCAATTCTAATTCTTGAAGATGAGGAAATGCATATTAGAGATAATTATCCAATTATATCACCATCTACAAGTAAGAAAGACATAAAGAATATTGGATAAGCAAATAATAATACCTATATGACTTCCCTAACTCCCCTGGGATGTCTTCTAGATGGTGAGACGTGGACTGGCTGAGCTCTGTCACAGCCCTGACCCGTGTCTAATTCTTGCTGTATTGGACCAGATTTTGCCTAGACCAGATTTCCCTTGAATTTGAAGTGATGGTGTCACCTTCAGTTCAGTTCAGTTCAGTCGCTCAGTTGTGTCTGACTCTGCGACCCCATGAATTGCAGCATGCCAGGCCTCCCTGTCCATCACCAACTCCCGGAGTTCACTCAGACTCGCATCCATTGAGTCAGTGATGCCATCCAGCCATCTCATCCTCTGTCGTCCCCTTCTCCTCCTGCCTCCTCTGATGCCAATCCCTCCCAGCATCAGAGTCTTTTCCAATGAGTCAACTCTTTGCATGAGGTGGCCAAAGTACTGGAGTTTCAGCTTTAGCATCATTCCTTCCAAAGATATCCCAGGGCTGATCTTCAGAATGGACTGGTTGGATCTCCTTGCAGTCCAAGGGACTCTCAAGAGTCTTCTCCAACACCACGGTTCAAAAGCATCAATTCTTCAGCGCTCAGCCTTCTTCACAGTCCAACTCTCACATCCATACATGACCACAGGAAAAACCATAGCCTTGACTAGACGGACCTTAGTCAGCAAAGTAATGCTTGCCAAATCATTATATCCTATCTGCCCTTACCCTCCTCCTTAACCCTGTCTAAGAGCTCCTAGTATGTTTATGCTATAGGTTAAGCCAGTTTTAACCAAAAAAAAAAAAACAAACAAGAATTCTTGGTTACTTTAAAAAACTGTTTTCTACCCATATCTGATCATAGTGTAGGTCTAGTACCTACCTCTTTGCAAATGGACCTTTTGACAGAACCAGATGGATTTGTATTTGTAACTAGAGGCATGCATATGAATGGGTGACTGAAGTGAGGCTTTAGCTTTGACTCAACCACTGAGCATTCATACTTGTCCTCTGCAAGATAATACAGGAAGAAACTAACCAATTTTAACCAATAAAATTATGAGTTCAGCCCACCATCTGGAAATAAAAAATTAGCCATTTTCAAATAGGCATGCCAAGAGTAATAGTTATTTTTGTCAAGTTCAGGGAAACTTTATAGAAGTTTAGAGTTTATAGGCATGTCTAGCTGGTCCAGCATGAGGTCCACAGATCTTGGCATTAGACTCAGGAAAGTTGGCACTACCATGAAAGTGAAAGTGAAAGTGAAGTCGTGTCCGACTCTTAGTGACCCCATGGACTGTAGCCCACCGGGCTCCTCCATCCATGGGATTTTCCAGGCAGGAGTAATGGAGTGGGTTGCCATTGCCTTCTCCAGGGGCATCTTCCCCACCCAGGGATTGAACCCATGTCTCCCACATTGCAGGCAGATGCTTTTACCATTTAAGCCACCAGGGAAGTCCAACCTGGACTACCATAATGGTACCCAAATTCCCAGCACCCTGACTACAAGAGTATCGACTTCACAATAAGGAAATCTGGTGACATAATTTTAGCACTGTTAAAACTTAGTAACTCTAGGCAAGTTTCTTTACCTTGAAGAGCCTCAGATTATTATTTCTAATGAAGATACAAGTAGTCAGTTGTTAGAAGATTGAGTACATCTGAAGAAGCTAACACAGAAGATGGTCAGTAAATGGACTCTGAATCTGAATTTAAGTAGAGAAAAATTTCAGTGCTGTTAATTAAATATTGCGCACTTTTTTTAAGTGGACTTGAATCTCATTCTAAATTTCTCATTTTTGAAAAACAAACTGAATAGTTTCAAAGCTCTGTATAGTATTTAGTACAATGAGCTAGTCAATTATTTTTCATTAAAAAATATAAAAGCTTGTATTGGAAATTATACCCATAAAGTCCATTTAGTTTTACAACTTAATTATATGTAGTAAAAATTTACTGCCACATTTAACAGGTATTAACCTAATTCTTTTCAAGCAAAAGCAATATTTGACTGGAAGTGAACCCTAAGGTGAGGGAGGGAAAGGGACTCCCTTAAATATTTCCTTAATATTTATTTTTCAAGAAAGGTCAACTCACCTAATGCATGAGTTTGCTTAATGTCTTATTTGCGTTATCTCAGTATTTTTAGTAAAACAAATTTGTTACCATGGTGTTGAATTTTAGCATTACTGTGAAATAGGCCAATATCAGGAGGGCAAAACCAACTGTGAGTTTTGCAATAACAAATTTTAGTCAGCTGAGTTTATACCTTGGTTAAAACAATTTTTAAAACTCAAGGAATACCTAGGAAAGACGAGTCTTTCAGATTAATCTCTTCCTGTATTCTGGAGAATTTGTCTCTTTCTTTTATAATGAAAACAAAAAAGAAAATGAATCTGCCCAAGTGCACATTATTTTTTATATTAATATACTTCAGAGTGAAATCTTACTAGAATTTCCATCTTATTTAATGTGTGGATGTATAAAATAAAATATTCTTTAATGTTGTCAATAAAAATCCATGACACCATAAATATTCTGTATGAAACCCCAATATGTTTCATACAGAATATTTACATCTCATAGCTTCACAAAGTGTCAGCATTCATGTGCATAAGTAATAATACAGACTTCTTGGGTTATTATCTGAAATTCAATTAGATTCTACAACTATTCTTTAACTGGTGTATAACCAGAGTTAAGTTTATATAATGAATGAGATTCATACTTCATATCAGCATCACCAACTACCACTTGTGAAGCCCCTTACAGATATTTATCCATGTGGTAGTTTGTACAGATATAAAGATATGTAAAAATACAGCCCCAAGAAGTATATATTTATTATACATTATTGTATTATTCTTAATGTTGATAATGCCAGCACATTACATTTGTATAGTGCTTATAAAATTGTCAAATATAGTTATATCCATTATTTCACTTAACACCCTCAATATCCTTGTAAGGTAGTTGTGGAGCAGGTAAAATCATTTCCATTTCATAAATTAAGTGAGCCCCAGCAATTAGGCAACCTGCCCAAGGTCACAAAGCTAGCCTGATGGCAAAAGTAAGATTAGAACCACATTTACATCTAAGGACTTTTCCACTTAATTAACTTCTTCAAAACATTTATTTAGGAAGACCAGACATATTTATAAGATTTATAAAACACCTGGGCAGTGTGATTCATGGCAAATAGATGGGGGAAAATTGAATTCAGTGACAGACTTTATTTTCTTGGGCTCCAAAATCACTGCAGATGGTGATTGCAGCCATGAAATTAAAAGATGCACACTTCTTGGAAGAAAAGCTATGACCAACCTAGACAGCATATTTAAAAGCAGAGATATCACTTTGCTGATAAAGGTCCGTATAGTCAAATCTGTGGTTTTTTCCAGTAGTCATGTATGGATGTGAGAGTTGGACCATGAAGAAGGCTGAGAGCCAAAGAATTGATGCTTTTGAACTGTGGTGTTGGAGAAGACTCTTGAGAGTCCCTTGGACTGCATGGAGATCAAGCCAGTCAATCAACCCTAAATATTTATTGGAAAGACTGATGTTGGAGCTGAAGCTCCAATACTTTGGCCACCTGATGCAAAGAACTGACTTGTTGGAAAGACCCTGATGCTGGGAAGGATTGAAGGCAGGAGGAGAAGGGGACGACAGAGGATGAGACGGTTGGATGGCGTCATTGACTCAATGGACATAAGTTTGAGCAAATTCCAGGAGACAGAGAAGAACAGGGAAGCCTGGCATGCTGCAGTCCATGGGGTTGCGAAGAGTCAGAAACAACTGAGCGACTGAACAACAATAGCTAGCATCTAGTGAGATGAGACCAGGGGTACTGCTAAACATACTGAAATGTGCAGGAATGCATTTGAAAAAGAAACCCCAATAAGACAGAATTATCCCTTCTAAACAGACAAGGCGATGGCACCCCACTCCAGTGTTTTTGCCTGGAAAATCCCATGGACGGAGGAGCCTGGTGGGCTGCCGTCTATGGGGTCGCACAGAGTCAGACATGACTGAGGTTTACTTTCACTTTTCACTTTCATGCATTGGAGGAGGAAATGGCAACCCACTCCAGTGTTCTTGCCTGGAGAATCCCATGGATGGAGGAGCCTGGTGGGCTGCTGTCTATGGGGTTGCACAAGTAGGACACGACTGAAGCAACTTAGCAGCAGCAGCAGCAGCAGCATCCCTTCTAACATTTCAGTAGTGCTGAGGTTGAGAAATTTTATTTTATAAGTGCTAATAAAGATTTTGGTTTAGTGCTGGAGATGTTTCAGTTTCAAAACAGACTTATTATAGATAATAATAATTATAAATGGTATATACTATGGAAAAAAATTAGGAAATATCATGAAAAAAATTATTGGGAAATTCTAGATACCTATTGTTTCTGAGCAGGAAGAGATAATGGTCATTTCCAGAGAACAGCATTCTGGAAAATCTCAGGCAAACTAATTAGAAACCCAAAGACATCAGAAACCCAAAGATAGATTTGGTACCTTTCTGAGAAAACAATTTCAGTGCCTAAGGCAATTGTTGTGCTATTTTCCCTCTGAAATGTGGTATCATCATCTCCAACAACACTGTCAGCGTAAAGAAATTAAAAATAAATAGGATAGTGTTTAAGACTCAGATTCTCATGTTCTTTAAAATACAAATTTTAAAAAATAGAGAATTATTTGGGTTTAAAATGAGGTATCTTTCTGGGCTACCTTTCTTGGAGTCAGCCCTTCTCCATTTCTTCACATTCTGGGAGACTGACAATTAAGGACTCTCTTGTCTCCTCCGCTGGAGTGGTCACATGACACAAGCTGGACCAATCAGATTCTTTTGGGAACTCAGAGCAAGGACAATGAAGTAAGTTCATTTGGTGTCTCACCCTGAAGAACTTGTCTATGCATTCCTGCAAACGTGATTCCCAGGGCTACTGTGACACTTGTTTTCCACAGCCCTTGTTATTCATCTGTCTTTGGCTCCTTGGAGGAACTCCAGCATTCTCCAGATAACTCGTTTTCTTTTTCTTCAGACTTTTTGAGTCAAAACCCTGGCTTCACCACTTACATCATGAGTAAACTTACAAAATCATTTAACATCTCTGTGCCTTAGTTTTCTCACTTGAGAAACAGGGATAAAAAAATAACCCATCTCTCAAAGTTGTGGGGAGTAAATGAAACAGTATAGGTAGAACTCTTAAAACGGTCCCTGAAAGAGAGTAAATGTCATCTTTGCTTGAACCAACAAACCCCAAGTGATATAATTGGGTATTTTGTTTTAGGAATGGTTAGTGGCTCAGAGAGGGAAGTAAGAAGAACAAGAGCCTTCTTTTTTCTAATCACTCATCCGTCCTTCCAACTTCAGCAGCATCACACTTGCCCTGGAAACCTTCACTGACCATTTCCATGCAGGCTCACTCTCAGTAGATAATGTTGCCTGAAATGACCAACATTTGTTTAACATGTGTTGTCTTTGACAGCTAGTGTCTTTTCCTAGTCTCTATGGCCCTATGAAAGCAGGACCACACTTGGTATTTCTTCCTATCTGTCACACTGACAATATTCAATTAGGAATTGTTAAATGAATATCTGTGGAAGTCAGTCTCCAAGATGCCACCAATTCTCACCTCTTGGTGTTCATGTCCTTGTATAGTCCTCTCCCAAACTAAACAGGGCTAACTTGTATGTAAAATAGGATATTGTGTAAATGAAACATTATGACTGGTTTTAATTGAAGTGCAGTTTATTTATAATGTTGTGCCAATGTCTGCTGTACAGCAAAGTGACTCAGCTACACACATAGATATTCTTTTTTAATATTCTTTCCATTATGGTTTATTCCAGAAGATGAGATATACTTCTCTGTACTTTGTTTATTCCTTCTAAATGTAATAGTTTGCACCAACCCTAAATCTCTAGTCCGTCTCTCTCCCTCCACCCCTCCCCCTTGGCTAACACTAGTCTGATCTCTATGCTGTGAGTCTGTCTCTATTTTGTAAATAGGTTCTTTTGCGCCATATTTTAGATTCTACATATAAGTGATATCGTATAGTATTTGTCTTCCTCATTCTGACTACTTCACTTAATATGATTATCTCAAAAAAATATGATTATCTCTAGTTGCATTCATTCTGCTGCAAATAGCATTATTTTATCCTTTTTAATGGCCAAGTAGTATTCTTAATGGCCGAGTAGTATTCCATTGTATATATATACCACATCTTCTTTATCTGTTCATCAGTCAATGGACATTTAGGTTTTTTCCATGCCTTGGCTATTGTGAATAGTGCTGCTATGAACATAAGGGTGCATGTATCCTTTTCAATTATAGTTTTGTCTGAGTATATGCCCAGGAGTGGGATTGCTGGATCATATGATAGTTCTAGTTTTAGTTTTCTGGGTAACTGAAGGTTTGTAACTTCTGAGACTAGATCCATAAAAGATGTTTGAGTTCCTGTCTCATTGTCTCTTAGATCACTGTATCTGGGAGAAGCCTGTAACAGCGTCATGTGAACACTTTAGTAGCCTTGTAGAGAGGCCCCGATGGTAAGAAGTTAAGTCTCTTGCCTACAGCTAGCACTTACTTGCCATTTTGAACCATCTTGCAATTGAATCCTCCAACCCCAGTCAAGGTTTCACATGACTGGTACCCTAGACAACATCTAACTCTAACCTCATGAGAAATCCTGAGCCAGAACCATCTCAACAAGCCACTTCCAAAATTTCTGACCCACAGAAACAGTGAGATAATAAATGTTTGTTGTTATTTTCAGCCACTAAGTTTTGGGATAATTTAATACAGAGCAAAAGATAACTAAAACAATAATTGATTCTCTCCTGGGAGAAATGCACACTCCACATTTATTTGAACTATAATAATTAAAGAAGGGGTGACAAATTTATTTGTTTCCTTGATGAAACTGTTCCTATAGATAAAATCACTTTAATGTATGGTGACTCAGTTCCACTTGGAGCCTGAAGGCAAAACCGAAAACAACTTGCATATTGTAACAACTGTAATTCTTAACATGTCAAATACTTAATAATACTACCTTTTTAGGTACTTAGCTACTAAGAGATGAACAGAGTGGATTACTCATACAGAAAAATCTTCCTCAAAAGATGCTGGAGGAAAAAAAATAACAATATAGTCACCAGGTTTTCTGATCCCAAAGTAGAAAATATAGTTGGTTTTTATGAAAACAAGGAACTAGTGAAACCAAGATAGTCTTAGAAAATTCGAGAGATATGATCTCACTACTGAGCCTGCACTGGATGCTTAAATTGTGCTAAAGACTGAACTTAAACCATGGAATTAGACAGCTACTATTTAAAGATTTATTCACAATATTTTGATTTGTCTGTGAGAAGAATAGCAGCTTTGAAAAGACCTTGTACCATCCTGAGAAGGCTAATTGATTTTAAAAAGTAATACTGACTAGGGAAAATCCTGTTAGATAATGAAGAAAATAAGTGAGTCATATGCACTTAGAAAATCAAGGTATAGTATTTCTTCTCAGAGTCAAGATTTTGATAAACCAGAAGACCTGAATATTAAGTCTCAATAACTATATTTTCTTGTTTCTTTTTGACAGATAATAGAATATAAACTTGAATCTATCTAGCAAGTCCCCCACAATTTACTCTTTATGTAGAGATATTACAGGTTTTTAGCTTATATGTACGTGTGTATATGTACATATGAGCCTGAATGCTCATTCACTTGGTCCGTGTTCTAGTCTTTGTGACCACATGGACTGTAGCCCGCCAGGCTCCTCTGTCCATGGAACTTTCCAGGCAAGAATACTGGAGTGGGTTGCCACTTCCCACTCCAGGGACCTTCCCAACCCTGGCACTGAACTTGTGTCTCTCTCATCTCCTTCATTGGCAGGTGGATTCTTTACCACTGTGGCACCTGGGAAACCCCATATATATACATACATATATGTGGTGTGTATTTCCATAACTGGAATATTTCTATACACACTGCATCTAGAATAAGATTCCAAGCTCTGGACCTGCCACAGTGCCTACCACTCACAACTGTTTTATGCAAGCCTGCCTTTCTCATTTACTTTATTGACCTCAACTCTGTAGACATTGGAGTTTAAGACTCCTAGTTAAACCCTTCACTAAGATACCTTTTTCCTCTAAATTAGATGAATCTGTATGCCTTCAGTGATAAAATCCCATGAGTTAAGTTTCCAAAGATACTATCAAGGAACCAGAATCACAATTGTTTCTCCCAAGTTTCCCTAAAGCCTTTGGGACAGTGAATGCATATGAGGTACACAACACTTGGAAAGAGGGGGATCAGGGCTTCCGGAAAAGCGTGACAGCCTTCACTCCGATCTTCGTTCCTTATCACTGCAAGGTCCAAGTGTTCTCGGGATTTAAAACAGAATGATGGAGTGGCACATCATTAGACCACAGTGTTCAAGGCTAATTCTGTGAGCCTCTGCATTAACAGGGTGATATTGTGTTTGGCTTTATTCTATTAATATTTATAGAGTACTCATTGCCATAGCAACTAAGTGCTTTCCACAGAGAACTGATCAAATTATTAAGAAGAGGTGAACAGGAGAGGCGAGGACCGCTGCAGGAGTTGAAAAGAAGCTTCTGATCTCCCTCTAAAGAACGCTTTTTCTGTGACCTACCTGAGAAAGTGAGTGTTCATAGAGAATGGGTTCCATGCGTTCCCTCTCAGAATCCCAGAAACGTCCAGTCTTGATCTCCTGCAAACCTGCCACGTGACGTGTTGGGCTCATCTCTGGCAAAAACGACAAAACAGAGGTAGTTCATTTTCAACCCTATCCTGCCTCTCTGTGCCCCTTTTCCCCTGACAGGGATGCAGTAAAGCATAGTGTTTCAGAGCCAGGCTTTGAAATTGAATTGTTTGTTTGGTTTTGACTTTTTTAACCTATTCATTTATTTCTGTCTGCGCTGAGTCTTCCTTGGTGTACAGGCTTTTCGTTGCTGCACTCGGGCTTTCCCTAGCTGGGGTGAGCAGGGGCTGCTCTCTAGTTGTTGTGTGTGGGCATTGCAGTGGCTTCTTCTGCTGCAGCACAGGCTCCAGGGCGTGTGCGCTTCAGTAGCGGCAGCACGTGCGTTCGTTCAGTAGTTGCAGTGCACAGGCTTAGTTGCCCTTTGGCATGCAGGATCTTTCTGGACCAGGGATCAAACCGAACCCATGTCCCCTGCGTCGGCAGATAGATTCCTGACCACCGGGGAAGTCCCAAATTGTCTAAGCTTGAATTCCAGCCTTTCCACTCACTAACAAGGTCTCCTTTGGCAAGTTATTTAATGGTTCTGCCCTTTGGTTTTCTCATCTATAAAATGGGGATAGAAAGAAAAACTTCATAGGGTTACAATGGGAATCAAAGAAACTAGTAAATATTAAGCACACTAAAGAGTTCCTGGTACATAGTAAATGCTCAATAAATGTTAGCTTAATTTCAACATATCCTCATCTTTTATTCCCAGTCACCAGAGTGCCCATGCTGTCCTGCTCTTCCTGGTTTTCAGCGACTGAACAAAAGTTTTTTCTAAGATGAGATTCCTCTCAGACGTTACATAGCGGAGTGGAGGAGGAAAGTCGCCCCTGTTTGGCCAGATCAATTGGGCAGATCAGAAATGCTTAGACTTCTGCCACTGAAGACTGATGTCTCTCTGTGAAGCAATTCCTTTATGAGTTTGTTCTCCTGCTGGATTTAACGTTCATGATGGAAAGGAGCATGCTTCAGTCATTTGCCTCCAAATACAGAGCCACATCCCCCCTCACATCCTATTCATACTCTGGTATGAATGAATAATTTGCTATCCTTCTCTGAAAACATGTGCACAAGTATGCATAAAGTCATAGCAACCCTACTAGTTCAGGCTCTACAACAGGGAGTAGGGGCTAACAAACAATGATGGATGCATGCTGCTTGCTTTCAGGAAAGTTAGATCCAGCAGGAGAAAATACTAGTACAGGACATGTTTTAGCCAAAAAGTAATGAGTGTCCACAGTGAAATTTGAGGCACTGATTCAGGAGGAATGTAGTGGGGTCTTTGTGACCACATGATGGAAAAGTCCACCAAGCCTAGCAGACGTAAGCCCAGCCCCAGTGTGAAGTCAGATGGCATTCCTCTCCTTGGAGGTTTTCCTGCCTGGTGAGGCGTGGCAGCGCTGATCAATGCTACTGACTCATCTTTACACAATCACAGAGAGACTATCTCAAAGTCGGAAGCATCAACACCCAAACCCAAGAGTTAAGATTTCAGATAAGCACCCTTGAAACTTGGAAGAGGTCATTGTAGGATAAATAAAGGGACACATTCCTTTACACTGTGGGTAGTAAATGTATTGCCCCATCTGCAACTTGTTACTGCAAGAGCCTATATAAACCATAAAATTAGGTTCAAGAAGGTTGAGATAAATGCATAAATGAAGAGTTACAAAGAAACTCTTGAAGTGCAGGAGGTTTCAGTTCCATAAGAATCTACTAAGGATCTACTTCTATGTACTAACCACTACTTTGGACACACACCTGATTTTCTGAAGGTCCCACTCTCTTTCATCAAATGATCCTTGGTGTCAGTCCTGAAGCAGGGGTCTGGAGTGAAAACAGCTTGGTAACCATGGGAAATTTCCTATATCCTAATACTCTTTATTAGCACCATTTGCTTACCAGGTCTTAATCAATACAAGTCCCCTTTCTCCCTAATTCACACCTTGGATAATTGCTCACAAAGGACAATGATTCAACTCCAGAAGAACAATTAGAAATTCCAGTCTGAGCACTAGAAAAAACAAAGCGAAACCACATCTGCTCAAGTTTTCAACAGTTTGCTTTTCCGAAGTTGAAATACTCTGGCTAATTAAAGTTCTGGGCTCCTTAGTACCCTTTTGCCTCAACTCGTTGACAAATGCACCCAAGTACTAGTGGATCATGGCTTGGTCTCTTAAGGTCAGTGTTTCTTGAACTGTATCATACATCAGAAATACCTGGAGGGCTTGTTATAATAGATTGCCAGCTCCCATCTCTCAGTTTCTGCTTCAGTAGGTTTGTGTTAGGGCTCTAAAACTGCATTTCTAATGATTCCTAAGTGATGCCAGCACTGCTGGTCAAGGGACCACACTTTGGGAACCACCACTCCAGTTCATGATGTCCAGTCAAAAGCAATCTTCACCTGAGACAGATCACACTCAAGCTGTCATCAGCCTCATACATACAAGGGTGGAGAAAGTCTCCAAGAGGGGGTAGATGGGGGAAGAGGATTAGAAGGTCAGGAGGGAACACAGAGGCTTGTGTACAGTACTTTGCTGTTTTCCCAGAGGAGGAATCTGGGCTGCTCCTTGAACTTACCCCTGCCCCTCACACACCTGGCTACTCTTGACCCATTTTCTTCAAGAACCCATCCTCCACCACAGGACTCTCAGCTACCACCTCCCAGACTGGCAGCTCAGCATGGCTGTCACTCTTGTCTAGTTCCCTGTCAGGCAACATCTGCTCCCAGTTCTCAGAACCAGCCTGTCAAGAAGTGAGTGGCTGAGGCTGTGAATTGCAAATCGCCCCAGTACCGGCCCAAGTTCCATGCCCAAGAGGCAGCTGTATCCTGGAGGAGGGGCCCTCCCCATTTTATACACACAGACAAAGAAACCCCTTCCCCACTTCACACACACACACACACACACACACACGCACACACACATATACCATGCGCACCAGCAGGCCACTGTTTACTCCACCTACACAGAAATCCTTCCGATATTGCTCCTGGGCTCCAAAAACCAAGCTCAGCCTCAGACCAAGAGAGCATAGATTGAAGGGAAATTTTCAGTCACCAGCAAAATGTGGCAAAGGGGAGGGAGGGTGCAAAAAAGATCATTTGTTACCCAAAGTAAGTAAGTATTTGGTTCTAGAATCTCAATATATTTAGTCTCCTCTACCCAGACATGTCAGTTGAGAGAAACTCCACTTTAGGAGAGGATGAAAACAAAGAATAAATCCATAAAGCAGAATCTGGAATCTCTGAATAATTTGCCCACAGGAGTAAGAATGAAATGAGTAATTCTCTCTGAGTCCACTTATCCTTCTACTCACACTGATCAGCTAAGAAGTGAACAAAAAAAAGTTCACACACACTCAGACTCTTTTTCACTCTCCACTGAAGGACTTATTCCTCTGGTTCTGGAAACCCTGCCTGCTCACTGGGAAATCACATAATAATAATTATGTGATTGCATAATAATTAGAAAATGCATATTAATTGGTGGGGAGGTTGGTCGGGCTGGAAGCAGGTTGAAGGACACTCCACCTTCCTCCCCACCTCCCTGGGTCTCTTACTTCCCTCCACCAGTCAAAAGTGTGCTGACTTCCTCACTGCTTGCATTTTGCCACCACAAAAAAGACACCCCTGCTTTCTACAGAGCCCAAGTCTCTTTGGAAAATTTTGTAGCATGTCCATTCTTTTCAACACTTTTTTTTTTAATGGAAGCAGTCATCTTTAAACCATACAACTGAAATTTTTGTTGGCAGAGATATTTTTTCCTAAATAAATAACATAAAAGTGTAATACTGCACCAAGTTAAATACCAACATTATCCATCTTGTGGCTGTCAAAAACATTAAATATATTACTTCAGTGAGAAGTGATTGCTGATACACCATTAGATAGCTCATCTTCCACAGAGTTATTTTTAGGCATTTAAGTTGGCATGAACGTGCATCTTAATGCCTTAAATGTAAAATTATAATAATGGTAAGACTGTAAGCAAGTTGTGATTCTAAAGGTGCTTTAGCTGAAAACAGTGTCTCAGGGGACACTTTTAAAAGACCCACCCAAATGTTCTTTGTGCAATTAAGTTTATTTCCCAGGTTTATAAAATTCAATTGCATTTCTGCAAAGGAAAAAGAATTCACTGGCTTCCCTTCCTTGTGACAAAACCCCAGCAGCAAGTCATTATCTCTTCTGACTAATCAGAGAGAAACCACCTGCAGGAATACTCCCCTTTCTGTTGACTCCCAGCAGAAGCTTCCACATGATGATTAATCACTGAATAAACGGCGGAATTGACAACAGCATAATGACAAAGAGAAAGCAGAGACGGGGCCTGAACGGTGGGTGCATGTGGTCCAGCCCCAGTGGGTGGAAGGGCCGAAGAAGATGGATGACCCTGTAAGCGCTTGACACTTGAGTATCTTGTCTTTTACAAGGGGGTCACTTCTGCCAAATTCAACAAATAAGGCAGCAGGCGTCAAGTGGACATGCTTCCTATGACTGTCGGAAGCAAGGAGGAACACCTCAAAAATTAAACTAAGGAGCTTAAATTGACATCCTAAGCTCAGATGATAACAGAAATAATAGATACTACAAATGACAGCCTAATCCATTATTGTGGAAGGCATTTAGAAGGTTTTACTGATTACAGACTCAGATTACCCTAACCATGTCCGTACTAATTTGAAAAATGATGAATCACTGAGTTCAAACAGGGCTCAGAAGAGTCAATTATACTAAGTTGTACTAAGCAGTGATATCAAAAGCTCATATTTTCTACTCTAAGGAATAAAACATGTTATGCCTAGTAATAAACAGAAATGAAGTCTATTACCCACTCTCAGTTGACCAAATCATTAGTAATAAGAATGTTTCTCTAATTTTTCAATATTCTTTTCAGGATACATACTCCCTGCCCCCAAGGAATCCTACTAGCCAAAGTTTATTAACATGAAAAATATTTGTAGTAAATGAAATATTGGTTTGCAACCAGCTTAATGTCCTTCAGATACTGTCAGTTTTCAGGCTCTCTGTGCTCAAAAAAAAAAAAAGAACAGTTACTGGCCAGACTCATTATTTCCCAGTTATCCTCAATATCATCATCCATTTCATCAGGATAATCTTCATCTTTATCAATTTTTCTTTCTGTAAAATACAGAGAATTTAAGTTCACAAAAGAGAGTCATTTACATCTTTTCATTGGTTCTAACTTAAACAAATACCCCTGGTCAGTACCCTATTCCACCTACATGACACTCTTTGACACTTATCAATTCTGTCCTATCTCATGGACCACTTTCCATATTAATTCATAGCAACGGAAAGTATCTTGTTGTGTGGCTGTGATATCATGTATCAAGATTTCCCTGTTTGTCTAGTTAGACTTTTTTCTGCATATGTCTTGTTCTCAGCCATGTCTAGAACAAACCTTCGCGTGTTATAGATGCTCAGCAAATCTCTGTTAAGTGACTATCTTCTGATTCTTTTTTCCAGATTCAACCAATACGATACCCTTTATGTGAGATCTTTGAAATCCTTTCCAAGGAGAGTTCTCAAGCATGCAGGTTTCATTCAGACCTTAGTAAACCAGTCTCATTTAAACAGCAGAGGAATCTGGAATAGATGATTATAGATGGACTTTGAAATAGTCAGTGAACAACCCCATTTCTCACTACTTATCATATGGCTGCATTGAGAATTTATTTTTCCCATCAAAATCCAATCGTACCATCCTCCAATGGCTGGAGAGGTTAATCTCATATTCAAAATCTGACTTCAGATTCAAACTCTTTGGTCTGGTTTTCAAGTCTTTACCGAAACTCACAGCAGTGCTTGCTTAGCTAAGTTCCCCCACCACCTCCATACTTACCTGTCACACCACACACACACACACGCACACACTTACACACGACTCACCAAGTTCAGTCCTGCCTTTGCCTCCCCGCGTCGACAGGCATGATCTCCCTTTCCTCTACTCTTCACACTTTCCACTTTCTCATTCTTCTTCACTTCCCTACCCTTCTCTGGACCACTTCTAAAATATTACAGTCTTGCCTTAGATTCTTTGGGAGGCTATAGCCGGTACCGCTAGCATGAGAGAGTATGGAATTTGGGGTCATCAAGCCATTCCAAGTTCTCCATTTACTCACTACTTGACCTCAGGCAAGTTGCTTAAATTTTCAAAGACCATTCTTACATCTCTGAAATAGGGATAAAGATATATACCTTAGCGTATTATTGAAAAAAATTAAATGAAACAGTGTTTGGAAATGCCTGGCCTAAATACTGCAAAGACTATGTCATTCATTTCTGAATCCTCAGTATAAAGCCTTGAGCCTGACATATTATAGTAAATTTTATTCAATGTTGAATGAAAAGTGAGCAGACACAAAGAGGAATAAAATACATACACACAAGATTCAAAGTTTTTAATTTAATAAAATGTGACGGCTTTGTTTTATTCATCTTTTCATTTATATTTAAATCATTTTATCTTTATTCTTTTAATCCCCTATTTCTCATATCTACTCAATAGACAAGTTAAATATTAGATACCATTCATTAATGAGCACCAGAAACCAAATGTTTAAATTTTTATCCTAGTGTGGAGTTCCAGTTTTTCTTCTCTACTCCTCCCACAGCTCCAAAGGGACACCAGGGAGCAGGGAGCCAGGGAGCTCCTATATACATGACAACTATGAATTTGCTGAAGGCCAGGAAGCACAAGACTCTCCCCACTATTTCCTCTCTGCTGGGGAGATGAGAGGCTTAAAATCAAAAAGGACACAGAGGTCCCCCTGAAGGCAACTAAAGGGAATAGGTACTTAGGTCAAATATTAGGGAAAAATGCCACAGAAATTACTAAGTCATTAGACAAGTAATAAGTAGAAGAAAACTAAATATGAAATGAAGGAAAATAAAAGAATAAGACAAGGTAGGTTTAATTTGATAGATTTAAGAAATTCTCAGGAATTTTTGGGGTTTTTTTTTTTTGTGTGTGTATGTATGTTTTTGTTATTTTTTCCCCCAACAATCATATTTTTTATCCAGAGCAATCTGTTAAAGTTAATGAATAACTACAAAAAGGAATTAAATATAAGTTCTTAGAGTAAAATAGCAAAATAAGTCAGAAAAAGATACTTCTTTCTAAACACTTTTCTGGGAGAATTTCTTTGTCCCATATCTTTCTAGATTTTTCACTTTGGATTTAATCTCCAGGAACACGCAAAACATGACCACTTTATAAACAAAACCAAATTGCGCAAAATGCATCTTTTGTTCCTAAACTAAGTAAGTTCAGATTTATAAATGGTGCTTTTAGCGACTGTAACATCAGTATCTATATTCTACAGTTCTCAACTCTTTCTCTTCTCGCCTTATCTTCAAGAAAACAGGTTTCCCCCCTCACTATTATTTATCATTTTAAGTTCATATCTTGGGAGTAGGTTTGTCATGTAAAGTTTTGCACCACCTGTTAGATATCTGGATTTGGCCCTGCACATAGTATATCAGTAAAATGTATTTCATTATTCTCGAGTGTTCAGTGGAAGAGAGAATAATATTCCTCTTGACTTCTTACTATTGCATTTTACTGTCCAATGCTCCAGACAAAGCAGAGCCGTAACTCCAGGCTGCCTGCATGCAATCTAGGAGCAGTCTGGGAGTGGACTAGGCCTTCTCCCTGAGGGCCCACGCCTCCGGAATGTTCTTCCCTTCCTGATCAGACACAGGCTGATATCTATGAACTTGTCTGCTTGGTCAGGCATTTTCCTGAAGCCTGTGGGTGGACTGGGATCAGAGATTAAAGTGGTTCAAGTCTTTATTTATTATTACCACAGAGTAGTCTACCCAAGCCATCCACTTATAGGGACGGGAGATGCTCCTATAACTGCAAAGAACATCATTAGTGTTTTATTTCCTCTCCCAACTACCTGGGTATGGTTGTTATGCCAGCTTTGACCCAATCGGGGCCCAGAAAGAGTTCCCTGGCCTAGGGGATGAAATGTGAGGTCGCTCATCTCCCAGGCAAGGCTGGACACAACGAGACAGCATGGTCCAGTGACCCGAGCAACGGGCTGGAAATTCCAGACTAATTATGCCTCGTTCTGCATCAGACTTGCTGTGTGGTGCCAGGTGAAACACCTGCCTTCTCTGGACCTCTATCTGAATTTGTTTGAATCATGATGGGAATAGCTGCTATAAGATAACATGCAACTACAGCCTTTCTGAGCCTGGGTTGCTTCATTTATAAGACAGGAATGACTAGCTAGTGACTTCCTTACCTCACAGAGTCAGTGTAAGGCAAAAACATAACTAAAAATTCAAGTAATTTGTACAGTGCTGAACAACTTGGTTCTTCCTAGTGCCATTATTTAACAACAGGGCAAGTCTCAGACTCAAACCCAGATTGCTCATTCTTATTCCAGGATCCAGCATAATCTACATGGACTAAACCTCCTTTTCTTTCAGTGAACATCCAACAAATATTAGACCCAATGGACTATGGTTTCATGACACAAATGTCCCTGCAAGGGTTGGAGCAGGTTCCAATAGTGGCTAAATTGAGAAATATTTTGATGCCAGCAACCTCTTAGGAGTGTGATGGCAGCTGTTAGGTTGAAACCAAAAAAAACATGGTGTAACAATTTTATTTAAAGCAGATGTCAAAGTGAGCCACACTTCTAAATTCTCAAATGTATAGAAAGTTTTCACTTGAGGATAGAAACAGGATGGCAAGACTACTTCCCTCTGGGCTGAATCACACTTGGCCCTCCCTCATTATATCCCTAGTTAATTCTTCAGTAATTGGGGAGCTATGGTCTTTGCAAATGTCACAGTTTTACCACAGTGTATTTACTTCTGGGTGGATTAGCATGAATGTGTCGATTGTCTTGGATTGCCAATTTTGTGGGAGTGATTTGAAAGCCTGCAGAATAAACTGTTATTTAACTTGGGGAAATGGGAAGGAAAAAAATGGAAGTGCCTAATGTTTTGCTCCCTTCGGTTCATATTTGCAAAAAGTCCTCATAACCCAAAGCAGCTGGACTCCCAAGGATAATGATAACATTGGTAGTGAGAGATTTGGACCTGGCTGGAAGGTGGGGCTTGTGTAGGAGGCAAATTTTCCATGCAGATGTAAAGCATAAGAAATATTTATTTATAAAGATTGCATATGAGGATCAGAAAAATGGACTTGTTTCTGAGGAACCTTGTTCACAGTATGAGCCAAAATTATTCAGCTAACTTGGTCTCCTTGTAAAGATGGTGCCTATCAGATCCACCTGCAAACATTTGTCATTCTGTAGGGCATTTGCTTGTCACTCTTTATCTAGAAGAAACTCTTGTTTGGAGCACCAATGCAACTAGATTATTTCTAAAAATCGGTTAACTCCAAGTTGACAGAAATGACTCTCTTTTTTCTGAAATCACCTGAATTAAGGGTGGGATAATTAGTGAAACTGATATAAAGAGACTGTTGAGTTTTCACACCCAGGCCCTGCTAACTAGCATCCTGTGTGCTTCTGTCTCTGGATAAACAAGCCGAGGGCGTTACTCTTCTCCTTGGCTCACATGTATCCTTTCTGCCTTGCTCCTCTGTCCTGTTTAGTCTCTTGAACAAGTTAGTAATGATCTCTATTATGACATAATGTTCATTGGCAAGCAGAGACACACAAACACCAAAACGGTGGCCACCCCACCTTACTGCTGCATATGACTTTTGGCCATAGCCTATTGGTGAAGCCTGGATTCTGATAAATTGCCCCCCTACCCCTGCCCCCCGGAGAACAGGACATCACTGCTGGATTGGCCAGGGGGTTATGTGAGCTTGATTAAGCAGAATCTAAATTACAAGAATGACCAATGATTATTGTTGTTTGTCACCTTTTTTGTTTTTCAAGGAGAAAATAGAAAAACATGATGAAAGTGTACTATAGTAAAAGAAGTACTTTGGGGCTAAGAGACTAGAAACTTGGTCAATAGTCCCAAGGCCGCTTCTGTAAGTTCAGAGTTTGAGCATGTCACTTATCTCTGTGGGCCTCAGTTTTCCAATCTGAAAGTGAGTGGATTGAACTAGACATATAAACTTTTTCAGCTTTTAACCTCAATGATTCTGTTTTACCAATGTTCATTTCTTAGTAACTATTTTCCTTATTACTCAAGCAGTTTATGTCCACTATGTAGTTATAACAAATAAGTAAGCTGAGTTGCTTCAGTCATGCCCAAATCTTTGCAACCCTATGAACTAGCCTACCAGGCTCTTTTGTCCATGGGATTCCCCTGGCAAGAATACTGGAGTGGATTGCCATGCCCTCTTCTAGGGGATCTTCCCTACCCGGGGATCGAACCTGCATCTCTTGAGTCTCCTGCACTGGCGGGTAGGTTCTTTACCACTGTTGCCACCTGGGGAACCAATTAAAATCATCTGCTACCTTACTACTCTGAGATAACTGGATTTGCAAATATATCGTGATGAACCTATACCAAATATAGTGAAATATATTAAACATTAAAAATATATTAAAGCAAGCAGATACCGAAGTTTTTTCCCCCAAAAGTTAACACTAAGCTTCTTTCTTATTCCTGGGACATACTTGGACCCATTCTCTTTTACTTCCTCTGTCTGATGCTGCAGTCCTGGATATGAGCTCATATTGGAATGATGATGTCCCTGGCCATCAGAAAGAAAGCATAGAACTATAAAAGAGCACTCAAAGGAATCATAAAAATTATTTGGAACTACCCCTTCATTTTAAAGGGAAGATAGTTGAGTCAGAAAGAGCCTAACTTAGTTGTCACACATCATAGCATTCACTGGCTGGCAGAGGCAAGGCTAGAACAATGATCTCCTATCCACAGTTTTAAAACTCTTTGCAAAGGGAGGGAATATATGTATAATTATGGCAGATTTGAGTTGTTGTATGGTAGAAACCAACACAACATTGTAAAGCAATTTCCTTCTAATTAAAAAATAAATAAAATGCTTGCACTCCTTTATTATTCTTGTTTCAGGCTTCTTGGGTGGTGCAGCAGTAAAGAATTTACCTTCCGATGCAGGAGACACAAGAGATCCAGGTTCCATCCCTGGGTAGGAAGATCCCCTGGAGAAGAAAATGGCAACTCACTCCAGTATTCTTGCCTGGAAAATTCCGTGGACAGAGGAGCCTGGTGGGCTACAGTTCATGGGATCGCAAAGAGTCAGACACAACTGAGCACACACACTACATTATTCTTATTTCAGGTTTTATTTTTTTTTTAATTTAAACAGCAGAGTCAAAACCATTTTTTTTCCTGATTGGACTTTGTTTAATAACAAAACTTAATCTAACCAATTTTCCTAGTTAATTGAGGTCTCCCATTACCACAACCTGTCCTCATAGCTGGTCACAGACAGGCTGCAAGAACTGCCTGGAAGGGCAGGAATGTGTCATGATGAGAATTGTGTTTAGTAGAAAAAACAGTACTGAGCCCATATCCCTACTACCCCTCCCAGTAATATGAGACAAGCAGTAGAATCTTAATTTTCCTTTAACTTGTTGAGTTTTCCTTGGGCTAAATGAAGGGACCATCCCTACACATGCCTTAAAAAAAAACAATGTCAGATACTTAATAAATATTTGTTTACTGATGGTGCTTGCTCCAATCAAAGGCAGTGGCTTTCCTGGTGTTCCTGTTATACGATGAGATGGGGAAATAACACCCACCCACGCCTATCTCACGGAGAAGCTAAGGGAGTAAAAGAGACAATGGAGATCAGATCCTTGGAAGAAAAGTACTGTGTTTATTCAGATCTTGTTTCTATTAACCATCCAGCCGAAGCACTTGGTCCCTGGGAGGCTACTTCTCCAGCAATGAGTCTATAGGGCTAATTTTCAGTCTACAAATGGCCCCATTCCCCAGATCATTCCACCTAACCTTGAAAACTCTTCATTCACAATTCTCCACCCAGTCTGCTTCCCTAGACCATACCTGGTCCTGGCCAAAGTCAGTTGACAGACCTCAAGTCCAGCTGTCTTTCCTTTCTCTCTTCCCCACACCCCCCCCCCCCCTTTCCTCTCTCTGTTGTTGTTCTCTCAATCCCAGCTCATGGAAAGGATATAGTACTTTTCTAAAGACAAGGTGGGAGAGACATTTCCTTGTTTTGAATAAAACCTTCTAGATGATTTTGATATGCCCACCACCTCTTAATTTCTGGATGAATCTCTGATTCTGGTTCAGCTACAGAAACCATGATCCAGAGAATGAAGATGGTATGTTCAGGGTTTCATCACTGGTTAGAGGAAGCAGAGGGGTGATCTCTTTCTGATTTTAACTTTTGATGATCCTTTTTTTCCCTAGGCTCCTGTGTTGTCAATCATGACATTTCATTTTATTTCAGAGTATATATCTTGTTACCTCCCTACACAATCAAGCAAAGTGATTTTTATATTCATTACTATTGACTAATTTTTGGCTGAGTCTTCATTCCTGCACGAGGTCTTTCTCTAGTTTAGCAAGCAGGAGCTACTCTCAAGTTGCGATGCTCGGGGTTCTCATTGCAGTGCCTTCTTTCATTGCAGAGCACTGGCTCTAGGGTGCATGGGCTTTTGTAGTAGTGGCACATAGGCTCACTAGTTGTGGTTCCTGGGCTCCAGAGCACAGGCTCAGTAGTTGTGCGCACTGACTTAACTGCTCCGCAGCTTGTGGGATCTTCCCAGACCAGAGATCAAACCCATGTCTCCTGCACTGGCAGGCTGATTCTTAACCACTGGACTACCAGGCAAGTCCTATAGTAGATTCTGAATAAATACATGAAGGAATTAATTAATCCCAAACTCATTTTTTTTCTTGCTAGTCTTTATTCAGTTTTTAGTACTTATCTAGACAAGAGTCTCTTTCAGTTCAGTTCAGTTCAGTCGCTCAGTCGTGTTCGACTCTTTGTGACCCCATGAATCGCAGCACGCCAGGCTTCCCTGTCCATCACCAACTCCTGGAGTTCACTCAGACTCGTCCATCGAGTCAGTGATGCCATCCAGCCATCTCATCCTCTGTCGTCCCCTTCTCCTCCTGCCCCCAATCCCTCCCAGCATCAGAGTCTTTTCCAATGAGTCAACTCTTCTCATGAGGTGGCCAAAGTACTGGAGTTTCAGCTTTAGCATCATTCCTTCCAAAGAAATCCAGGGCTGATCTCCTTCAGAATGGACTGGTAGCGGGTATCAAATGTAAGCACACATCAGAATCACTTGGGGGGTTTGTTAAACAGATTGCAGGGCCCCACGCTCAGTTGGTTTTTGTTTTTTTGTTTTGTTTTTTAAACAGGACAGATATAGCCTGATAACTTATATTTCTAACAAGTTGCCAGGTGATGCTAATGCTGCTGGCCCAAGAACTGCACTTTGAGGACCACTGATCTATCTTATTCAAGGACTGCCTTCTCTAAAAAGATTGGTTTTCAGCTACTTAAGTATTCCATGCATACTTTCCACTACGCTTGAGCATATTCCTAATCAGTGGTCTGATTTGCTTATCAAGGATTTCCCTGGTGACCCAATGGTTAAGGCTCCATGCTTCCAATGCAGGGTTCGATTCCTGGTCAGGGAACTAAGTTCTCACATGCTGCAGGGCACCGCTAAAAAATATTTTTTAAGTTGATTTGCTTATCAATTTTATTAAGTAACACCATCAGTGGTAATCTGAAATACTATTAAATACATGTATATACACACTTATATTAATCTTTCTGTCAAAAATTTAGTCTGGAATTTTTTTTTCTTTTCTGTTATTATCTTTTCCTATACATATAAATGATGTTCATTATCAGTGGCCCATGTCTTCATCCTCACCTAAAAGAAATTAGTACTAGCACAGTATTTTGACCATTACTTGTAATAATATTTTGGGGCTTCCCAAGCGGCTCAGGGAGTAAAGAATCTGCCTGCAATGAGGAGCCCTGGGTTCAATCTCTGGATCAGGAAGATCCCCTGGAGAAGGGAATGGCTACCCATTCCAGTATTCTTACCTGGAGAATTGCATGGACAGAGGAGCATGGGGGGCTACAGTCCATGGGGTTGCAAAGAGTTGGACATGACTGAGTGACTAACACTTTAATAGTATTTGTTATAGATGATCATCAAGTTTAGAACTGGAATAGGATACAGAGTCAAGCACCAATCCACTTAATAGCTGAAAATACTGAAACCCATGAAGTGAGTTTTCCCAGATTTAACAGTTACATTGTAACACAGCCAAGACAAGACTCTAGCTCTCCTTTCTTTTTTTTTAAGCCTACCAAGATGTCTCTTTGACATTGTGTATCAAGCTATAATTGTGTGCAAGGCTAAACTGCCTAATTCTGTACTTTTTTTCATGCCTCTATCAATGGAAGTCTTCCAATAGTTAATAATAATTCCTCCAGTGATCTAGATTTTTTACAAATAAGCTTGCAAAAAAAATATTCTCTATTTCCAGGAATATCTCATTGTTCTCAGGTATCGTGCTAAGTACTTTGGATGAAATACTCCATTTAATCCTAGAATGAATTCTAGGGTTATGTACAATGCCAGTTTTTTGACGTAAAAATTCATATTCAGATGTAAAAAGACACAAGAGGTTCCTTGCCCATACTACTGGGATTAGAACTTATTACTGCCATTTTCTCTATCTTTACTAGGCAATGAACTTTGTAAGGACAAAGACTATATGTGTTTAATTACTATTTCCAACCCAGTGCAGAGATCATAGAAAGAATTCAGTAAATATTTGTTGAGTGAATGAATAGATGAAAATCTCTTTTACTATTTTTGGCCTTACCTGCTGCTTCTGCACTTCTTGTTCTACCATGGGGTACATTTAATAATAAAAAATTACAGGGACTTCACTGGCAGTCCAGTGGTTATGACTCTGTGCTTCTACTGCAGGGGGCCCAGGTTCAGTCCCTGGTCAGGGAACTAAGATCATACATTCTGAGTGGAGTGGCAGAGTAAATAAATAAAAGCTCTCAGTTATCCTGGAATGATGTATTCAAGCTTGAAGGATGTATTTCCTTGTACAGCAAAATCTACAGTTTATTATTACGGCCTTGAAATGTGTACACTACCAATTTTTTCCCAACTGTTTTAGCAAAATTGGGCTCCCATGGAAGCCCTTGCTTGCAAAGGGATTTTTAGTTATTCACAATTAATAGTCTCAATGGTAAAAGTGACTCACCATCTCATCATTCCCATTGAACAGAGGGAAACACATAATCAAGTCACAGCCAAGGTCAAAGTCAGATGAATGGAGGAGTCATGACGGAACCAGTGACCCTGGCCCTGAGTCTAGTTAGTTGTGCCTCCGGCTCCTGGTTTCTTCCAAGATTTCTACACAGTTCCAACCTCTCCCCACTTGCCAGATGTTTACTGCGTCTTTCAAGTGGAAGCAAGTCCTTTCAATTAGGCTCACCAGGGGAAACCCACTGTACTCTTCTGAAAGAGGAACGGCAGAACCAGTTCGTCTAAAATAAGAACTGACGTGATTCTTTGTCTGAATTCTGAAGCTGTTCGGACAGCATTTTCTTGTTGGCTAAGGTCCACCAGTAATGAACTGGAATATAAAAACAAAGACTGTTCTCATGTCATTTCCCAACCAAAGAGGGCTAAGCCCTGGGTGAATATTGTAGTGCCGGCATATTTATCTGAGTCTTGAGCTTGACTTTTTCCTACCTAAATATTCCATCAAATTCCCACCAGGATGTGCTCACACAAAAACTGTGTTTCCATGTCTCTAAAAGAGTCCCAGAAAACAAACCAATTTCTACAGTCATTTAACAATTTCATCCCTGCTATCTCCAGGTTTTGTTTTCTCTTGAGGGAATAAGGGAGCAACTGAAAATAAAATCAATGAAAACTTCACTTTAAGTTAAATTTAAATGCTATGACTTGTCTTTATTCCCAATTTCATAATCTAATTTCATGCCTATACTAGCATTTTAAGGGTGCCACATGTGTGTAGTTCCTTTGAAATTTTCATAATCTCATTAATTAAAGAACTGCAGAACATAAAAGGTGAGAGAAATAAGGTCACACAAGAACAAGAGCATAGCTCAAGACTTGGATATTTAATTAGATTCACTATTAAGCTGTTCCTTCTGGAGTGATCAGGTACTGTGGATCTAGTCTAAGAAGTAACTAATAAAAGTTCCTTGCAGCAGTCTTTCCAAGTTTTCCCAAGCCCTTCAGAATTTGAGACAGCAAACCTCAAACCCCAAAATATGTCTCTGGAGAGATTTCCAGGTTAAAGTGGGAACCACAAATAATTAGAGCAAGCTGAATTGTGGACAGTAGCTGCTCTGGCAAATTTACCACAAGGGCATTCCTTGGCATCCTTAGTGAGCTGGCTCCCAGGCAAGAGGAAGAGTCTCCACTCCCATATCAGTGCCTTGCTTGCCTCCTGCCTGTACTTTCTTCCCCAGCTCTCACCTACAAAATAGGGAAAGTGAAACAAAGAAAGTGAAGTCACTCAGTCATGCCTGACTCTTTGCGACCCCATGGATAGTAGCCTGCACCAAGCTCCTCTGTCCATGGGATTTTCAAGGCAAGAGTACTGGAATGGGTTGCCATTTTCTTCTCCAGGGAATCTTCCCAACCCAGGGATCAAACCCAGGTCTCTCACATTGTAGACAGACACTTTATACTGCCTGAGCCACCAGGGAAGGCACAAAATAGGGAAGATCTCCAAAACTCTAGCCCTGACTGCTTCAAACTGGTTAAGGAATCACAATCCAATCAAACGTATATTTCAATGGGGAAGAGGATTTCAGCTAATATTCTACACTCTGTGCTTCTCTAATTCAGCTGGATTTTTTTTTCTCCTTTGCTGCTTATGTCAAAGACAGAGCTTAAGTTAGAACAAGGCTTCAAAATTCAGTTATTTGCAGGAGAGAGGCATATAACATAAGATCTAAAGCAGAGAGGGTATAAGAAGCACACATCCCACCTAGCCTAGATTTAGTATTATTTTTTACTGTGCTGGGTCTTTGTTGCTGCACACGGGCTTTCCCTACTGGCCAGCAGGGGCTGCTTTCAAGTTGTAGTGTGCAGGCTTCTCATTGTGGCAGCCTCTCTAGTTGTGAAGAACAGGCTCTAGAGCCCGTGGGCTTCAGAGTTGCAGCTCTCGGGCTCCAGAAGACAGGTTCAGTAGTTGCGGTGCACAGGTTTGTTGGCCCGGGGCATGTGGGATCTTCCCGGTCCGTGTCCCCTGCATTGGCAGGCAGCTTCTTAACCACTGGACCACCAGGAAAGTCCTGTATTCTTTAAAAGAAAACATGGATATAAGGAATAGATTTTATTTTTTAACTTTACTATCTGAAAATAACATTCCAAGAAACATGGTAAATGGCAACTGATATTAGGCCTCAGAGTTGGCAGTAGAGAATCATGGGCAAAATAGGAAGACAATAAGCCCGTATGAAAGTGTTAGCCATTGCACACCTCCAGCAACTTGCTGACGTGCTGCATTTCGGGGCGCAGGGTTGCCAAACTGAGGTTTCAGGAGAAACCAGATATCTGGACTTTTCCCAAGTTGGCGACTTAGTCTGGATTTTTTTGTTGTTGTTTGTTTTACTTTTCTTAAGAAGCCCTGTTCCAGGTAATACCATGTGGTCCAAAAAACCCAAACAAACAACAAAACAAAAAAACCTGTGTACACCCTGTGTGTTCAGGTTCTGAGATCACAGTGAGGTTGGCCCCATAGTTTTTACTATCTGTATCTCTCTATATCACCCACTCAGCCCTCATCCTTTGTGCACAGCCCTCACTTTTGACTAAATCTAAATTCAGTACACCACTTTGGGATCAGCAAAGATAGCATTTGCTTACTTCTGCTTCCTAAATGAGGTTAATGGTGAATAGGACACACATTTTGAGATTTTTCTTTCAATTGTAGCAACTAGTGTGCCTTTATCTATGTGCAATCTCTGCTGTGAGTAGCACTTTGTATTAAAAGAAAATCTGTTTTTGTGAGGAGTCACATCCATGGACATGAAGTGTAACAGTGCCAATTGGCCCACATTGAGTTGAACCCCAGATACTCAGGAACAAGTTAATTAAACAATGAGAGCAAAAAATATGTCATAGCAGTAATACTGAAACTGTTAAAAGCAGAGGATCATTCAGATGTGGAAATAGCCCTAACCATAAGCTCACTTCAATCCATTCATTTTACACCAGAAAGAACTGAGACCCAGAGAGATTCAATATTTAAGGGTGGCCAGAGACCTAGCTACCTGGTCAAGAAACTGGATCTAGGACCCGAGTCTCCAGTTTCCACATTCAATGTGTCTTTTGTTACTATCCATTAGCAATTCGAACAAGACTATATGTGCCTGGAAATTTTATTCACCAAGTTGAAAATGAGCAAAATAGTAGCGTACCTTTTGTGAGTCACACTCATAGACTTGGGGATCTACTTTTGGATGCATGTCACATAGCTCTTTAGCTCCAGAGGGGGTAGAATGATCATATTATTTCATTTTTAATTTCTTTTTAGTTAGCAGTAAATCAAGGTTTCCTATTCAACCACCTTGCTACTCTTCCTGTGATTAGCAGGTTCCACTGTTCTACACAGAAGAGCAGTGTACAAATGAACTCAGCACATTATGACTCAGCTCTGAATATGTTTTTTTTCCCCTGAAATTACTCAGTCAGAAGATGACAGTACCTCACTCTCAGAAATACACAATTAAATATTTTCTACAGGCAGACTGGAAGTGGAAGGTTGGAGTGGTCCCTTGAAGCCATTGTTTCTAGCCCTCGAGATTCCAGGGTAGATGTGGCCCCAAGTATCTCAGCTTATGAAAAGAGGTTCTACCCCAAGATTCCTATAGCATGAAAGCATAGCATTATAGGAAAAGCAGTGGGCCCCAGCAGTAAAGAGTACTGGCAGTAGGTATGTCTACTCTGGAATTCAGTTTTCTCATCCTTAAAGTGACAGGATTGAACAAGATGATTCCACAAGTCTCCAAGTTTCAACATATGCTGCTTTTAGCACAGCAAGTAGACTTATTTGAGGTTTTCTGATGGAAACACATCCACACAACACACACATAATTGGTGCTTTTAGGGCTGCCATATTGTACAGTGTCATTTGCTTCCGTGGTCAAGCATATAGCCCAACCTGATATAAAATATCTGAATTTTTGTTGCGTTTCTGCTTCTACTGCTGAATATTTAAATTTTTTTATATTATCTTTATATGCCAGATATGTGTTTATAAACTTTCTAGAGTTTCTGCCTTCATAATTTGGCAATTTGTTAAACACACACACAAAAATGAAGATTTTTGTTTAAGCCTTAATCTTTTAAGAGACACAGAAGCAAAAGGGGAGGAAATACTTGCAATTTGTTGACTTTTGTCTCAAGAGGGAAACCTTTTTCATTTTTTAAAAATCTTTGATTTTTTTTTTTTCAAAACTAACATCATAGGAAGGAGAGGAAATCGTAGCAGAGACACTAAAAAGTCCATACACTGCATTTCCACCCATCCTTTCAACATTTCTACATCTTGTGGTGCTTCTTTAACAATTAGTTGAAGATTGATGCTTTTCAAGATAATGAACCATGGAACTACCTTAGAGACATACAGTTCCTTTTCAGCTTCTTCTCTGCATGGGCCAGGATATTGGAGAAAATCAGCAGATTTCTGAGTGTTAATGTTCAACCAGGTACAGTAATGGGTATAAAGCACAGAAGGCAAGACAGATTCTTTTGACAGATCCACCACTCCAGTCTATTGAAGTTGGCATGTACTAGCCTTGTACCTTGCCTTGTCTAATTAGCTGCTGAGCTGGGCCCTGGCTCCTCACTCCTGATGGAAACTTAGTGGGAAAACTCCTGTCACCAGGCATGATGAAGTGGTGCTTGATTGTGCTACAAGATGTCCTGTGGCTGCAGTCCAGACGGTTTTGACTAATCATCAACTTTGCAGATTCCAACATCAGGGCTTGTCTACCAGGGCAGGAGCTTTGCAAAGTCAGCCTGAATGATCTGTAGCTGCAGAAAGAGCATAAGGAATTGCTTTGTTTTATATATTTTTAAAGGACTGACTGAAATAGGCAGCACCATGAGTGTACCTGAGAAACTGGGGGTCCACTTCCATGTAAAGACTCCCCACAGCTTAATAAGAGGGGAGCAGCACCAGCGTTTGCCATCTGCTAATCAGACTGGTTTCAAATAGGAAAAGGCGTATGTCAAGGCTGTATATTGTCACCCTGCTTATTTAACTTCTATGCAAAGTACATCATGAGAAATGCTGGGCTGGAGGAAGCACAAGCTGGAATCAAGATGGCCGGGAGAAATATCAATAGCCTCAGATATGCCGATGACACCACCCTTCTGGCAGAAAGTGAAGAGGAACTAAAAAGCCTCTTGATGAAAGTGAAAGAGGAGAGTGAAAAGGTTGGCTTAAAGTTCAACATTCAGAAAACAAAGATCATGGCATCTGGTCCCATCACTTCATGGGAAATAGATGGGGAAACAGTGGAAACAGTGACAGACTTTATTTTTGGGGGCTCCAAAATCACTGCAGATGGTGACTGCAGCCATGAAATTAAAAGATGCTTACTCCTTGGAAGGAAAATTATGACCAACCTAGATAGCATATTGCAAAGCATAGACATTACTTTGCCAACAAAAGTCCATCTAGTCAAGACTATGGTTTTTCCAGTGGTCATGTATGGATGTGAGAGTTGGACTGTGAAGAAAGCTGAGCGCCAAAGAATTGATGCTTTTGAACTGTGGTGTTGGAGAAGACTCTTGAGAGTCCCTTGGCCTGCAAGGAGATCTAACCAGTCCATTCTAAACGAGATCAGCCCTGGGTGTTCTTTGGAAGGAATGAGGCTGAAGCTGAAAGTCCAGTACTTTGGCCACCTCATGCGAAGAGCTGACTCATTGGAAAAGACTCTGATGCTGGGAGGGATTGGGGGCAGGAGGAGCAGGGGACGACAGAGGATGAGATGGCTGGATGGCATCACAGACTCGATGGACGTGAGTCTGAGTGAACTCCGGGAGTTGGTGATGGACAGGGAGGCCTGGCGTGCTGCGATTCTGGGGTCGCAGAGAATCAGACACGACTGAGCAACTGAACTGAACTGAACTGAACTGAACGGCCACATCTATCACTGCCTTCAAGTCATTTTATAACTATGTAACTATTCAGTTAACTCCTCACTTTCTTCCCCTGAATAGGAGTTTACATTCCATTTGCATAACATAGTTGCAGCTCTGTGCCTTTGAACAAATTACTTATCCTTTCCTGGTCTCAGTTTCCCAATCTAAAAGAGCTTACAACAGTGCCTGACACATGGTGGGAGGTCATTAATGTTAGCTGCTTATATTATTATTTTTATGGTATTTGAACCCATCATTCTAAAAGTAAACATGATAAAACAACATCTGTTGATAAGCATCATCTCTACGTTGTAGATTCTAAAATTAACTACGTTTTTCAAATGATAGTTAAGAGTTTAACTAGAATCATCTTTAGAGGATTTCAATAACTTTGTAATAACAAGACTTCCAATGCAGCTTTCCTAGCTGGCTACAAAAGGAGCAGGCTGTCTGTTTCTCTACCAGTTGGTTAGCATTATCACACCTTGGTGCTGACAAAGGTCATCCCAAGCAGTGTATTCAAGGACAGAAGCATATGCCCATTAGGGGTAAAAATAGACCTGAATGTTCATACTTAACATTTTGAATGTCTGTCACTAGCACACAATTATAACTAATCCCAGAAGAATTACCCCCTGTCAAAAATGCAGCTTTTAGCTCAGGAAACAAAGATAGAGGATATAAAATTTGGACAGGGACGGGACCAAATGAGGCCCAATCCACCCAAGCTCCCACTTTTCAAATGGGAAACCTGATACCCAGAGAGGTGACCTGCTCATTTATGTCAGAGCCAGATTCCTACCTGATCTGGGCAGAATAAGGAGCTCAGGTTGTTTCTGAGCATGGGATGAGTTTCCTCTTCGGGTATGGTCAGAAGGGTCAGCTCAAGTCAGACATTCAACTAGGTGAGCCTCAAATTGAGGTTTTCCTCCAGTGTATCTACTGTGTCTGAAGGAGACTTCCTGAAATACAGCCTAGTATGAAAGAGCAAACCCTATTTCACAGAGTGATATAATAGTTAAAAATAGGCATGTCCAATTTTTAAAAAGAAGATTCATATATATATATGCGTGGAAAGACACTCAAAACATATTTTAAGTGAAAAAATAAGTTGCAAAACATTCTATGTAATATGCATAACAGTCCATTGAGGGGTTGTGTGTGTGTGTGTATGTGTGTATACATACTTGTACATAAATGCATAGAAAAAAAGCTTGGAAAGATATGCACCAAATCGTTAGCAATCCTCGGAAGAAAGGAATCGGGATTGAGGAAAGTAAAATAAGTAGAAGGTAGAAGGACTCTTTATTCTACCTACTTCAGCACTGTTGAACTGTTATTACAGCAATAATTTTTTTACAATAAGTTAGCTTGTATAAATGGGCTTCCCTGGTGGCTCAGATGGTAAAGAATCTGCCTACAATTCAAGAGACCTGGGTTTAATCCCTGGGTTGGGAAGGTCCCCTGAAGAAGGGAATGGCAACTCACTCCAGTATTCTTGCCCGGAGAATCCTATGGATAGAGGAGCTTGGCGGGCTACAGTCCACAGGGTCGTAAAGAGTCGGACACAACTGGGACGACTAAGCACAGCACAGCTTGTATAAATATAAACTTGTTTAATGTGTTCAGTGTATTAGCCATGGTCTATCAACGTCTAAAGCATCCCCAAAGCTTTTTGCAAAACCTGTTATAAGAAAAAGGAACATCTGGCTTGTGAAGTTATTTAATTCGCTTCTGTTCTCAAACCAAGGCATGGTGTAGTGAAAGTGCATCTCTGCTGTGGTCTGGTAATAATATACCAATCTTAATTTGGTTATTAGTGGTGCCAGTAATATAAATACTATCTTAGAATATTGATTGTTTCTATAGCATTTTAGAGACTTCATAAAAATATAAATCCATCAGTATACTGATTTTTTAAGGTTTGCCCATAAACATAAAAACCTCCTCTCCTATTTGTACAGATAAATTTTGTTATTTTAAGAATTAACCATAAGCTATGCTTTCTTTACTTAGAAATTCCATCAGAGAAGAATTTTAATTGATGACAACTTTACTCCTCTCCCCCAATTCCATGGTTAGTCCAATCATTAGCAACAAACTAAAAATCAAGTTCATTAACCTTTTCCAGCAAAATTATCTTCTAATCCTACTTTTACTTTTCTCTAGGAAATACTAGATTATTTCACATTAAGGAATTTTCTTCACATTAAGAAAATTTTATACAATGGTGCTTATCTTTGACTGTCAATGGAAATTTTAAAGTTCTTAAATTTTAGGTCAAATTTTCCCATAAAGCAGTAATAAAAGATGCAAACTGTTTTGTTGCTTATGTAGGGAAATCATCAGAGAACACGACTGAAACTTCTGCTCGCACTAATAATGACTAGGTAGCCGTCATTTTTAAAAACAGTGTCACAAAAGCTATTTCGATGCTGTCATGCTTAAGAATAATTAGTTTCCATCAAAGCAACAGATTATCTGTTCATGTTGTCCACTGGGTCATTACAATGAACAACCAATACAGATAAATGATATCTAATCTTTTCTGCTCTTCTATTGGGCTGATGGATGGTTATAACATCTCCAATATTATAAGGCAGAAAAATTATGCTGACATTTAGAAGCAAAAGCACGGAAAGATAAAACTAAGTACAAAGCATGCCCAACAGTGTTGGGGTAAAGAAGAAATATCTAAAGACAGATAGAACTGAAAGCAGAATGGCAATTAGGCCAAAGGAGAATTATGGGAGAGAATGACTATACCTTGTGGGTGGCAGGCAGCTCAATTAATTATATAACAAGAAGGGGGAACCCAGGCATTTCCGTTAAGACACATTATTAAAAGGAATATTGACTTAAGCGTCTTTTAAATTTTATGCCCTAAAAGAAGACAAAAGGGTTTCCCTAGTATTGATCTGCCCCTGAATCAGGTTGACTTTAAGGGATCATATAGTGAGAAATGGTTGGGCAGCAAATGAGACTAAGAAAGAACTGCAATTACTTACAACTCACATTTACTGAGTTCAATAGATTACAGCTTTTCCATGTCGCTTTGTGTCCATGTTTTATTTGTCAAGTAGATGGAAAAGAACCATTCAGCTGGCCCTAAATATGAAACAGCAGTTTAGGACTGTACCTTTAGTCCACTCCATTAGCATTTATTTAAAAACTATGAAATGATGGCCTAGACTGAGAGTCAAGACAAAAGCTGTCTTTGGACTATTTATTTTTCAGAGATTTAAAAACTATGTATCATTACAGCTATTTTTGCCTTGGAGAGTGTCAATTCCACTTTCTATTTTAAGCAGAAATAAGGGAACTTTTTAGCTCAGTGAGTGTTACTCCAGATAAACATCCTACTTAGAAAACGAAGGAGGAAATGGCTACCCACTCCAGTATTCCTGCCTGAAGAATCCCATAGACAGAGGAGCCTAGTGGGTTACTGTCTGTGGGGTCACAAAGTTGGACAATCCTGAGCAACTGAACATGAGCATGTAGAAAATTATGCTCACTGTCAGCATCTGAGAATCAGCAGTTTTCAGAATAAATTCTATTCTTTTCATGAAAAACAAACAAAAAAGCAAACTACGCTCTCTTTAAATGCAATGACTGATCCCGGATTGGACTCTGGAGCAGGAAACAAAGGTTTATTGGAAAATTACCATGATTATATGATGTCAATATAGGACGAAATTGGGAGGCATATGTACAGGAATATTCTGTACCATCTTTGTGACTCCTCTATCAATCTAAAATTATTTCAAAGGAAAAAATGCTTCCCAGGGACCAATCCCCTACCTCTATCACACTTCAGAATTAACAGTAAACAGGCAAGTGAGCGGATGCACACACAATGGCGTCATTGTAGTCCGTCGGCAAGCATTCATAGCAAGATAGAAGAGTTATTAAAAAAAAGTCCTAAACTTTGTGAATGTTGTTCCTTAACATGCACACACACACATGCGTGCATGCATACTAAAATAAAATAATAAAATACCAGGTATGATCTTTTCTTTAAACAATCGGTTCTCAACTGTCGCTGATTTTGCTCCCCAAGGGGACATTTAGCAACTGGGAAGCATCTGGCGGGTAGAGGCCAGGGATCATGCTAAATATCCCACAATTCACAGCAAAGCCTCCACAACAAAGAATTATCTTGCCCTTTTGTCACTAGTGCTCAGACTGAGAAACTCTGCTTTAAGCAATTAAGATTCAAAAGCAAAATGGATGAGAAGAAATCAGACTTACACCAGACTTTATTGTTTTTAAAAGAATAATAAAGGTGGGAGAGGTCCCAGTAAGGAATAAGTAATCAGAGTAGCCACACAGGTAACCGTACCACAATTTCTCCAAGCAGGACATCACACTGGCAGGATCTCTCTTCCTGGAATCTCTACACGTCTTGGGGCTCATCCAAATCGACTCCTTCTTTAGCAAGTTAGCTCAAGTCTGACCTTAGCAGTCCTTTATAACCTCACTGACTTGAGTCACAGATTTCTCCAGCGGTTTTTCCATTTTCCAAATTCATAGAATTGCTTCTAAGGATTATGTTTGATAATGCTTTATAAGCATCCATCCCACCCTTTACCTGGTCCATGGTAAATATTGTTTTAAATGTTGCATATCATCACTTACCACCATATTTCATTGAATCTGAGACACCATCAGTTATGAGATACACCATTATTTAATATGCCACTAAAAAATGAAAAGATACTGTCAATGACTAAGTAAGTCACTACTGATTATTAGGTACATCCCAATAATGTAGACATAAAATGTGAAAAATTCTTTGGAGTAATGTCATATAGTTTTATCACCCCTTTAGTTCTGTATATTTTATTACTGTGTATTTTCACTATTATTACATGGAAACATCTCCTTAAGCAGTTGGAAATCCCCATTTTTCTTTTATTTCTATGTTCATCCTCAGCACCAAGATCAATACCTATAGCAGTGGAATCAGTACTAGAAAAATAGAAATAATAATACACCATTACATCCCACACACTCATGCTACACTGTACATTCTTTTTTTTTTTTTTTTTTTAGAAATTTCACACATTGTATTTATCAGAAGACACAAAAGCTGAGTATCTGGATCAAAACTAGCATGTGGCAATCTTAAAGGTAAGACTAGCTCATTTCTTCCAGGAGTGGAAAGTGGAGTTTTCAGGCCTTCAGGTAAATAAGACTCTACACGGCCAAATAAGCCCACAGTTCCGGTTGTACATTAGTCCCCTGCCTTCTCATCCCCAACTCTCATGGGGATCCCTGTCTGCTGAGACCCATAAAGATATCAGTCCTGTTTCCACAGCAGTTATATTGCTGCAAGGAGTAGGGAGGATAGCCAGTAAAGTCCTATAGACGTGAAGTTGCAAGAAATGTCTATCCACAAATATTTACTACTTTGTTTTTTCCCTTTTTTTTGGCTGTGGCATATGGGATCTTAGTGCTCTGATCAGGGATCAAACCTGGGCCCCCTGCAGTGGAAGCACAGAGTCTCAACCACTGGACCACCAGGAAAGTTCCTTACCCTTCTTAATTACACAAAACATTCTAGAGGACTTGCATGAATTCTTATAATGAATGATATAGATAAAATTAAGATCTTATAATATGGTCAACTAGTATTTGTTAAGGGAGCCAAGAACATATAATGGAGAAAGGGTTGTCTCCTCAACAAATGGTGTTAAGAAAACTGAACACAGCAGAAAAATGAAACAAACGCCTTGTCTTAAATCACACACAAAAAGCAACCCGAAGGGGGTCAGACTTAAATGTGAGACCTGAAACTGTCAAACTCCTAGCAGAAAATATAAGGAGGAAGCCTCTCAACATTGCTCTTGGCAGGAATTTTAGGATTTGACACCTAAAGCACAAGAAAGAGAAAAAAATCAACACGTGGGGCTACATCAAGTTTAAAAGTTCCTGCACTGCAAAAGGAACAATCAACAAAACGAAAAGGCAACCTACAGAATGGGAGAAATGTCTGTACAACCACGGACAGATCTCCCCTACTTCTTGAAGATTTGCTTTATGTGATTTTAAGCCACTTTGCTTTTACAAAAGGCCTATATTAGTATCTGATTTTCCTAACTGAAAGGAATCAAGTTTTTCATTTTTATGGAAAAAGATAAAAAGCAGAGGCAGCATTCAGTATTTGTTTTGCTGCAAGACGTCCTAGGGGCATTGTCACCTCAAGAGCAAGATTGGCGTCACCAGGCCCCTCCCCCGGGAGCTACACTCTAGCATCTCGGCACCCCCACTCTATGGCTTTGCACTGTCTCTGAGCATTTGTGCTTTATCCCCATCTATCTGGACATTTACGAGCAACATGTGTCCTGAGGTAACTACTGCACTGTGCTCCGTTTTGGCTTTCAGAAGGTTTCATAGGAAAGCTCTGCTTTCAGAGAGTGGGGGAAATCTGTATCAGATAAGAGGTTAACGCCCCAAAATAGATAAAGAACTGACATAATTCCATAAAGAAAAAAACGAACAGTCCAATTTTAAAATAGGCAGAGAAACGAAATAGACATTTTTCCAAGGAAGACTTTCAAATGGCCAGCAGGTACATGAGAAATGCTCAACATCACTAATCGTTGTTGCTTTTTGTTGTCTAGTCGCCAAGTTGTGTCGGACTCTTTTGCGATCCCATGGACTGTAGCCCACCTCTGTCCATGGGATTTCCTAGGCAAGGATACTGGGAGTGGGTTGCTATTTCCTTCTCCATACATTCTTATAAGTGTTCTATCATTCAAAGAATGCTCTGAAGTAGTACTGTTATTATCCACATGTAGTAGATGAAGAAAGCAAGGTGATGAGCATGCCCAAGGTCACCTAGTTAGTATGCAGCAGAATCTCAGAATATTCAGCTTTTTGCATTGCAAAGCTAAGGTTCCCAACTCCAATTCCTCTCTGCCCTCATGAAACTTACAAATCACTGTGAGCTACAAAGGGCGAGTTTAGGGTGGGCAGGACCAACCATAATATGCTTTTAGGTCAACACTCCACATGAACAGTAATTTTACAATAAATGTCATTGCCTTCAAAAACAGAAACATTAGCAACAGTAACCAAATAATTAAATCAAATTTGTCTCTTTCCAACTGTAAGCCACTAGAGGGCAAGAATTAACAGCCTTCAGTCGTAAACAAAAGAACATCTAACAACATGGTGACGTTTTTGCTCGTCCCATGAGAAATTCTTTTCAGATTTTTCTTAGGACGAAATCATGGCACTCTTTGGGTTAAAGACCTGTAAGGTTTTAATTTTAATGTCACTGACAAGATATTCACCTTAAGAAACATTTCAGTAAAAGAGCAGCACAGTAAATTCTATTTGCCTAACCTCCTCCAAATTCTAAAGTCATAGTTCCATTCCCATAAGCTTGTTTATTTTATATGCTTTTGTACATGGATCAATTCGTATTCTGTTCTTTCACATGATATATTGTAAGCATCTTTCTATACCAACCTTATCAACTAGCATGTTAATCCAGGATAATATTTCTACAAATGTGTGAGAGCTCAGTTGCTTTAGTCATGTCCGACTCTTTGCAACTGTATGGACTGTAGCCCGCCAGGCTCCTCTGTTCATGATGTTATCCCAGCAAGAATACTGGAGTGGGTTGCCATTTCCTCCTCTAGGGGATCTTCCCGACCCAGGCATCAAACCTGCATCTCTCACCTTGGCAGGTGGATTCTTTACCCCTGAACCACCTGGGAAGCCCATTTCTAAATATATTTGGTTCTTAAGGCATTTCCCTAATATTAAATATTCAGATAGTTTCCACTTTCTTATTTTAGTTGAGCTTCCTCCAACTAGCTAACTAAAATAACACCATACTGAAACGGGGAGAGAGATTTTTCTTTTACTTCTGCAGAATTATTGATTTAGGATTCATCTCTGAGTTTGGGATTATTGAATCAAAGGATTGAATATCATTATGATATGATTTATCAGTGGTTCAATAGTATAAAACAGATATCCCCACATTGAACTCTTTCATTGTTCTGAAAAAAGGGAAAGTAAAAAATAGAATAATTGTACTTCAGTTCAGTTCAGTCGCTCAGTCGTGTCTGACTCTTTGTGACTCTTTGTGACTCTTTGCGACCCCATGAATCGCAGCACACCAGGTCTCCCTGTCCATCACCATCTCCCGGAGTTCACTCAGACTCACGTCTATCGAGTCTGTGATGCCATCCAGCCATTTCATCCTGGGTCGTCCCCTTCTCCTCCTGCCCCCAATCCCTCCCAGCATCAGTCTTTTCCAGTGAGTCAGCTTTTCGCATGAGGTGGCCAAAATACCGGAGTTTCAGCTTTAGCATCATTCCTTCCAAAGAAATCCTAGGGTTGCTCTCCCTCAGAATGGACTGGTTGGATCTCCTTGTAGTCCAAGGGACTCTCAAGAGTCTTCTCCAACACCACAGTTCAAACCATCAATTATTCAGCGCTCAGCCTTCTTCACAGTCCAACTCTCACATCCATACATGACCATGGGAAAAACCATAGCCTTGACTAGACGGACCTTAGTCGGCAAAGTAATGTCTCTGCTTTTGAATATACTATCTAGGTTGGTCATAACTTTTCTTCCAAGGAGTAAGCATCTTTTAATTTCATGGCTGCAGTCACCATCTGCAGTGATTTAGGAGCCCCAAAAAATAAAGTTTGACTCTGTTTCTACTGTTTCCCCATCTATTTCCCATGAAGTGATGGGACCGGATGCCATGATCTTCATTTTCTGAATGTTGAGCTTTAAGCCAACTTTTTCGCTCTCCTCTTTCATTTTCATCAAGAGGCTTTTTAGCTCCTCTTCACTTTCTGCCATAACGGTGGTGTCGTCTGCATATCTGAGGTTATTGATATTTCTCCCGGCCATCTTGATTCCAGCTTGTGTTTCTTCCAGTCCAGCGTTTCTCATGAGGTACTCTGCATTAAGTTAAATAAGCAGGGTGACAATATACAGCCTTGACATACTCCTTTTCCTATAGCATTAACAAAATGCCGTATACTTATCAAGGTGCTTTCTTTTTTAATTTTCCTTTTATATTGGAGTATAGCTGATTAACGATTGTGTTAGTTTCAAACAAATAGCAAAGTGATTCAGTTATACATAAACTACATGTATCTATACTTTTTCAAATTCTTTTATCTAGGTTATTACAGAGTATTGAGCAGAGTTCCCTGTGCTATACAGTAGGTCTTTGTTGGATATCTATTTTAAGTATAGCATTGTGTATATTTCAGTCCCAAACTTTCAATCTATCCCTCCCCCACCCCAACACTTCCCCCCTGGATCAAAGTGTTTTCACAAATGAAACAAAATGCTCTCCAAGCTATGAGGACTTGACTGCCTCAGAAACACCATCAGTGATGGAGTTCACCAATAAATGAAGTGTGTTTGAGAGAGAATATTACAAGATAAACTAATGTTTGTTACATTAAGAGACAAAACAAAGTCTGCCAGGGAGAAAAACAGCTACCTTTAGATTCTTCAAGTGAAATATTGATCTTACTGATCATAGACATGCTAAAGGCAAAATTACATCTATCATGTAAACCTCACTTAGTTCATAAAGTATTGAACAGGAATAATCATTGTTTTCCTGTTAATGAGGCTGTAGACTATGCTTTCAGAGTGACTTGTTTATTATTTAGTTTATTTCTAAATAAAGGGTGGCTCATCAGCATTCAGCTAAATTAGACAGATTACCACCACCACTTCCAATCTCCAAAGCTGGGCTCCTATCCAAAATGTGCAATGGAACAGTCACCAGGAACAAAAACCACAGAATTCTTTGAGTCATAAGAAGGCCAAACTGTACTCAAACCCACAAGGTACTGTTTCCCTTGACTTGATTTTTATAACATAATCCACAACTTAAAGTCATCCTAATAGAAGGGCTTTTAAGTAGGATGATAAAATTAACCAGATAAATTAGTGAATCCTAACCAGGATATTACATATCTATCTCCAGGCAAGACATACAAGATGACACAGTATAATGATAGACGTGTCACCGGAGTAACAGGATCCGCACTGTGGTTTTGGAATGAGCCTCCAGAATGAAGGCTGACTCTTATCTGTCAGCATCCACACACCACTCTATACGCCACTCACAGGTTTCCAAAGAACCTTGCTCTCATCACTTTGTACCTTTCCAAGTTCTGCTGCTGCTGCTACTGCTGCTAAGTCACTTCAGTCATGTCCGACTCTGTGTGACCCCATAGACGGCAGCCCACCAGGCTCCCCCGTCCCTGGGATTCTCCAGGCAAGAACACTGGAGTGGGTTGCCATTTCCTTCTCCAATGCATGAAAGTGAAAAGTGAAAGGGAAGTCGCTCAGTCATGTCCAACTCTTAGCGACGCCATGGACTGCAGCCTACCAGGCTCCTCCATCCATGAGATTTTCCAGGCAAGAGTACTGGAGTGGGTTGCCATCACCTTCTCCAAGTTCTAGTCTATCTTATTAAAATACCTATTGCTGCCCAACTTGGAAACAACCAAGATGTTCATTAGGTGAATGGATAAATAAGTTGTGGCATATTCAGATAATAAATTATTATTGAGTGCCAAAAAGAAATGAGTTATGAGGCTGTGAAAAGACCCAGAAGAACTTTAAATGCATATTACTAAGTGAAAGAAGCCATTCTGAAGACTACATATTGCATGATTCCAACTATATATGACATCCTGGAAAATGCAAAACTGTGAAAGCAGTGAAAGGATCACTGGCTTCCAGGTGCTGGATGTGGGGGCAGAGGGAAGGGATGAACAGGCAAAGCACAGGGGATTTTTAGGGCAGTGAAATTACTTTGTATAACGCTATAATGATGAATGCACGCCATTAGACATTCGTCTAACCCCACAGAATATACAACAGCAAGTGTGAACCCTAATGCGCACTGTGGACATTGGGTGAGAATGATGTGTCAGTGTAGGTTCATGCTGGCGTTGCTGTTCAGTGGCCAAGTCATATCCAGCTCTTTGCGACCACATGGACGGCATACACCAGGCTTCCCTCCCTATCTCCTGGAGTTTGCCCAGGTTCCTGTCCATTGAGTAGGTGATGCTATCCAACCATCTCATTCTCTGTTGCCTGCTTCTCCTCTTACCCTCCTCAATCTTTCCCAGCATCAGGGTGTTTTCCAAAGAGTTGGATCTTCACATCAGGTGGCCAGAGGATTGGAGCTTCACCTTCAGCATCAGTCCTTCCAGTGAGTATTCAGGGTTGATTTCCTTTACGATTGACTGGTTTGACCTCTTTGCTGTCCAAGGGACTCTCAAGAGTCTTCTCTACCACCACAATCTGAAAGCATTAATGTAGGTTCACGGATTATAACGGATGCAGTACTCCTGGTGGGAAATATTGATAGCAGGGAAGGTTTATGTATGTGGGGACAGGGGGCATTTTGGAAATCTCTGTACCTTATGCTCATTTTGCTGTGAACTGAAAACTGCTCTAAACAATAAAGTCTAAGGACTTCCCTGACAGTCCACTGGTTAAGACTTTGCATTTCAATGCAGGGTGTGTAGGTTTGATCTGGTCAGGGACCTCAGATACCACATACCTTGCAGCCCAAAAAGTAAAAAAAACATAAAATACAAAATAGAAACAATATTGTAACAAATTCAATAAAAGACTTTAAAAATGGAAGTCTTTAAAAAAAAAAAAAGAAAAACCCTACCCTCCTCACTCTTTTTCACCTAGGACTGCCTGATGCAGCAGGCCACCTATTGCACTCGTTCATTTTGTCATACCTCCCCTTGACTTCCAGCCACTGAAGAACCAGGACTTCATCTTTGCACAGCACACAGTAGAAGTGCAATAAAGTGCTGGCTGAACGAATGTGTTAGAGGAGAAATTTTTCCCAACCAGCTCGTTTTTCAAAGAAAATATCTTGGCTCCCTTTTATAATTAGCCAACATGCAGAGGTGCATTAGAAAAGAACAGAAAATCTGCCTAAGCTGAAAGACCACCCAGAATTCTGCCATCTTCCAGAAGTGCTGTGGGGTCATTTCAGCCATAATTTTAAGTGTTAAAATCCAAGCATCTTATTACAGTTTTGTTTTTTTTTTAATAAAACAACTGTTTGAATTCTGTTTTCACTTCAAGCCTCATAAGGATTAAAAGAAAGGGGAAATCAAAGCTCTTGTTTAAACCAGGTGAAAAGTGTATTTAAGAGTTCCTTCTGCCCTGTTTTCTGCCCACACAGTGCCGAAGTGTGTCGAGTGCCAGATTGTGGAGAATGTCTCACTGTGGTTCCAACCACAGAGAAAAAAGAAACTCTCCAGGCTCTGATTTACACAGTCACAAAACAAAACCCAACTTTACAGGCATAAGGGGCATATACATGGAGGAGAATAAGAGCCTGAGAAGGCAGTTGGCAAAGCAGCGTCCGCCTAATGCAGGGTTAGAAGTGAGTAATTTGCAGTGAAGAGGTGGCACTCTCATGGAAGGCCCCAGCTATAGTTTTCCTCCTGCTTCTCCAGATAATAATTTTTTAAATGCCTCTAGTTTGGAGCAGTCTAGCATACACAGAGGCAAACAACTGGTTCCTGAAAAAGAGCTTTCTAGTTTCGTCTGGATGCCAAGCTAGTGAGAATTGCTTAATTGTATGTAGACAAGCAACACGGGATTCATTTCTCATCAGTGCTTTCCTCTATTTATTATCTTTCCTGTCCGAAACATCCATCACCTCACCCCTCAGAGGACATTATTGCTGAGAGGAATTTAGGGTAGACTTAGCAGTCATCTTTTCATTCTCTAACCATGGCACCTTTTTTGCAGGTTGTTGTAAGTATTCAAGGTAATGTTGTAAAGTGTAGGAGAGAGAACTGGGCACGTAGAAGGTGCAAGTTGCAGGTGTGTAAGATGAAAGACAACGCCTGGGGGTGCGGTGGGTGGTGGCAGTTTGACCATGGGCCCAGGTCTCACATTCACTAAAGACCTCCAATTTAGACTTCTAAAGTTATCTCCAAATAAGAGTATACGTACAAATTACAAAAGCAAATCAAGAAATGGAAAGAAGTCCCTTTACTAGCTTTCAAATTGTCCTCTATAACTGGACCACATTACCCTAACTGCTCTGCTTTTTGTAGACCTTATAATTATCTTATGGCTGGTACAGCTCATTACATTGCAATATGTGTGTGTGGTTAGCCACTCAGTCGTGTCCAACTCTTTGCGACCCCATGGACTGCAGCCCACTAGGCTCCTCTGACCATGGGGACTCTCCAGGCAAGAATAGTGGAGTGGGTTGCCATGCTCTCCTTGAGAGGATCTTCCCAACCCAGGGGTCAAATCCAGGTCTACCTCATTGCAAGCAGATTCTTTACCATCTGAACCACCAGCAAGCCCACATTGCAATGTATTTTACATTAAAAGCAAAAGAATCCATCTGCCAATGCAGGAGTCTTGGGTTCAATCCCTGGATCGGGAAGCTCCCCTGAAGAAAGAAATGGCAACCCACTCCAGTATTCTTGCCTGGGAAATTCCACTGACAGAGGAGCCTGGAGGGCTAAAAAGTCACAAGAAAAATATAAAACCGTTTGTGTAACCCTACCTTTGGCATTTCTCTTTTTTTTAAATTTACTAAGAATTTTAAAAAGATGGAAGCAGCTTGGGTCACCTTTGATCTCTGAGATACAGACTGGAGAAGTCCATATTTGGGGTCTTTCTTGGGAAGAATTAGCAAAATGCACAGTCAACAACCTGTCTAGTCAGCAATGTCCCATAGAACTATAACCCAAGCTGTAAATAGGAGCTACACATGTGATCTGATTTGATTTTACTTTCTAATATTTATTTATTTATTTGGCTGTTCAGGGCCTTTGTTGCATCATGCAGGATCCTTTAGTTGTAGCATGTAACATCTAGTTCCTTGACCAGGAATCGAACCTAGGCCCTCTGCATTGGAAGTGCTTTAGCCACCGGACCACCAAGGAAGTCCCTATACCTGTGATTTTAAATTGCCTCATAGTCATACCTTAAAGCCAGAAATTAATTTTAATAATATACCTTAACTCAATAGCATTAAGATAGCATTTCAATTGATATAAAAATTGGCTTGGGTTTTTTTTTTTTTTCCTTCTTTTTTGGCTGTGCCACATGGCATATGGGATGCAGGACTTAGTTCCTCAGTCAGTGAGGGAACCCATGCCCCCTGCATTCAAAGTGCAGAATCTTAACCATTGGGCCACCAGGGAAGTCCCAATTAATATAAAAACGGTTAAGGAGATATTTTTACATTCTTTTTTTTTTTTTTTACTGAGTCTACTAAATCAATTGTGTACCTTATACTTTAAGCATATCCTTTTTAAAATTTGTGTTTAATTGGAAGATAATTGTTTTACAATATTGTGTTGGTTTCTGCCACACATCAGCATGAATCAGCCATCAGTATACATATGTCCCCTACCTCTTGAACTTCCCTCCCACCACCCACCCCTCCCCACCCCTCTAGGCTGTCACAGAGCACCAGATTGAGCTCCCTGCATCAAACAGCTAATTCCCACTGGCTATCTGTTTTACACATGACGGTGCATATGTTTGCATGCTACTCTTTCAATTCATCCTGCCTTCCCTTTCCCTCATCTTAATTTAAACTTGCTACTTTTCAAGTGCTCAGTGGTAGCCTCACATGGCTGATGATCACTACTTTGGACAGCACAGCTCTAGAAGCCACATCTTCAAGACCCTTCCCTTCAGGTTTGTTTGGATAAAGTGATATCTGGACAGTTGCCATTTTGATGGTTAACAGTGATATTTATCAGAGAAGGCAATGGCATCCCACTCCAGTACTTTTGCCTGGAAAATCCCATGGACGGAGGAGCCTGGTAGGCTGCAGTCCAAGGGGTCGCTAGAGTCAGACACGACTGAGAGACTTCACTTTCACTTTTCACTTTCATGCATTGGAGAAGGAAATGGCAACCCACTCCAGTGTTCTCACGTGGAGAATCCCAGGGACTGAGAAGCCTAGTGGCCTGCCGTCTATGGGGTCGCACAGAGCTGGACACAACTGAAGCAACTTAGCAGCAGCAGCAGCAGCAGTGATATTTATAAGAAGCAGGTTTAAAAAGATGTAAGAGATGGCAACTGACATCTAGTGGACCGAAATTGAACATTTTTAGCAAGAAAATCAATTAGTAAAGTAAGTAGTCCCTAATTTAACAAAAATTTGAGGACTAGAAATCATTTAGCATTTCTGATAGTTTTCCCAGGCAATGTCTTTCTCCTTTGGAAATGCCCCATGAACATGCCTGCAATAAGAAACCTACTTTGAAAAATCACAGAGGTTCTAAAGGAATTGTAACTGTGAGATACAAAGGATAAATACAATTTCATGAGCAAATTAGGGTGTCCTTCATCAGAGGGAGCCATGGACTTGGGTTTCTCACCATGATTTCATGAAAGCAATCTACTTCTATCTGTCTCAAATGTAAAGTTCCTGCATAAAAGTTTGTTTGAAGAAAAAATGTTCTTAGTGGAGGGGAAAATAGATTGAAATTCATTGATAAAAGTTATCTCTTGGTTAAATGAAAGAAGTCAGACTTGAAAACTATATACTATATATTTGCATTTATAGAACATTCTGGCAAAGGGAAAACTATAGTAGTCATATACAGATGTGAGAGTTGGACCATAAAGAAAGCTGACCACCAAAGAATTGATGCTTTCAAACTGTGGTGCTGGAGAAGACTCTTGAGAGTCCCTTGGATAGCAAAGAGATCAAACCAGTCGATTGTAAAGGAAATCAACCCTGAATATTCATTGGAAGAACTGATGCAAAGAGCTGACTCACTGGAAAAGACCCTGAGGCTGGGAAAGATTGAGGGCAGGAGGAGAAGGGGGTGACAGAGGGTGAGATGGTTGGATGGCATCATTGACTCAATGGACTTGAGTTTGAGCAAACTCTGGGAGAGAGTGAAGGACAGGAAAGCCTAGTATGCTGCAGTCCATGGGGTCTCAATGGGTCAGACACAACTCAGCAACTGAACAGCAACAACAATAGGGACAGAAATTAAACCAGTGTTTGCTGAGGGTTGGGGTTGGAGCTAGGGATGAGGAAAGGGACATGATGGAAATTTTTGGAACAAAGGGAACATTTCGTTTTTTTTTTTTTTTTTCTTTTTTTGTATATTTTTAAAATTGGATTTTTTATTTCTTTTTTTGGAGGGGGGTCTGGAGATCTTTTATATTTTGCTAACAGTGTTCTATACCTTAAAAAGATGAGTTTACTGTATGTAAATTACACCACAGTATACCTTATACTTTAAAATACCTCTGTTAAGCCTTTTTTGGGATTTCCCTGGTGGTTCAGCAGTAGAGAATCCGCCTGCAATGCAGGAGACATGGGTTTGATCCCTGGATCAGGAAGATCCCCTGGAGAAGGAAACGACTACCCTCTTGAATATTCTTACCTGGGAAATCCCATGGACAGAGGAGCCTGGCTACAGAGGGGTATAGTTCATGGGGTCACAAGAGTCAGACACGACTTAGAGACTAAACCAACACCAGTAAGTCTCCTTTGTCTGACTGTTATAGTTCATGGTTCTCAGGAAGAATGTGTGAAAAGTAATTTGGATATTCAAACTATCATTCCTTACTGTTTAAACTCTGTAGACTTCCCTGTTGGCTCAGTGGTAAAGAATCTACCTGCCAAGCAGAAGATGCAGGAGACACAGATTCGATCCCTGTGTCGGGAAGATTCCCTGAAGAAGGAAATGGCAACCCCCTCCAGTATTCTTGCCTGGGAAATCCCATGGACAGAGGAGCTTGGCAGGCTACAGTCCATGGGGTCTCAGAAGAGTCAACATGACTTAGCAACTGAACAATGACGTGAAAGGGAAGAGCAATATCTCTACAAGAAATATGAGTTGGTTTCTGTCATCTAGGTCTCCAAAGTAGCCCTGGATTGTCTTTTTTATTATGTTTCGTAGCCTACTCTTTAATTTCTGTACAGAATCTGCATAATGGCTCATCCAACATTATCTTTAAGCCTATCTGCATGTACTATAGATGCTGGAAATTAAGACATCGTTTCCCAGATGCATTTGCAGCTAGAGTTCTATGTGCTATGACCCAGCATGCCCTCTTCCAGATATGTTCCCAAGGGAAATGAGAGCACTCACCTACCCAAAGACATGGACAGAAATGTTTGTGGCAGCTTTATCATAATAGCAAAAAATTAGATAAAGCCAGAATATCTACGAACAATAGAATAGATAAACAAATGTCCTATATTTGATATATTCATATAATGGAACATTATATAACAATAATAAGAATAAATTATTTCTATACTCAGCGGCACTGGAGTTGCTGTGAGAAGCTACCCCACGTTCAAGGGCAAAGGAGAAGCCCCAGTAAGACAGTAGGAGGGGCAGAATTGTGTTTAGAATCAAATCCCATGCCCACCAGGGATGCTCAGAGTTGTGTGTACCAGGATGCAGAGACCCCACAGAGACTGAGATAGAACTGTGTTTGGGTGTCTCCTGAGGAGGTACGGGTCGGCAGTGGACTGCTGAGGGGGCAGGGGCTCTGGGTGTAGTAGACCTGCATATGGCATAAGCCTTCTTGGAAGGGTTGCCATTAACCCCACCATAGAGCTGCCAGAACTTACACAGGACTGGGGAAACAGACTCTTGGAGGGCACAAACAGAACCTGGTGCATACCAGGACCCAGGAGAAAGGAGCAGTGACCCCACAAGAAACTGACCCAGACTTGCCTGTGAGTGTCCAGGAGTCTCTGGCAGAGACATGGGTCAACAGGGGCCTGCTGCAGGGTTGGGGGCACTGAGTATAGCAGTGCATGCATGGGACATTTTGAAAGAGGTCGCCATTATCTTCATTACCTCCACCATAGTTTGGCCTCAGGTCAAAAAACAGGGAAGGAACACAGCCCCACCAGTCAACAGAAAATTAGACTAAAGATTTACTGAACATGACCCCACCCATCAGATCAAGACCCAGTTTTCCCCTCAGTCAGTCTCTTCCATCAGGAAGCTTCCATAAGCCTCTTATACTTCTCTCTCAGAGGGCAGACAGACTCAAAACCACAATCCCAGAAAACTAACTAATCTGATCACATTGAACACAGTGTTGTCTAACTCAATGAAACTATGAGCCATGCCGTGTAGGGCCACCCAAGATGGACAGGTCATGGTGGAGAGTGCTGACAAAATGTGGTCACTGGAGAAGGGAATGGCAAAACACTCAGTATTCTTGCCTTGAGAACCCTGTGAACAGTATGAAAAGGCAAAAACATAGGACACTGAAAGATGAACTCCCCAGGTCAATAGGTGCCCAATACCCTACTGGAGATCAGTGGAGAGATAACTCCAGAAAGAATGAAGAGACAGAGCCAAAGCAAAAATAACACCCAGTTGTGGATGTGACTGGTCATGGAAGTAAAGTCTGATGCTGTAAAGAACAATATTGCATAGGAACCTGGAATATTAGGTCCATGAATCAAGGCAAATTGGAAGTGGTCAAACAGGAGATGGCAAGAGTGAACACTGACATTTTATTTACTTATTTATTTTATTTATTTCAATTGGAGGCTAACTACTTTACAATATTGTGGTGGTTTTTGCCATACATTGACATGAATCAGCCATGGGTCTACATGTGTTCCCCATCCTGACCCTCCCCATCCCATCCCTCAGGGTCATCCCAGTGCACCAGCCCTGAGCACCCTGTCTCATGCATCAAACCTGGACTGGCGATCTATTTCACATTTGATAATATACACAACATTGACATTTTAGGAATCAGAGAACAAAAATACACTGGAATGGGTGAATTTAACTCAGATGACCATTATATCTACTACTGTGGGCAAGAATCCCTTAGAAGAAATGGAGAAGCCATCATAGTCAACAAAAGAGTCCAAAATGCAGTACTTGGATGCAATCTCAAAAATGACAGAATGATCTCTGTTCAGTTCCCAAGGTAAATCATTCAGTATCACAGTAATGCAAGCCTATACCCCAACCACTAATGCTGAAGAAGCTGAAGTTGAATGGTTCTATGAAGACCTACAAGATCTTCTAGAACTAACACCCAAAAAAGATGTCCTTTTCATTATAGGGGACTTGGAATGCAAAAGTGGGAAGTCAAGAAATACTTGGAGTAATAGGCAAGTTTAGCCTTGGAGTACAGAATGAAGCAGGGCAAAGGCTAATAGAGTTTTGCCAAGAGAATGCACTGGTTATGGCAAACATCCTCTTCCAACAACACAAGAAAAGACTCTATACATGGACATCGCCATATGGTCAATACCAAAACCAGATTGATTGTATTCTCTGCAGCCAAAGATGGAAAAGTTCTATACAGTCAGCTTAAACAAGACTGGGAGCTGACTGTGGCTCAGATCATGAACTCCTTATTGCCAAATTCAGACTGAACTTGAAGAAAGTAGGGAAAACCACTAGACCATTCAGGTATGACCTAAATCAAATCCCTTATGATTATATAATCAAGGTGACAAATAGATTCAAGGGATTAGATCTGATAGAGTGCCTGAAGAACTATGGATGGAGGTTCGTGACATTATACAGGAGACAGGGATCAAGACCATCCCCAAGAAAAAGAAATGCAAAAAGGCAAAATGGTTGTCTTAGGAGGCCTTCCACACAGCTATGAAAAGAAGAGAAGTAAAAGGCAAAGGAGCAAAGGAAAGATATACCCATCTGAATGCAGAGTTCCAAAGAATAGCAAGGAAAGATAAAGCCTCCTCAGTGATCAATGGAAAGAAGTAGAGGAAAACAATAGAATGGGAAAGTCTAGAGATCTCTTCAAGAAAATTAGAGATACCAAAGGGACATTTCATGCAAAGATGGGCACAATAAAGGACAGAAACGGTATGGACCTAAGAGAAACAGAAGATATTAAGAGGTGGCAACAATACACAGAAGAACTGTACAAAAAAGATCTTCACAACCCAGATTATCATAATGGTGTGATCACTCACCTGGAGCCAGACATCCTGGAATACGAAGTCAAGTGGGCCTTAGAAAGCATCACTACGAATAAAGCTAGTGGAGGTGATGGAATTCCAGTTGAGCTATTTCAAATCCTGAAAGATGATGCTGTGAAAGTGCTGAGCTCAATATGCCAGCAAATTTGGAAAACTCAGCAGTGGCCACAGGACTGGAATGGTCAGTCTTCAGTCCGATCCCAAAGAAAGGCAATCCCAAAGAACGCTCAAACTACTGCACAATTGCACTCATCTCACATGCTAGTAAAGTAATGCTCAAAATTCTCCAAGCCAGGCTTCAGCAATACATGAACCGTGAACTTCCAGATGTTCAAGCTAGATTTAGAAAAGACAGAGGAACCAGAGATCAAATTGCCAGCATCCACTGGATCATTGAAAAAGCAAGTTCCAGAAAAAACATCTGCTTTATTGCCTGTGCCAAAGCCTTTGATTGTGTGGAACACATCAGACTGTGGAGAATTCTTCCAGAGATGGGAATATCAGACCACCTAACCTGCCTCCTGAGAAATCTGTATGTAGGTTAAGAAGCAACAGTTAGAACTGAACCATGGAGCAATAGACTGGTTCCAAATCAGGAAAGGAGTACGTCAAGGCTGTATATTGTCATCTTGCTTATTCAACTTATATGCAGAATACATCATGAGAAATGCCAGGCTGTATGAAGCACAAACTGGAATCAAGTCTGGGAGAAATATCAATAACCTCAGATATGCAGTTGACACCACCCTTATGGCAGAAAGCAAAGAAGAACTAAAGAGCCTCCTGATGAAAGTGAAAGAGGAGAGTGAAAAGGTTGGCTTGAAACACAGCATTCAGAAAACTAAGATCATGGCATCTGGTCCCATCACTTTATGTCAAATAGACAGGGAAACAGTGAAAACAGTGACAGACTTTATTTTGGGATGCTCTGAAATCTCTGCAGATGGTGACTGCAGCCATGAAATTAAAAGATGCTTGCTCCTTGGAAGAAAAGTTATGACCAACCTAGACAGCATATTAAAAAGCAGAGACATTACTTTGCCAACAAAGGCCCTTCTAGTCAAAGCTATGGTTTTTCCAGTAGTCATGTATGAATGTGAGTGTTGGACTGTAAAGAAAGCCGAGTGCCAAAGAATTGGTACTTTTGAACCGTGGTGTTGGAGAAGACTCTTGAGAGTCCCATGGACAGCAAGGGGATCCAACCAGTCCATTCTAAAGGAGATCAGTCCTAAATTTTTACTGGAAGTTCTGATGCTGAAGCTGAAGCTGAAGGTCCAATACTTTGGCCACCTGATGCAAAGAACTGACTCATTTGAAAAGACCCTGATGCTGGAAAAGATTGAAGGTGAGAGAAGGGGATGACAGAGGATGAGATGGTTGGATGGCATCATCGACTCAATGGACAGGAGTTTTAGTTAGCTTCGGGAGTTGGTGATGCACAGGGAGGCCTGGCATGCTGCAGTCGATGGGGTTGCAAAAGTCGGATACGAGTGAGCGACTGAACTGAACTGAACTGATAGTCAATAACTTGGATGAATTCAAAGATATAATGTTGGGAGAAAAAAGTCAGACACAAAAGAATATATACCACATGATTCTATCTATGTGAAGTTTAAGAACAAGCCAAATAAATCTATAGTGATAGAAATCAGAAGGTTCCTCTCTTCCTTGAGCTGGCCTGCTGTTCTAACATTATCTCCTACTCTAATAAACTTTATTCTCCTCTTAAAAAAGAAAAAAAAAAAGAAATCAGAAGTGTGGTTACCTGTAGAAGGGTCGAGTGTTTACTAAGAAGAGGCCCAAGGACACATTCTGGTGTGTTGGAAGTGTTCTGTATCTTGACCTGGGAGGAAATATATGAAAAATCATCAGGCTGTGAAGTAATTATTAGTGCATTTCAGATATGTTGTGGTTTAGTTGCTGAGTCATGTCCAACTCTTGCTACCCCATGGACAGTAGCCTACTGGGCTCCTCTGTTCATGGGATTCTCCAGCCAAGAATACTGGAGTGGGTTGCCGCTTCCTTCTCCAGGGGATATCCCAACCCAGGAATTGAACCACAGTCTCCCACGTTGCAGGCGGATTCTTTACCAACTGAGCTACGTGTGACTAAATAGGGGGAAAGAATTCTAAGAAGCTTACAGTCTAGCTGGACAACCAAGGAGCTTAGATGGCAATGACATTCAAGGAAGGTCACTTTGGGCTAGTCTGTGAATGGCCTTGATTACTACGACAATAAAAATGCTTTTTTTAAAACCATAACATGTGGCCTGCAGGATATTAGTTCCCCAGGTAGGTATGGAACCCACACCCTTTGCAGTGTAAGTGAGGAGTCTTAACCACTGGACCACCAGGGAAGTCCCCTGTCCTTTTTTTTTTTGAAACAGTTGATTTGTTTCTAAAGAAGAAAAAATAATTTTATTGTCATATTATCTCCCAGGCTTTTATAGCATGCAATTCCCTTCTATGAATAACTTGAACTATTTTACATTCAAGTTGCCACTGGAAAAAAAATAAAATTTTAATCAAAAAACAACTACATATGGAACCTTTAGGATCTCTCAAGTATATGATGCTTAAACTAGTTTTGTTATTGGTTTTTCATATTTAAGGTTTCCTTAAAGCAACCTGAAAGGATGAGAACCAAAAGAAAATACTTTATTTACCATTATTAGAAATCTCTCAACTTGCCTACTCAGTTCTTAAGTGGGTATTATGTAATCCCCAAACTCAGTTGAATGATAGGTGGATATGGACATTGACCTTTTAAAAGATTACAGTATAATTGTAAATGAAATTAAGGTGTTCCTGATGAGTGGCCAGTAGCTTTTCGGCTTTTTCCATATTTGTCCTATATTTTAAAGAAACTACTTCCAAGTCCAGGGGATTCTCCCCTTTACTTCAGTGCAAGTATACACTAGATTTTATTTGGCTGCACTGGGTTGTTGCCGTGGACAGTCTTTCTCCAGTTGCAGACAGCGGGGGCTACTCTTGGTTGTGGTGTTTGGACTTCTCCCTGTGGTGGCTTCTCTGGTTGTGGAGCACAGGCTCTAGGCAAGGGGCTTTAATCGCTGCACTTTGAGGGCCCTAGCATGGGGGCTCCGTAGTTGTGGCGCACAGGCTTAGTTATTGCGCAGCAGGAGGGATCTTCCCAGACCAGGGATCAAATCCATGTCCCCTGAATTAGCAGGCAAATTCTTTTTTAAAAAATTTATTTATTTTAATTAGAGGATAATTACTTTACAATATTGTGATGTTTTTTGCCATACGTCAGTATGAATTGGCCAAGGGTAGACATGTGTCCCCTCCATCCTGAACCCCGCCTCGTACCTCCCTCCCCACCCTATCTCTCCAGGTTGTCACAGAGCACCAGCTTTGGGTGCCCTGCTTTATATTTATACATCAAACATACTGGCTATCTGTTTTACATATTGTAATGTATGTTTCAATGCTGTTTTCTCAAATCATCCCATCCTCTCCTTCTCCCACTGAATCCAAAAGTGTGTTCTTTACACCTGTGTCTTCTTTGCTGCCCTGCACATAGGATCGTCAGTACCATCTTTCTAGATTCCATATATATGCATTAATATCCTGTATTTGTCTTTCTCTTTCTGACTTACTTCACTCTGTATAACAGGCTCTAGGTTCATGCACCTCATTAGAACTGACTCAATGTGTTCCATTTTATAGCTGAGTAATATTCCATTGTGTATAGGTACCACAACTTCCTTTTCCATTCATCTGCCAAAGGATATCTAGATATGTCCTAGATATTGTAAATATCTAGCAGGTGAATTTACTATTATAAATAGTAGCAGGTGAATTCTTACCCCTTACACCACCAGGGAAGTCTGAATACATACTATATTTTAAAACTATCAGAAAAAAAAAAAAAACAAACTATCAACTGTTGGGAATTCCCTGGTGGTCCAGTGGTTAGGACTCAGCTGTCTTACTGCCAGGGCCTGATTTGATCCCTGAAGGGGGAACTAAGATCCTGTAAGCTATGTGGCAAATAAGTAAGTAAAATTATCAACTGTTTTCAACCCATTTAAAATAAGATGGAAGTGAAAGTGCTGGTCACTCAGTCGTGTCCTACTCATTGTGATCCCATGGACTATAGTAGCCTGCCAGGCTCCTCTGTCCATAGGTTTCTCCAGGCAAGAATGAGTAGCTTTTCCCTTCTCCAGGGGATCTTCCCAAAACAGGGATCAAACCCAGGTCTCCTGCATTTCAGGCAGATTCCTTCTGTCTGAGGTACCAGGGAAGTTCCCAGAAAGTGGGATGGGATATAAGTAAATAGGCAGATCTTCATGGTGCTCTCTTTCCATTCCAGAAAAACCTAAAGCATTTTAATGGCATGGGTTTATCCAAATTGTTTCACATCCTGGTAGTTAATGGAAGGGATGCTTACCAACCAGATTCTGAATTAAAGATTGTTGCAAAACCCAGAAAGATAGTTAACAAAACTGTATTGTATACTTGAAATTTTCTAGGAGAGTAGATCTTTAATGTCCTCATCTCTCTCTCTTTCTCTCTCTCTCTCACACACACACACACACACACACACACACATAACTCTGTGAGATGATAGATGTGTTAACCTTATTGTGGTAATCATTTCATAATATATATATGTATATCAAATCATCACTTTGTACACCCTAAGTTTACACAATATTATTTGTCAATTATATCTCAATAAAGCTGATGGAGGGAAGCTAATATGGAAGGCTTCTCTACAACATAAACAAACATGTAGAGGGTGTTTATAGAAGGGGTGGGGCTGGGAGGAAAAAGAAAATATAATTTTGCAACAAGGTTTTTAAAAATTATTAAAATTGTGAACAGCCTACATTTATATCACAACTACAGGTTTCTAAATTCCATCTTATATTGGCATTTCTTTCTACTATGGAATTGTGACACACAGATCAAATGCCATTTCAACAAATATAATTATAATAAATAGCAAATTTCAGTTGTGCTTCACAAAGACAACAAGAAGACATCCTGCAAAAGGAAGTAATTTAAACAGCCTTTTGGAGTTTATTCAGTCATTCACCTCTTCATTCAGTGAATATCCATTATATAATTATTATGCCAAACATTGCACCAGGAACTGAGGAGACAAATAGAATATAGTGTTTCCTTTTTAGGGTCATATTGACCAGTGAGGGAGAGAAATGACTGAATAATTACAGCAATTAGTAAATAGTATCTTAGAGGCACGCACAGGATATAGACATGCAGTGGGGACTGAGGTTGCTTGTGCTGGGGTATCATCAGAGGAAGTAATACTCAAGTTTACTCTTTAAAGATGGAGAAGAGGACTTCCCTGGTGGTCTAGGGGTTAAGACACAGTGCTTCCAATGCAGGGGACACAGTTTGATCCCTGGCTGGGGAACTAAGGTCCTACCTACCACATGGTGCACCCTGAAAGATGGAGAGGAGTTTGAGGTAAGAGGGGAGATACGGGGAAGAGTGGCAAAAGATGAAGTTGGATAACTCAGATGGAAGCAGATCCTGAAGGACTGCATATGCCTTGCTGAAGACTATGGAGTTAGTTCTGCAGGCAATAGGGAGCCAATGAAGACTATTCAGATAAGGAGTTAAGTCAGAGTGGTTTTTTCATAAGGATGACCTGTGTACTGGCATGGATGGGGTGAGACTGGAGGCAGAGACACCGAGTAGGAAGCTGTAATGATTGTACAGACAAGAATCATGAGGACAGTAGCAGAAAGAAAGAAGAAATGGGGACAGTTTTGAGAACTATTTAGAATTTATGGGAGTCAAAACATTGGGATAGGTTGAATGTTTTGGAAAGTGGGAGGTCTCTAAAATATCTTGCACATTTTCAGCTTGACTGACTGAATGGATGGTGATATCATTAATAGAAATAAAAATGTAGGAGGAGGGGGCATTTTAGAGAAAAGAAGCCAAGTCTGGTTTTATAACCAAAGGTTGAGCATTGACTGTGGGATACTCAGAGCTCAAGTAGGCAGTTGAAAATGTAGAACTGGAGTCAGATTGGCCTCGTTATTTTTGTGCCCATGATTTTTCTTTTTTTTGACTGCACCCGTCTTAGTTGTGCCACACAAGATCTTCGATATTTGTTGCAGTATGAAGGATCTTTTAGTTGTACTGTGAATTCTTAGCTGCAGCATGTGGGATATACTTCCTTGAACAGGGATGGAATGAAGGTCCCCTGAATTGGAGGGGTGCAGTCTTAGCCCCTGGACCAGTAGGGAAGTCCCTTTTGGTTCTCATTCTTGCAAGAAAACAAGAACCCCTGGAAATACCATTCTCAGTGTCTTTTAGAATAACTTCTTGATAAACTAATGTTCCCTTCTTCTTGGGACTTTGTTATCAAACTATGTAATTTGTTTAAAAGGGTGGAGATATTCAGTGCCTCTCAGAATTGTCAGCTCAAGGCCAAGTCTTCATAATTCCATACAAAATTATTCATATTTTTCTGAAGGAAAGGCGATGAGAAATGAGATAATATATTAAAGGAAATCAAATAAATTTACAATAAAAGATCATTAGGAAATGAAATCTTGTCAGCCTAGATAAATGGGCTTGATTATTACATTTAAGTCAAACTAAATTACTGTCCATGTATCTATTAAAGCATTTATAAGTGTCGAAAATCGAGATGTTAGGATCCCGACCGTAGGTGTAAAATCAAAGTGATTTTGATAAGTTTAAACAATCTTTCACTGTGAAGGAAAGGAGAATTAAAAATCAGAAAATAATGTAAATATCACAGGAAGGTTTACAGAGTTCCTTTTCTTAAACACTGCCAATGATTTGAGAGGGTTAAAAAAGAGACACTGTTTGCACAATTAAGTGTGACCATCAAATAACTTTAGCTACACATAAATGAGTATGAGATTTTAAGTTGGCAAAATGTTTATATTTCCTTCTTGAAGAACTAAGAGGAAACTGCTGAGGTAAATTCAACATGTAGAGGTAAAAGCAATTTGCTCACTCGCTAAAGTTCTTTCTTTGTAGCAGAAATCTTGTCATTATTGCTCTGATTTAAATAAAATCTCCCTTAATTAGATTCTGTCTAACCAGATCCTTTAATTAAGCAATTAATCTCATATTGTTTACTCTCTCCTTTGTAGGAGAAAAAGGAAAAGGTAAGAAACATCTGTGTGTGTGTGTGTGTGTGTGTGTGTGTGCGCGCGTGCGTGTGTTGTTCTTGAATTGAATTGAATCCATTATGGAGTTTTCCAAGGATGACTCTGACACTAGAGAAAGCGTCAATAAAGAAAGCTCTAGATCTGTAAGCTGAATGATATGTTCACTTGTACCTATTTACCCCACCTGAAATATGGGGAAAACACTCCTGTCGCTTAAACCTCTCATGTTTCTGGTTTCTCTCATTAGCAGAAAAAAAAAAAAAAATGACTAGACTAGAAGAAGTAATTGCCAAATCTTGAGAAGTGTTTTTTAAAACAGATTCCTTGGCCTTATACCAGATCGATAAAGCAGGATATTTGAGGAAGGGAGTTTGCTCAGTTTTGTATTTTGCTGGATTCTGTTGGGTTCACGTAAATAAACAACCATATATGGGTACAACAGCACTAAGCTACTGGTTTTAAAGGCCTATGAAGTTATGAATCAGACATGTTAAGATTCTTGAAAGCAAGAATTCAACAAAACAATATGTATGTCTATCCATTCAATTAAAGACAAATGCGGTGGCCATTGCAGTTGCCGTTGCAGTTGGCATTCATGATCATCCTGTTCCTCACACCCATGACCCAGTCCTGGACAGTGAGATATCGGGGCCCTTCCTTGTTAGAGCTATTCAAACATTCTGTGCCTCCTCTTATTGCCCTCCTAGCCCATAGTTTGATTACCAGCTGTGCTTAACTCAATCTGGGAACCTACTACGCAGGCTCTTTCTATGTAATCTCTGATGTCCTACACAGCTCACCAGCTCTAGTGTAAGGCCCTATATCATTCAGGATGACTGTTGCTGCCTACATCAGAAAATCCCAACTCGATTTGGTTTAAACAGTAAGGAATACTGTTATCTTGTATACCAAGAAGTCTAGATTTGTTGCAGGTCTGAGGCTAAATGGATCTGGGGCTCAATAATATCATAAAGGACTGAGGTTCTTTTCCCTTTTCTACACCTCCATCTTTGGTGTATTGTCTTTATTCTTAATGCTGGATCATGGAGACTGAATACTGGGACTGAATGCTGTAGAATGACTGAAGGCTAATGAGAAGGGACACTTGAATAAAATTAGTATGTAAAGATCAACATGTCAGTATTTAGGACAAATATGGGCTGAAAGAAAATGAGGGGCCAACTAGGAAACTATAGTAATAGCTTGCATAAAACAGGTGCTTGAGTTGGATTAATGGCACCAGAAATGGAAATGAAAGAAAAAGAATATTCCAGAATGGTTCCATATGGAATGATTATATAAGATATGGAATTATATCTGGATATAGACATAAAATAGAGTAAAACATTAATGAAAAACTACTGAAGTTATGAGAAAATATTAAATAAACATAAGAAGAAAAATTTATTCATTGACTACTTGCTTTCTTTTTAAAAAACACGGTAATATTCATTATTATGGTAGATTTCTTTTTAGAGCTCTGCTAAAAGATAATGGATGTTATATTCTCTGCTAAAAAAATTTCAATCATAAATATACAAAAAGGCAGTATTTGTATTAAGAAATCTTTATTTGACAAATAATTTGACCATCAAAATGGAATTTATTCCGATTAGGAGCTATGTTGTGTTCCTGAATGGGATATGGAAGACTTGTTATTGTAAGGATGTTCATTTTCTACAAATTATGTTATATATTGAATGTAAGTTCTGAGAAATATTCCCAAAGAGCACTTTAAACCCTAAATAATTCTAAATTTTAAAATTTCATATGAAAAAAAAAAAAACAAGAAGAGGATCTTTTAAAAATCTTTACAGAAAAATACTGAAGTGGTATCAAGATGACAGAATTTTTATTAACCATGATGAGGTGGAGCAGGTTACATGGCAGGAGGTGGACATGGGGGTTGAGATAGGAATTAGGACTTGTGTTTGAGACAGGTTAATTTGAGAGGGCTGTTAAACATCCAGGAGGACATCCTAAGCAGCGGCTGGATATACAAATCCAGAACTTAGGGGAGGGGTCCAACCCAAGCTAGGAAGTGAACGAGAATAGAAAACCAAGTGAAGAAAATGTTTCAAGAAGGAGAGTTGGATCCTCTGTGCCAAATGAAAGCTATAGGTCTATAAGTTAGAATCCACTGAATTTAGCAACATGGTGGTATGGGTGACAATGAAAAGCCATTTGGATCATGTGGTGATGTCAATGAATCATTATCTTCACTAATAAAATGCAAGAAAGTAAAAATTCTTGCTCTCTCTTCCTGTGGATACTGCCATGTGAGGATGTGATGTCTGGATCTACAAGAGCTATCTTGCAAACATAAGGGGACAAGATAAGGGAAATCAAAACACTGACCAGGCACAGTGAAACAATGGAAAGAGCCTGGGTCTTTGTTGACATTCAAAACCACTGAATGAGCCCTGGAACTACTCTGCCTCTGGACTTCTTTAAATGCAAAATAGGAAATGTGGTTTTTGTCTCTTTAAAAGTCTTTTGGGATACTGAAAAACTCCTAACTAATAATACACTCTATGCAGTCCCTTACCAAATGCATGCATACACTGATAAACACATCTGACAAAATGGACAAAGACACATCTTTCTCAAATAAATTGTGAGCACTGGATGAGAATTATGGGAAATTGGTGTTACTTCTTGGGAAAAAATTCTTTAAAATATAATAGGTCTCCCATAGAAAAGGTATTGATATGTAAGGGAAATGATTCTACCACTACTCGCAGAACCTTATGGTAGCCTCCCAATCTCCCATTTTGAAACTATTACCCAGATGAGCCCTTCATGTCCCCTCCTCCACAAATCCTTTATCCTTATGAATTCACTTTTTCCTTAAAAAAACAAACCAAAAAAACCACAATTTTTTTTTTAACTGAGTGAAAGGTAACCAAGATCTTATTGCTGTGTTTGAGTGTTTTTCAAAACTTCTTTTTGAATTAATTAATTAATTAACTAATGAAAAACATTTTAAGTGCCCCAACCCTTGATCCCATATAATGGAAAGATCAGTGCCTTTCCCAAGACTCACCTCTCATGGTCAGTTCTCATTTTAATTTCCTGCTCCCACTTGGTCTACTTGTTTCCAGTGTTTAACATCATCCCAAACATTGCATAAGGCCCTTGTTGCTTTAACTTCCTAAAGACACCTCTAACACAAGGTCAGTATGTATAGCCTACTTGTAATAAAAGCTTGGGGCTAAACACTTCAATAGTTAATATTAGGCATCCTTGTAAAATTTCTGTCATTAATCATCCTTTCTCCTTAGGCCATGACCTCCCAATAGGCTTCTGAGCCCTCTCTCCTATCAAACCACTCAACTGAGTTCCCCACTGAGTTGCTTTTCCAGGCCCCCTTTGCTCCTCTTCCCTGGAAAATTCAAGAATCCCTCACACTTATTCAGCACAACACATCAGCACTCTCTTTGTTTCACCTTCTTGCAGAACTGCCAGAATCACCTTTTCAAACGAAAGCTATTCCTTAGCTTATTTTGTTAAGTAAACAAAAAAAATTCATCTTCCCTGAGATGAACTACGATATTTCCCTGGTAAGATAAAGAGAAGTAGTAGATGCAGTTAGTTTTTATAAATTGCAGTATTTTCCTTTTCACTGTGTCGGAATGCATTCAATAGTCAATGCAACAAGATGTTCACATGGCACAATTTTTGCCTTGATTTTGGATAAGGCCCCATGGCCAATAAGTGTCAAAGTTCATGGCATTCCTAATTAAAGCTAGACCATCCAGGAAGGATTTGACAAAGCAGTAGCTAAAAATACTTTGTGGACCCCTAACCCACAACTTCACCTAAGGAGATATAAAAAAATTGAAGTTGTAAAGGAAGATTTATTTGGAGAATTGTTAATGTGCTATGCATTCTGTCTTCCTCTCAATGAGGGAAAGGATGAAGGAGGCTTGTGCTTCAGTTAAATCAAGTGAGAAACGGAGTTTCTTTACCACTGAGAAAGCTCAGCATGTTTCCTGGAGATGTAGAAGCAAAGAACTGTGTGGTTGCATTGAAAGAAAACTGAACCCCTGTTACCAACTCTCCTGAGTTGGTCCCCAGCAAAGGTCCTTCCGCCCAGTGTCATTATAGCCAACAGAACAAGACTTCAGTTTGTTTCAGAAGCAAATAAAAGCTTAATTCTTTAATCAAAGAATGGAGAGATGCAAGCTCCTGCTCTAGAGAATAGGCTCTCAACAGGCTGTCAACGCAACTGTTTTACTGGATTCTCAGCGGCAGCAGGGAGTGGAGCTCTTGCAGGTGGGGCGCCGCTGTGCTGCTCAGGCTCCAGATCTCCGTGCCAGGAGGCGTCTGCACGTGAACTTGCCACCGCCATCTTGAATTGAGTGCCGGTGCAGCGTCTCTACGTGCTCGCAGAGCTGAGGTGTCAGCCCCGCCATTTCATGCTAGGAAATCTCGTCTGAAGCCCTGGGGAGCAAGGTCTCTGCTTGTGGCATCCTACGAGCAAGTGAACTGGAGGAAGCACAAAGGAAAAGAAGAAAAGGTTAGACTTTATTACCCAGGTTCTGTTTTTATACCCCCAGGAATTATTCATAAGCTTCACCAGTGACAAATCCCTCCTCTGTCTCTTGTTCTGCTTCTCATCCTTGAGGGGCACTGAGGGGGTGCAGGTCTATCTTTGTAACTGTTTTCTGCAGATTTGGGTGGTTGTCATAGCCAAGTAGAGGAGCAGAGCTTCTCCCAGCTGCCTTTATATGTGTATATCATCAGGACTCAGCTCTCAGTGTATTGCTGAGGGACCACTGTTTCTCTAACTTCCTGGAGACAACGGACGCTGGACGATTTAAGATTCACGTTTCAAATATTAGCCAGAGAATATTGGTCATGTGTCAATTTTTTTCTAAAAATGCAGGTTTCTAGGTCTTTTGTCCATAGGGGAAAGTGTGCCCTGGTATGGAGGCTCACTGCTGTGGCTTGAATCTCCCTGGTCAACACTTTAGTTGTTTTTCAGAAGAGAAGCTTCAGGGAAGAGAGGGTAGTCAAGAGGTTCCTTGCTCCAGGTTGTCTCTCAGGAGGTTGGGATGCTCTTCACTTGAGTGCGAAGCACCCATGAGGCAACCCTTTGCAGCTTCAGAGCAGAGTGGGTGGTTCAGATCACCCAGTGGCATCTGCTCCACTTAGGAGTGAGCTGGTCTTGTAGGCTGGTCTTCCAGGTTCTTAGGTTCACCTAGCCTCCTGGCTGGAAGGGATATGGAGGGCAAGTTGATGCTGATTGCCCAAAGTTAGCATATTTCATCAGAGTTTTCATGATTTCTCCTACCTGGAGGCATACTGAATTGTTTCATTTCAAGGGGTTTAAGTGTCTCTTCTCTCAGGTATGGGGAATGGGTCTACTATACAGGAGTCCGAAAGCACTTAGCTTTAACCTCTTGGGGCTAACTGCATGCAGAGCAGGACAATCAAAAGCAACTTAATCCAGTTTTCCTGAGTTTCCTGATGCAGAGTTTCCTTAAACAAGAGGCTTATTTCAAGGTCTGACTGGATCTCTATACTTTCCCTAATAATTGGGGTCTCCAGACTGAGTGCAAGGTCCAGAATAGGCCCAGGGCACTCATTATCCCCTTAGTGACTTGATACACAAAGGCTGGACCATTATCTCTTTCTAGGGATCCTATAAGCACAAACATGGGGATTAGTTCGTTTAGCAATGCTTCAGCCACTTCAGCTGCCATTTCAGTTCTAGTGGGAAATGCTTCTATCCACCTGAAAAAATGTCCACTAGCACCAGGAGATTCCTGAAGTTGCCCATGCTCTCAGTATGACAGTGATCAATTGCCAGTCCTCTCAGGATATGTCCCTTTAGTATGAATGGGCCTTATGTGGGGGTTTCTCATGTTGGGGTTGTTACTTTTCATGCCAAGAGTTACCATGACCTCAACTAACCAATTAAATAGGGCTTCCCTCCCACAGTGAGTTTCTTTCCTCTTTTTTTTTTTTACACATACATTGGAAATTTATTCTGAATACCGTCCTTGAATTGTCATAGAACATAGGTAAGATGAGTCTCGTCAATAAAGCACTCAAATCACTTTATCTCTTAGTAAGTAAACACTCTGGGTCCAGGAGGATAAACACATTATAATAATAAATACAGCTCTTATATCACAGAAATGTTTTAAGATAGATATCTCAAACAAGTCCTTTAGGTTCCTAAAAGTTATCAGTAGGTCACCGCTCCCACAGTGAATTTCTTGATGAGCCTTCCTCATGGCTTGACAGGCTGAAGCTGGGGCACAGTATTTCCCATGTTCATTAAATATCCACTCATGGCTGCCCACTCCAGTATTCTGGCCTGGAGAAATCCATGGACTGTATAGTCCATGGGATTGCAAGGAGTCAGACATGACTAAGCGACTTTCACTTTCATGCTCTCCTAGATCTCTATTGAAGCCCCATTTTCAGGCCTTGTCTAAGTCTTCCCTTGTGTAGACTGGGGAATAATTATTCAATTATTAAGGATCTGGCCTTCAAGATGTAAGGAATAGTTGCCTAATTACTGTTCCAGGGTCACCCTCTTGGCAGTTGTGTCCACCTTCTTGTTTCTCTTTATTATCTCTGCATTCGCCTTTTAGTGTTCCCTATGATGCTGTGAAAGTGCTGCACTCAATATGCCAGCAAATTTGGAAAACTCAGCAGTGGCCACAGCACAGGAAAAGGTCAGTTTTCATTCCAATCCCAAAGAAAGTCATTGCCAAAGAATGCTCAAACTACCACACAATTGCACTCATCTCACATGCTAGTAAAGTAATGCTCAAAATTCTCCAAGCCAGGCTTCAGCAATACGTGAACCATGAACTTCCAGATGTTCAAGCTGGTTTTAGAAAAGGCAGAGGAACCAGAGATCAAATGGCCAACATCCACTGGATCATGGAAAAAGCAAGAGAGTTCCAGAAAAACATCTATTTCTGCTTTATTGACTATGCCAAAGCCTTTGACTGTGTGGATCACAATAAACTGTGGGAAATTCTGAAAGAGATGGGAATACCAGACCATCTAACCTGCCTCTTGAGAAATCTGTATGCAGGCCAGGAAGCAACAGTTAGAACTGGACATGGAACGACAGACTGGTTCCAAATAGGAAAAGGAGTACGTCAAGGCTGTATATTGTCACCCTGCTTATTTAACTTATATGCAGAGTACATCATGAGAAACGCTGGACTGGAAGAAACACAAGCTGGAATCAAGATTGCCAGGAGAAATATCAATAACCTCAGATATGCAGATGACACCACCCTTATGGCAGAAATTGAAGAGAAACTAAAAAGCCTCTTGATGAAAGTAAAAGAGGAGAGTGAAAAAGTTGGCTTAAAGCTCAACATTCAGAAAATGAAGATCATGGCATCTGGTCCCATCACTCCATGGCAAATAGATGGGGAAATGTTGTCAGACGTTATTTTGGGGGGCTCCAAAATCACTGCAGATGGTGATTGCAGCCATGAAATTAGAAGACGCTTACTCCTTGGAAGAAAAGTTATGACCAACCTAGATAGCATGTTGAAAAGCAGAGACATTACTTTGCCGACTAAGGTCCGTCTAGTCAAGGCTATGGTTTTTCATGTATGGATGTGAGAGTTGGACTGTGAAGAAGGCTAAGCGCCGAAGAATTGATGCTTTTAAACTGTGGTGTTGGAGAAGACTCTTGAGAGTCCCCTGAACTGCAAGGAGATCCAACCAGTCCATTCTGAAGGAGATCAGTCCTGGGTGTTCATTGGAAGGAATGATGGTAAAGCTGAAACTCCAGTACTTTGGCCACCTCATGCAAAGAGTTGACTCATTGGAGAAGACTTTGATGCTGGGAGGGATTGGAGGCAGGAGGAGAAGGGGACGACCGAGGATGAGATGGCTGGACGGCATCACTGACTCGATGGACGTGACTCTGAGTGAACTCTGGGAGTTGGTGATGGACAGGGAGGCCTGGTGTGCTGCGATTCACGGGGTCGCCAAGAGTCGGACACGACTGAGCGACTGAACTGAACTGGACTGAACTGATGATAAGTCCCTTTATTGTAAATCACTTAGGCTTCCCTGGTGGCTTGAATGGTAAAGAATCTGCCTGCAATGTGGAAGACCTGTATTTGATCCCTGGGTCAGGAAGATCTCCTGGAAAAGGGCATGGCAATCCACTCCAGTATTCTTGCCTGGAGAATTCTATGGACAAAGGAACCTGGCAGGCTACAGTCCATGGGGTCCCAGAATCAGACACAACTAAGCGACTGACACTTTCACTTTTCATGATAAATCACCATCACCTTTTCTAGACTCTGTACTGTTTCTGAGAACGTCAGTATGCTTCAATCATGTTTCATCTATTTATTCTCCACAGTCAGCATAACAGGTGAGATCTTCCCTGTCCTGATCTCTAAGGCTCAGGTGAGAGCTCTCAGCTCCATCTTTTGGGCAGAAGTCCCTGGGATAGGCTTCTTGCTTCTATGACTTGGGTCTGGGAGGTTACTGCATATCCCAGCAGGATTTTTCCCTCTCCTAAAACTGCTCCCACTTGTGAACCATTCCTCTTTATTGTTTGTGAGAGGCTTACTTCTTAGATTGGGGGCAACTGGAATAGGTCATGTCTGTGGTTTTTATACAGTCATGCTCCAGGGATCTGTTTCTAAGGGTAGCAAGGTGGCAGGATTTAGCATGTGACAGGTTTTTATGGTAGCCACTGGGATGTCTAAAAGCATAGCCTGAACTTGAATCGACCTTCTGAGGGATAGCCTTTCTGTTCCCTTGTTGTGTATGTCTCTCAGTCACATCCGACTCTTTGCGACCCCATGGACTGTAGCCCACCAGGCTTCTCTGTCCATAGGATTCTTCAGGCAAGCATACTGGAGTGGGTTGCCATTTCCTCTGTTTCCTTAGAACTTATTAAGACTTAGCCCTGGCATGAAGTCCATATAGTGACTGTTAACTTTTCGGCCTCTAACAGATTGCTGCTGTCCATAGGCCATCCCTTAGTAGGTTGATCAAATTGTTTAAAGAAATAAAAGTTATGAGATCTACTTAATGGTTCATCCAAGGCTGGAAGAAAAAAATAGTCTATAGAAAGTGTTTGATGCACTTGTGCATAGTAATCTATACTTAGCTAGTATCAGGAATGGAGTTTCTAGGCTAGGCTATGACAAACACAAAGAAAAACAATGCTCAGCAAACCAGGAATAATGAGAAGATCACTGAATCTGGCCTAAAGAAAAGTTCTGTTTTGCCAATATTCTTGGGTTTATTTTGTTCACTGGTGGTTGATGTTGGTTTTTGTTATGGTTGTCACTTAAGTAAATATATTGTGGATATGATTTCATATCTGTTAGTCTTTTAAGCCAATTTTTAAATCTAGCTTTTATTATAAAATGCATAAGTGTAGCTACTGAATGGGAGAAGGAAATGGCAACCCACTCCAGTATTCTTGCCTGGAGAATGCTATGGACAGAGGAGCCTGGTAGGCTGCCATCAATGGGGTCGCACAGAGTCAGACATGACTGAAGCAACTTAGCAGCAGCAGCAGCTACTGAATAGAGTGACCAGAAATTTGTAAATAAAATTCTATCTAATTATTTTAGCTACTTCAAATGGGTAGATTTAGTCATTATAAAAACATCTATAAATGACTAGTGAAAATTTAGAAATGAATAAGGACAATTAAGATGACCAAATACAGCCTTAAGACAGACAGATAACCAAAACTGTCATCTAATGAATGGTCTTATAGTAACTTTATAACATAAAAGTGTTGTTTTGTTATAGAGTAAATTTAAAAATTGAACATTAATAATGTTGCAGGATTTTAAATAGGAAAATTATGTATCTGAAAAACACAAATATTAATTTTTCAACCTTTGGGTTCTAATGATGCAATTTGGACCACCCATTTTTCTGGGGACAACTAGAAAGGAACAAAATAATGAAAAAAGACTACTTGAAAGCATTGAAAAGCTAACAAGGAAGTAAAACTATAGGCTTTTGTTAAAGAAAATGTGTAAATCAATAAAAAGCATAAATACAGTAAAAGCAAAATTTGTCCTTAAATTTAATCTTGTTAAAATTTCATGATTTTTATGTATGAATATGCATTTGATTTATTTTTGCCTAGTATCAGTTCAGTTCAGGTCAGTCATTCAGTCGTGTCTGACTCTTTGTGACCCCATGAATCTCAGCACGCCCGGCCTCCCTGTCCATCACCAACTCCTGGAGTTCACTCAGATTCATGTCCATCGAGTCAGTGATGCCATCCAGCCATCTCATCCTCGGTCGTCCCCTTCTCCTCCTGCCCCCAATCCCTCCCAGCATCAGAGTCTTTTCCAATGAGTCAACTCTTCTCATGAGGTGGCCAAAGTACTGGAGTTTCAGCTTTACCATCATTCCTTCCAAAGAAATCCCAGGGCTGATCTCCTTCAGAATGGACTGGTTGGATCTCCTTGCAGTCCAAGGGACTCTCAAGAGTCTTCTCCAACACCACAGTTCAAAAGCATCAATTCTTCAGCACTCAGCCTTCTTCACAGTCCAACTCTCACATCCATACATGACTACTGGAAAAACCATAGCCTTGACTAGACGGACCTTAGTTGGCAAAGTAATGTCTCTGCTTTTGAATATGCTATCTAGGTTGGTCATAACTTTTCTTCCAAGGAGTAAGCATCTTTTAATTTCATGGCTGCAGTCACCACCTGCAGTGATTTTGGAGCCCCAAAAAATAAAGTCTGGCACTGTTTCCACTGTTTCCCCATCTATTTCCCATGAAGTGATGGGACCGGATGCCATGATCTTCATTTTCTGTATGTTGAGCTTTAAGCCAAGTATACATACTTATAAATACTTTATTTTCTGTTTTCCTTTTTGGTTACACTAAACAGTATTATGAGCAATTTTCCATGAATACATAATCTTTCATCAGGTGGTAATACCATAATTTACTTAATCATTTATTGATAAACTTCAGGTTTCTCTTAATTTGGGGATAATATATATTGTTTCATGGCATCATGAAACAAAATCATGTTATCCGGTCCCATCACTTCATGGCAAATAGATGGGGAAACAGTGGAAACAGTGGCTGACTTTATTTTTCTGAGCTCCAAAATCACTGCAGATGGTTGATTGCAGCCATGAAATTAAAAGACGCTTACTCCTTGGAAGAAAAGTTATGACCAACCTAGACAGCATATTAAAAAGCAGAGGCATTAGTTTGTCAACAAAGGTCCGTCTAGTCAAGGCTATGGTTTTTCCAGTGGTCATGTATGGATGTGAGAGTTGGACTGTAAAGAAAGCTGAGAGCCGAAGAATTGATGCTTTTAAACTGTGATGTTGGAGAAAACTCTTGAGAGTTGCTTGGACTGCAAGGAGATCCAACGAGTCCATCCTAAAGGAGATCAGTCCTGGGTGTTCATTGGTAGGACTGATACTGAAGCTGAAACTCCAATACTTTGGCTACCTGATGCGAAGAGCTGACTCATTTGAAAAGATCCTGATGCTAGGAAAGTGAGGGCAGGAGGAAAAGGGGACGACAGAGGATAAGAAGGTTGGATGGCATCACCGACTCAATGGACATGGGTTTGGGTGGACTCCGGGAGTTGGTGATGGACAGGCAGGCCTGGCGTGCTGCGGTTCATGGGGTCGCAAAGAGTCAGACATGACTGAGTGACTGAACTGAAGTGAATATATTGTTTCACCATCCATAGTCCTGAGTGCTTCTTTATTAAAAGAGATTAAGCTCCTAGAAGTAAAATAACTGGATCGAAGGGTATTAAAAGCTATAAACCTGGTATACGTTATAAAACTTCCCTCCAGAAGAATAATACTAATTTTAAATTGCTAGCAGCATTTTTGAACAGTGCTTGTTTTATTACAGATTTGTCAACACTGGGTGTTAACTTTGTTTTATCATTCTCAATTAATTATAAAGTAATAATGTTCATCAATTAATTAGGCAAATATTTATCAAGTGTCTATCTAGGTATAACTGGCAAGCAAAAGCAGATCCAGTCTCTGGTTCTTGGAGTACATAATTTGATATAAGAGATAGATATTGAATAAATAATTATAACAAATTAAAATATAATTACAAACAGATACATGCACTGAAGAAAATGGAGGACTGTGAAAGTGGTTAGAGATAAGGGCCAAGAGATAACTGGGGAGCTTGGCATTATTGAATCTGAATTTTGAAAAGCACCCTCTTATTGAAATATGGAGAGTTGAGTCAGGGAAGACCAGTTGATTTGTTACCACAGGAAAGAGAAAACGATAGTTCCACCTAGAGTACTTCAGTAGGGAGTTGAGAAGTTGAGGAGCATATTGTTGATATTTTAATCTGAATGTTTTTAGTATGATTGACTACTTTTGCATGTGTTTATTGGCATTTTTGTGTTTTTTGTCTGAGAAAGCAAATAAGAGTGAGAGAGCACTAGAGAAAGAGAAGAAGAGGAAGATTAACCTATTTCTTGTTTTTCACTCATTTTCAATTGAGGTTTTGAGTATTTCCTTGATTGATTTGTGAAAGTCTTTATTGATGACTTTATTGTTTCCATTGTAATGTTCTAAACAATGAAAACCTAGGGGATTAAACTACAAGCACCCATTTCTCCTATGCGGGCCCACAGATCTGGGGAGGCTCTGCTTCAGGCTTACATGGGTCCAGGTGTGTTCCATATCTCTTACTCAGACCAGTGTAGTCTTATGCCCAAGACAGATGGCCGAAGCATGAGGTCAGACCAAACCATGCAGGTCTATGAAAAGCCTCTGTTTTTCTCATGTCTGCTAACCTACCATCAGCCAGAGCAAGTCAGGTGGTGAATCCAAGTGGCGCTACTTATACCAGTAGAGCCAGGAAATTACTCCACCTATTTTACTTGGAGGATCAGCCAAGTACAGGGCAAAATGCATAACGTGTAATCCTATTACAGAAAGGGTTTAACTGAGAACAAAGCACAGAGAGGAACTGGGAACAATAATCTGATCTACCAAAGGACACTTGTCATTTGTTCCTTTTTTTTTCCATTTTGAAGAAATACATTATTTATTTATTTTTATATTTAAATTTTACTTGAGTAAAGTGGATTTACAGTGTTGTGTTAGTTTCAGGTGCAAAGTGATTCAGTTATGTATATATATACAAATATTCGTTTTTCTTTAGATTCTTTTCTCATATAGGTTATCACAGAATACTGAGTACTATTTCCTATGCTATACAAATAGGTCCTTGTTGGTTATCTGTCTTGTATAATGTGTCTGTGTTCATCCTAAATTCCTGATTTATCTTTCCCCGCACCGGGGGGGCCAGTTGGAAAGGATCTGCCTGTCAATGCAGGAGACTTGGGTTCAATCCCTGAGTCGGGAAGATCCCCTGGAGAAGGAAATGGTAATCCAATCCAATATTCTTGCCTGGGAAATCCCACGGACAGAGGAGCCTTGTGGCCTACAACCCATAGGGTTGCAAAGAGCAGGACACAACTTAGAGACTAAACAACAATCCCCTCTCCCCAGGTTTCCACTTTGGTAATCAGAAGTTTTTTGGATATCTGTAAGTCTGTTTCTGTCTTATAAACAGGTCTATAAGACTTGTTCATTTCTATTTTAAAATAGATTTCACATATAAGTGATATCATATGGTATTTGTCTTTCTCTGTCTGACTTCACTTAGTATAATAATCTCTAGGTCCATCCGTGTTGCTGCAAATGGCACTATTTCATTCTTTATGGCTGAGTCACATTCCATTGTGTATATGGGCCACACCTTTATCCATTCCTCTGTTGATGGACATTTAGGTTTCTTTCATGTCTTGGCTATTGTAAATAGTGCTGCAGTGAACACTGGGGTGCATGTATCCTTTTGGATTACAGTTTTCTCTGGATATTTACTCAGAAGTAGGATTGTTGGATAATAGGGTAGCTCTATTTTTAGTTTTTTAAGGAACCTCCATACTGTTCTCCATAGTGATTATAAAAGTTACATTCCCACCAACGTTTAGGAAGGTTCTCTTTTCTCCATACCCTCTCTAGCATTTATTGTTTGTAGGCTTTTTGATCATGACCATTCCAACCAATGTGAGGTGGTGGTACCTCATTGTAGTATTGATTTGCATTTGTCTAATAATTAGTGATGTTGAGCATCTTTTTATATGCTTTTTAGCCATCTATATGTTTTCTTTGGAGAAATGTCTAGTTAGATCTTCAGCTTATTTTTTTAATTGGGTTCTTTTTTTTTTTAAATTTAGAGCTGAATGAGCTGTTTGTATATTTTGGAGATTAATCCCCTGTTGGTCACTTTGTAAGTATTTTCTCCCGTTCTGTTGTTTGTCTTTATGCTTTGTTTATGGTTTCCTTTGCACAGCAGAAGCTTTTAAGTTTAGTTAGGTCCCGTTTGTCACTTGTTCTTTATATTTGTATCAATATTTTTCCACAGGATTTCATTTGTCATCAATTTTTAATGATATTCAAAAGTTTTAAATTTGTATTTGATTCAAGTTATAGATGCTTCCTTTGCATGTTACTGCATTACTTATAGGTTTAGAAAATCTTTGCCTATTCTAGGTTTGGATAAATATTTGCTTTAATCTTTTGCTAGTAGTTTTTATCATTTTATTTCTACGTACAGCTATTTAATTTATTTGAAATTTATTAGGGATATGTAATGTGAGGTAAAGATCTAATTTATTTTTCCCAAATAGGAAATCAGTTGCTTAAAAATGTTTTAATGAAAAAATTTGTAAACAATATGAAGAAAAGTACATTGCTGAAGGCTATTAATGAAACAAGCTTTAATGAAAAAATGTGGCATATTCCTGGCTGTGTGTTACTCTCTCAGTCGTGTTTGACTCTTTGCAACCCCGTCAACTGTAGCCTGCCAGGTTCTTCTGTCCATGGAAATTCTCTGAGCAAGAATACTGGAGTGGGTAGCCATTCCCTTCTCCAGGGGATTTTCCTGACCCAGGGATCGAAACTGGTCTCCTGCATTGCAGGTGGATTCTTTACCATCTGAACCAGCAGGGGAGCCCATATTCCTGGATGAGAAAGTTAAATATTATGAAGTTGTTAATTATAATTGCTATACAAATCCAGTAAAAATCCCAACAGGATAGTTTTATGCCTGACAAGAAAAATAGAAAGTGTCTAGAAGAATAAACAGATGAGAACAAATTTTGAAAAGAAGTAAACTAAATATTTTTAATTATAATTACTATATATTATGTTTAGATGTCAAAATAGAAAAGACCGGTAGCATAAAATGCTGCTGCTGCTGCTAAGTCGCTTCAGTCGTGGCAGACTCTGTGCAACCCCATAGTCAGCAGCCCACCAGGCTCCTGCGTCCCTGGGATTCTCCAGGCAAGAGCACTGGATGGGTTGCCATTTCCTTCTCCAATGCATGAATGTGAAAAGTGAAAGTGAGGTCGCTCAGTCGTGTCCGACTCTTCGAGACCCCATGGACTGCAGCCTACCAGGCTCCTCCATCCATGGGATTTTCCAGGCAAGAGTACTGGAGTGGGATGCCATCACCTTCTCCGAGCATAAAATAGGTAAAGTAAATAGGCACTAAATATATCACACAGGAGAAACATTAAATCAATGGGGGGAAAGAACATTTATTTTTAATAAAATAAGAGATAAGTTTCTTTAGGGAAATTATTTGGTCAATAAATTATCCGGGGGGAATCAACAACAACAACAAAATTAGAGCGATATATCTTTCATACACCAAAATAAATTCCAAGCAAGCTGAAGTTATAAAGTGAAGTTGCTCAGTCGTGTCCGACTCTTTGTGACCCCATGGACTGTAGCCTGCCAGGGTTCTCCGTTCTTGGGATTCTCCAGGCAAGAATACTGGAGTGGGTTGCCATTTCCTTCTCCAGGGGATCTTCCCCACCCAGGGATCGAACCCAGGTCTCCTGCACTGCAGGTAGACGCTTTACCCTCTGAGCCACCAGGGAAGCCATACTCAAAAATTAAACAGTGAAAATAGAAAAATATTAAAATATTTGTGTAAGTTCAGACCTTGGAGTCATTCATAAGGAAAAGAGAAACGCATATAATAAACAACTGAGAAATGTAGTTACATAAAATTTTAAAGGGTCTATATGGCAAACAGATGAAAAACCTCCAGAGACAAGGAATATCTTGGTGAAAACAATGGCAATATATGTGGCAAAGAGTTCATATCCTTTGTACAAAGAGAGCTTTAAAAATTGATCAGAAAAAAAGACCAAAAAAACCCTCAATAGAAATAAATGATAAAAGACTAAAAACGTAACATTATAAAATTTCAAACTTCATTAATAAAGAAAAGGTCTTTTAAGTTAAAGAAATCAGGACTCAGATTAGTATCAGCAACAACATTAAAAGTCAGAATCTTAGTTCCCTGACCAGGGATCAAACCTGCAGCCTTGGCAATGAAAGTGCAAAATTCTAGCAACTGGAGTGCCAGGAATTCCTATATCTCAATTTTAAAATGTCCAAAAAAAAAAAAAAAAGGTGGTACATCCATACCAGCAATTTGAAATAATAAACAATTGATGTACACACCATTCTGAATGAATCCCCAGAGAATTATCTTTGTAAATAAAATAGTCAACCCTGAAATGTTACATTAAGTATGTTTTCATTTTATACAACGTTCTTGAAATGACAAAATTATAGTGATGGAGAAAAAAGTTGCTTTCAGAGGTTCAAAATGGGGAAGGGACAGAAGGGAGGTGAATGTGCTTATAAAAAGACAACATGCGAGATTCTTGTCATTATAACAATGTTTTATATCTTGACTAGATCCATGTCATATCTTTTTGTGATATTATAGTGTAACTATAACTAGTATAGTATAAATAGTATAAACTGTTATACTATAGTTTTACAAGATGTTACATAAAAGAAAAAGGCTACCCACTCCAGTATTCTGGCCTAGAGAACTCCTTGGACTCTATAGTCCATAGGGTCGCAAAGAGTTGGACACGACTGAGTGACTTTCACATTCACTTTCACTCTGCATATAAGTTAAATAAGCAAGGTGACAATATACAACCTTGATGTACTCTTTTCCTTTTTTGGAACCAGTCTGTTGTTCCATGGTCCAGATCTAACTGTTGCTTCTTGACCTGCATACAGATTTCTCAGGAGGCAGGTCAGGTAGTCTGGTATTCCCATCTCTGGAAGAATTCTCTACAGTCTAATGTGATCCACACAGTCAAAGGCTTTGGCACAGGCAATAAAGCAGATGTTTTTCTGGAACTCTCTTGCTTCTTCAATGATCCAACAGATGTTGGCAATTTGATCTCTGGTTCCTCTGCCTTTTCTAAATCCAGCTTGAACATGTGGAAGTTCTCGGTTCACACATTGTTGAAGCCTACCTTGGAGAATTTTGAGCATTAGCTTGGTAGCGTGTGGGATGAGTGCAATTGTGTGGTAGTTTGAACATTCTTTGGCATTGCCTTTCTTTGGGATTGGAATGAAAACTGACCTTTTCCAGTCCTGTGGCCACTGCTGAGTTTTCCAAATTTGTTGGCATATTGAGAGTAGAACTTTAACAACATCATCTTTTAAGATTTGAAATAGCTCAGCTAGAATTCCATCACCTCCACTAGGTTTGTTTGTAGTGATGCTTCCTAAGGCCCACTTGACTTCAGACTCCTGGATGTCTGGCTCTAGGTGAGTGGTCACACTATCGTGGTTATCTGGGTCAATGAGATCTTTTTTTTATAGTTTTTCTATGTATTTTTTCCACCTCTTCTTAATATCCTCTGCTTCTGTAGGTCCATACCATTTCTGTCCTTTATTGTGCCCATCTTTGCATGAAATATTCCCATGGACTCTAATTTTCTTAAAGAGATCTCTAGTCTTTCCCATTCTATTGTTTTCCTCTATTTCTTTGCATTGATCACTGAGAAGGCTTTCTTATCTTTCCTTGCTATTCTTTAAAACTCTTCATTCAGATGGGTATATCTTTTGTTTCTCCTTTGCCTTTCATTTCTGTTCTTTTCTCACTTATCCTCAGAAAACTATTTTGCCTTTTTGCATTTCTTTTTCTTGGGGATGGTCTTGATCCTTGTTTCCTGTACAATGTCACGAACCTCCATCCATAGTTCTTCAGACTATGGATGAAGAACTAAGGATTATCAGATCCTTAGTTCTCGGAAGTTCTCGGTTCACACATTGTGGAAGCCTATCTTGGAGAATTTTGAGCATTAGCTCAAAGGGATGAAGAACTATGGATTATCAGATCTAATCCCTTGTATCTATTTGTCACTTCCACTGTGTAATCATAAAGGATTTGATTTAGGTCATACCTGAATGGTCTAGTGGTTTTCCCTACTTTCTTCAATTTAAACCTGAATTTTGCAATAAGGATTTCATGATCTGAGCCACAATGAGCTCCTCGTCTTGTTTTTGCTGACTGTAGAGAGCTTCTCTATCTTTGGCTGCAAAGAATAAAATCAATCTGATTTCGGTATTGACCATCTGGTGATGTCCATGTGTAGAGTCATCTCTTGTGTTGTTGGAAGAGGATGTTTGCTATGACCAGTGCATTCTCCTGGCAAAACTCTGCTAGCCTTTGCCCTGCTTCATTTTGTACCCCAAGGCCAAACTTGCCTGTCTACTCCTGGTATCTCTTGACTTCCTGCTTTTGCATTCCATTCTCCTATGATGAAAAGGACATCTTTTTTTGGTGTTAGTTCTAGAAAGTCTTGTAGGTCTTCATAGAACCATTCAACTTTAGCTTCTTTGGCATTAGTGGTTGGGGTATAGGCTTGCATTACTGTGGTATTGAATGACTTACCTTGGGAATTGAACAGAGATCATTCTGTTGTTTTTGAGACTGCACCCAAGTACTGCATTTCAGACTCTTTTGTTGATTATGAGGTCTACTCCATTTCTTCTAAGGGATTCTTGCTCACAGTAGTAGATATAATGGTCATCTCAATGAAATTCTCCCATTCAGGTCCATTTTAGTTCACTGATTCCTGAAATGTCAGTGTTCACTCTTGCCATTTCCTATTTGACCACTTCCAATTTACCATGTTTTATGGACCTAACATTCCAGGTTCCTATGCAATATTGTTTTTTACAGCACCAGACTTTATTTCCATCTCCAGTCACATCCGCAGCTGGGCATTGTTTTCACTTTGGCTTCTTCTCTTCATTCTTCTGGAGTTATTTCTCCACTTATCTCCAGTAGCATGTTGGGCAACTACCAACCTGGAGGGTTCATCTTTCAGTGTCATATCTTTTTGCCTTTTCATCTTGTTCGTGGGGTTCTCAAGGCGGGAATACTGAAGTGGTTTTCTGTTTCCTTCTCCAGTGGACCATGTTTTATCAGAACAAGGTCACTGTTATTATTTTGTAGAACTGCTTGTGAATCTTAAAATGCTTAAGTTTTAAAATGTACCTGATATGATTCCAGTTATGTGAATTTTTAGAAGAGGCAAAATTAACTTCTGGTTTTATAAGTCAGAGCAGCAATTGCTTCTGGGTGGAAGGAAGAGAGGAATTGACTGGGAGAAGGCATGGGGAAACCTTCTGATTTTCAAGAAAAACAACTGTATCTTGGCAATCACAGTGAGCTTTGTGGCATGATAATTTTTTAAGTTTAAAAAAATTTTTTTTGTCTATGCCATGCAGCTTGGAGAATCTTAGTTCCCTGACCAAGGATTGAACCTGGGCCCATGGTAGTGAAATCACTGAATTTTAACCTCTGGACCGCCAAAGAATACCCTGTGGTATTTTCACTTACCCTAAATCCACACACCACTCCCTAACTCAGTAGTAGCCTTGAAAATAATAGCCCATGTTCCCATTAACACAAGCAGCAAACAGTCTTCACTTACGAAGAATTATTCTTGGTCTGATCTGTCTGGTGGCTCCCTGGGAGACTCACTCAAAAGGCTTAGCTTCATTTTGCCTGATTGAAAACTCAGTGCTAAAGCTGCTAGTCAGGGGGCATTTGTCTAAAACATTTATAGACAAGTGTTTTAGTAATTGCTACCTGAGCCAATGAATAACAGCACAAATAGTAGATTGCCCAAAAATCTTAGGAGTAAAGGCTGGGGAATGAGATTTTCCTAAGACCTTTGAAAAGCTCCAGAATACTTCTGGAAATCTAGAAGGTTATGTGCATAACAGGGTTATCCACATGCTCAGGAAAAGACCAGAGAGGGCCCTAAGCTCTTACCTCTTGCTGAGCTCAAGCCTATAGACAAACAGGAAGTAAAGGCTAAGGCAGAGTTGTAAATTACCTGGCTGAATGCTGAAGGCATGCCATAACACACATACCCTGAGCCCTTGTGAGAACTGAGAGAATTTTCAATTCTAGGCATTTAAGAAAAACTCTAATTGTTAACCAATCACTAATCTAATGGAGGGCTTCTCTAATGGCTCAGACAGTAAAGAATCTGTCTGCAATGCAAGAGACCCTGGTTCGATCCATGGGTCGGGAAAGATCTCCCAGAGAAGGAAGTGGCTACCCACTCCAGTATTCTTGCCTGGAAAATTCCATAGACGAGGCTGGTGGGCTACAGTCCATGGATGTCGCAAAGAGTCGGACACAACTGAGCAACTAACACTTTCACTTCACTTTCAATCTAATGGAACAAACATTACAGTGACTTCACATGCCAAAGAATATAGACTTTATAAAATTGGTTTGGTAAAGTCACTAAACAAACAATTGGCAGCAAAAGATCTCGAAAAGGAAGCAGAAGATGATTTCCAGAGTTGCCACTCTGGAAATTATTCAGTTTCTAGTTTTCATTAACATATGTGTATATATATCAGTCAGTTCAATCGCTCAGTCATGTCCGACTCTTTGCAACCCCATGGACTGCAGCACGCCAGGCCTCCCTGTCCATCACCAACTTCTGGAGTTTACCCAAACTCATGTCCATTGAGTCGGTGATGTCATCCAACCATCTCATCCTCTGTCGTCCCCTTCGACTCCTGCCTTCAATCTTTCCCAACATCAGGGTCTTTTCAAATGAGTCAGTTCTTCGAATCAGGTGGCCAAAGTATTGGAGTTTCAGCTTCAAAATCAGTGCTTCCAATAAACACTCAGGACTGATCTCCTTTAGGACAGATATATATATACACACATATATATGTATATGTGTGTGTATATATATGTACAAGGCATTCAAAGATACAAGAAATATGGCCCTAGGGGACTTCCCTGGTAATACAGTGGCTAAGACTCTGCTCTGCCAAGGCAGGGTTCCACCCCTGGTCAGGAACTAGATCCCACAGGCTGCAACAAAGACCTGGTGCAGCCAAATTAAATACATAAATATTTTAAAAGAGAAAGAAATATGACTCTAAACAACAACCAAAAAAAGCAATCAGAAATTATCTCTGAGAAAACTCAAACATTGGATGTATTAAACAAAGACTTTAAATCAGCTATTTTAAGTTTATGTGAAAGGCTAAAGGGACTCATGTTTAAAGAACTCTAGGAAAGATCTTTAGAATAAGAATGATACCTAACATAATGGAGAATATTAATAAAGAGGTAGAAATTATTTAAAAGGAAACAAATAGAAATTCTAGAGTTGAAAATTATACTACCTGAAATGAAAAATTCATTAGATGGAATTCTCAAACATTGCGATGAGAATATAAAATGGTTCAGCTACTGTAAAAAACAGTTTGAAAGATTCTCAAAAAGTTAAACATAAAATTATCAAATAAGCCAGCAATTCCACCCCTAGGTATGTACTTGAGAGAATTGAAACATATGTTCACAGATAAGCACATATATCGATGTTCATAGCTGAATTATTTATAATAGCAAAAAAAGGGGGATAAATACAAATCTCTTCTGCTGGATAGACCACATTTATCCATATAATGGAACACTGCTCAGTCATAGAAAGAAACGAAGCAGTGATACATGCAACAGGGATGAACCTTGGAAACACTGTGCTATGTATGAAAGAATCCAGGCACAAAAGGGCAAATGTTCTATGGTTCCATTGGTATGAAATGTGCAAAATCAGTCAGTCCACAGAGACAGAAAGCAAATTAAGTGTTTGCCAGGGATGGGGGGAGAGAAGGTTGGGAAGGCCTGCTAATAGGCATGGGGTTTCATTTGGGGATGATGGAAATGATCCAGAATTCATCAGTGAAGAGTCTTCATAACCTTGTAAATATACTAAAAACCACTGGATTTAACATTAAAATGTTGAATTTTATATGAATTCTTAGTAAAAAATTGCAAAGAATAAAGTGAAGGAATTACACAGGATAGACATTTTCCTCACACTGAAAAATCTTGAAATATTAAAAGCTACTCTATAATTATCCTCAATGGCCTTCCACTCTTTGTATCCCTTGGCAGGGGCTCGTCCTCCTAGTTTAAATTGGCATTCTTGTTTTAGGTAACTGAATGGAAGACGTTTCCAAAAAGGGACAAAGAACACATACAAATTGTTTCTTAAGCAAAAGTCTCCATATGTTATATAGCGTGTCCATTTACAGCCTACTGGGCAGAATGAAGCGTATGGTCTCTCAATAAGGGAAGCTGGAAAATCCAGAGTTTCTTTCTAATATCAGCAGCAATATCACCAGCTAAAAACTCTGATAATTTTGCTATTGTGAAAGAGAGGAAGAATGGATAATTATTATTAAAGTAACTAATAAGAGATTCTTAGAAAACTAAGCATGTATTTTAAAGGCTGTTATTCATTCCAAGAATAGTAAATTCGTATGTAAAAAGGAAATGCAAAATTACTATACTACATGTATTATTTACATTGTTACAAAAATCAAACACCAAATACAGATTAAGAAAACTCGTTTACTTTACAACATTGTAGTGGTTTCACCATGCATTGACATGAATCAGCCATTGGTGTACAGCCTCCAATTAAAATAAATTAATAAAAAAAGAAAACTTTTGTATATTAGGAAGAGGAGTGTAGAGAAGTGACCAAGAGTGTGAATTCCTCATCTTGCATGATTTAAAATCAGTAGCCCATTTCTAACTTTGAAGAAACAGCACTGTAAGATTAATATTTAGAAATATGGAAGAAAATGGTGAAAGAAATAACCAAGTGAAAAATCATTATTTTGAATGGAGAGGGATAGGGAACAGGTGTTTCATGTTATAAGCTTTTGACTTTTCAGTTCAGTTCAGTTCAGCCGCTCTGTCGTGTCTGACTCTTTGAGACCCCATGAATCACAGCTTGCCAGGCTTCCCTGTCCATCACCAACTCCCAGAGTTTACCCAAATACATGTCCATCCAGTTGGTGATGCCATCCATCCATCTCATCCTCTGTCTTCCCCTTGTCCTCCTGCCCCCAATCCCTCCCAGCATCAGAGTCTTTTCCAATGAGTCAACTCTTTGCATGAGGTGGCCAAAGTACTGGAGTTTCAGCTTCAGCATCAGTCCTTCCAGTGAACACCCAGGACTGATCTCCTTTAGGATGGACTGGTTGGATCTCCTTGCAGTCCAAGGGACTCTGAAAGTCTTCTCCAACACCACAGTTCAAAAGCATCAATTCTTCAGTGCTCAGCTTTCTTCACAGTCCAACTCTCACATCCATACATGACTACTGGAAAAACCATAGCCTTGACTAGACGGACCTTTGTTGACAAAGTAATGTCTCTGCTTTTTAATATGCTGTCTAGGTTGGTCATAACTTTCCTTCCAAGGAGTAAGCATCTTTTAATTTCATGGCTGCAGTTACCACCTGCAGTGATTTTGGAGCCTCCAAAAATAAAGTCTGACACTGTTTCCCCATCTATTTCCCATGAAGTGATGGGACCAGATGCCATGATCTTCGTTTTCTGAATGTTGAGCTTTAAGCCAACTTTTTCACTCTCCTCTTTTACTTTCATCAAGAGGCTTTTTAGTTCCTCTTCACTCTCTGCCATAAGGGTGGTGTCATCTGCATATCTGAGGTTATTGATATTTCTCCCGGCCATCTTGATTCCAGCTTGTGCTTCTTCCAGCCCAGTGTTTCTCATGATGTACTCTGCATATAAGTTAAATAAGCAGGGTGACCATATACAGCCTTGGCATACTCCTTTTCCTATTTGGAACCAATCTGTTGTTCCATGTCCAGTTCTAACTGTTGCTTCCTGACCTGCACGTAGGTTTCACAAGAGGCAGATCAGGTGGTCTGGTATTCCCATCTCTTTCAGAATTTTCCACAGTTTATTGTGATCCACACAGTCAAAGGCTTTGGCATAGTCAAGAAAGCAGAAATAGATGTTTTCCTGGAACTCTCTTGCTTTTTCCATGATCCAGCGGATGTTGGCAATTTGATCTCTGGTTCCTGTGCCTTTTCTAAAACCAGCTTGAACATCAGGAAGTTCACGGTTCACATATTGCTAAAGCCTGGCTTGGAGAATTTTGAGCATTACTTTACTAGCGTGTGAGATGAGTGCAATTGTGCAGTAGTTTGAGCACTCTTTGGCATTGCCTTTCTTTGGGATTGGAATGAAAACTGACCTTTTCCAGTCCTGTGGCCACTGCTGAGTTTTCCAAATTTGCTGGCATATTGAGTGCAGCACTTTCACAACATCATCTTTCAGGATTTGAAATAGTGCCACTGGAATTCCATCACCTCCACTAGCTTTGTTCATAGTGATGCTTTCCAAGGCCCACTTGACTTCACATTCCAGGATGTCTGGCTCTAGATGAGTGATCACACCATCATGATTATCTTGGTCGTGAAGATCTTTTTTGTACAGTTCTGTGTATTCTTGCCACCTCTTCTTAATCTCTTCTGCTTCTGTTAGGTCCATACCATTTCTGTCCTTTATTGAGCCCATCTTTGCATGAAATGTTCCCTTGATATCTCTAATTTTCTTGAAGAGATCTCTAATCTTTCCCATTCTGTTCTTTTCCTCTATTTCTTTGCATTGATCGCTGAGGAAGGCTATCTTATCTCTCCTTGCTATTCTTTGGAACTCTGCATTCAGATGGGTATATCTTTCCTTTTCTCCTCTGCTTTTCGCTTCTCTTCTTTTCACAGCTATTTGTAAGGCCTCCTCAGACAGCCATTTTGCTTTTTTGCATTTCTTTTCCATGGGGATGGTCTTGATCCCTGTCTCCTGTACAATGTCACGAACCTCATTCCATAGTTCATCAGGCACTCTATCTATCAGATCTAGGCCCTTAAATCTATTTCTCACTGCCACTGTATAATCATAAGGGATTTGATTTAGGTCATACCTGTATGGTCTAGTGGTTTTCCCTACTTTCTTCAATTTAAGTCTGAATTTGGCAATAAGGAGTTCATGATCTGAGCCACATATATATAAATGCATGTTTAAGTGTATAAATGTATGTAAAAATGCAATGTATATAAGCATTCTTTGATAATTTTAAAATTTTATAAAAGATTAATAGCAATTTTCATTAATTTTTTTCTTCATTCATAAATCTTTTAATTCCCCAGTCAACACACTATAAACTTAATGTAGATAATAATAGTAATAATACTAAATGGCTTATTTACCAAACTGAGTTTCCTGTAAATTTTTTTCCTCTTCCAACTGTTAAAGTCTTTCATAGTCTCAAATAATAACCTCAAGTAGAGAAGAAACTTTATTTAAGGCTTGCATTTCTTTGACTGCCTTAAAGTTACTATTTTTTTTTTGGAATGTCTTTCTTAACTATTGTTTCAACTTCAAATTCTCCTTTGAATCAAACTCTATGAATAATTCATAGTGGCTAAATAAATGGGATTAGTGCTTTAGCTTTCAGAGTCTACAAATCTTATCATCAAGGAAGATGTAGTTTTCCAATGCTGGTCCCCCAGGAATAACAACCCAACTTGCAGCCAGCAGGTTCTCAGGTTCTTTGATCCAGTAGTTGTAATACCTGAAGGTCATGTTACCAAACAGGATGTCACCTCTCTCATCACGTTGCTAGCTTCTTTTTCCACATCCCAGTGCTCACCCTGTCATCTCCTAACCTGTAACTTTATTTTCAGCAGCCACAGCCCTGGAGTCTCAGATGCTTTTAGAAATAGCTCATTATCAGTGGTGTTGTAACAGCAGTTAGAAACTGAATGACATTCAATTAAAATGATATTAGCAGCTCAGGAGTGATTTTGTTTAATTTACTCCTACTCAGATGTAAAAACATTAGCGACTTTTTTAATTGGACCTCATAATGTCTAACTCCTACTCGAATGCAATGAAATTAAAGACTTTGGTGCCTAAATACCGCTTAATTTACTCCTACCCATCTATAATGACATTAAAGATGCTTTAGGGTAGATATTGTTTCCAATCAATTTTATTCAAAAGAAATCTGAGCTCACAGGTACTATTATTAAGCATATAATAAAATCACACAAGAAATATATCTTTACAACTGGGGATAGGGTGCTTTCTAGTAATATTAAAAAGTCATCATGTTCATTTTAATGCAAGGATATTAAAAAGTAATATCTTAAATACAAGATTTTGTAAAGTTTTCAATTGTTTAAGCAAATATATGAGTCACAGCCTGTTAAAGAAATGTACATTGTTACATATAAATTTGAAGTGAATTTTATTCAATTATGGCATGCAGTTGGCTTATGCCTGAAATTTTGTTTTCTTATGAAAGAAAATTTACCTTAAACATGATGAGAGAAAAACATTTTTTCAATTCACTGTTAATAATTTTAAAACTTCTTTCCCTATTGTCAGTTTTAAAAATGATTATTTTGAACCTTTATTTTCCTGAAAAGGGTATTTTTAAACACAGAAGCATTTTGAGTTAAAAATCCTGTAAGTAGATTCAAAAAATAGCTGTGGAGAGAGGAATAAAGATTATTGTCAATTATAATAACTAATATTTATAAAGTTCCTACTATGTGCCAGACACTGTTCTGAGCATATTAAATGTATAAGCTCACTGAGAATTAAGTAACATTCTAGTTTACAGATTAAAAATAACAAAATGATGAATGTTGCTGATAAAATTCTTTGGGTTGCCTTTAGTTTGAGGAGCTCCATAGGAACTTCTTAGCCTGTAATGTGAAATCCTCTCCCATAAAATTAATTAAGAAAATTTGACAATATAAATGAAAATTGAGCAACAAGTGTACACACACACACACACACACACGTGGGATATTTCAACCTGAAATACAGCTTTCTTTATTTATACACTTAGGAATAATTTCTCAATATGTTTTCTTTGGAGAAAAGAGTTGATGATATGTTAAAAGACTTCACACTAATGATACTGATGTGCCTGGATGTGTCCTGAGTGCACCTTCTAATTGTGCTCACAGATGCTCACAGTGTTAAAGGACAGAATTTTAGTCTTTCCAATAGTGATGCATTGGCTGAAATGCATGGCTCCTCCCAGGCAGGAAGGCAGGGCCTAAGGTTAAGAAATGTTTTAATAATGGATGTCAGGACAATTGTGCAGCTTCCTGGGTTTGAATCCTAGCTCTATCGCTTTTTGGTAGTTTGATCTTTAATTCTCTAATCCTCACTTATCTGTCAATGAGAATTATAAGTTCCATTGTTTTTCCCCAAAATACTACTCACCTCATGTATTTTATCTAGATGATTGCCATGCAATACATTAATAATTGCTTAATGTACACACTTGGGGGTCATCCTAGATCTGGTGATGTCTGTGTCTTTCTCTCCATGTCGATGAATCACCAGATCTTTTTTTTTTTTAATTTTTATTGAAGTGTAATTGATTTACAATGTTGTGTTACTTTCAGGTGTACAGCAAAGTGATCTGTTATACAAAATCATATATCTTCTCATTTTTACATTATTTTCTCATACAGGCCATTATATTACTGGAGTACTGATTAGAGTTTCCTGTGCTATATAGTAGGTCCTTATTAGGTATCTCTTTTATATATGTATATGTCAACCCCAGTCTTCCAATTTATCCTTCCCCCACCTTTACTCCCTGATAACCATACATTTATTTTCCATTTTATTTATTTACTCTATTTCTGTCTTGAGGATAAATTCATCTATAGCTTTTTTTTAGATTCCATATATAAGTGATATCATATGATATTTGTCTTTCTCTGTCTTCACTCAGTATGGCAAGATCTAGGTCCACTCATGTTGCTACAAATTGCATATTTTGTTCTTTTTGTGGCTGAATAATACTCCATTGTATCCATTCTTCTGTGGATCAACATTTAGGTTGCTTAGGTAGCTTCCATGTCCTGGATATTGTAAATAGTGCTGCAGTGAACATTGGGGTGCATGTATCTTTTAAAATTATGGTTCTCAGAGAGTTCCAGAAAAATATCTATTTCTGCTTTATTGACAGGCTAAAGCCTTTGACTGTGTGGATCACAATAAACTATGGAGAATTCTGAAAGAGATGGGAATACCAGACCACCTGATCTGCCTCTTGAGAAATCTGTATGCAGGTCAGGAAGCAACAGTTAGAACTGGACATGGAACAACAGACTGGTTCCAAATAGGAAAAGGAGTACATCAAGGCTGTATATTGTCACCCTGCTTATTTAACTTCTATGCAGAGTACATCATGAGAAATGCTGGGCTGGAAGAAGCACAAGCTGGAATCAAGATGGCCGGGAGAAATATCAATAACCTCAGATATGCAGATGACACCACCCTTATGGCAGAAAGTGAAAAGGAGCTAAAAAGCCTCTTGATGAAAGTAAAAGAGGAGAGTGAAAAAGTTGGCTTAAAGCTCAACATTCAGAAAACGAAGATCATGGCTTCTGGTCCCATCACTTCATGGCAAATAAGTGGGGAAACAGTGGAAACAGTGTCAGACTTTATTTTTGGGGGCTCCAAAATCACTGCAGATGGTGATTGAAGCCATGAAATTAAAAGACGCTTACTCCTTGGAAGAAAAGTTATGACCAACCTAGATATCATATTGCAAAGCAGAGACATTACTTTGCCAACAAAGGTCTATCTAGTCAAGGCTGTGATTTTTCCAGTAGTCATGTATGGATGTGAGAGTTGGACTGTGAAGAAAGCTGAGTGCCGAAGATTTGATGCTTTTGAACTGTGGTGTTGGAGAAGACTCTTGAGAGTCCCTTGGACTGCAAGGAGATCCAACCAGTCCATTCTAAAGGAGATCAGTCCTGGTTGTTCTTTGGAAGGACTGATGCTGAAGCTGAAACTCCAGTACTTTGGCCACCTCATGTTAAAAGTTGACTCATTGGAAAAGACCCTGATGCTGGGAAGGATTGAGGGCAGGAGGAGAAGGGTACAACAGAGGATGAGATGGCTGGATGGCATCACTCACTTGATGAACATGAGTTTGAGTGAACTCCAGGAGCTGGTGATGGACAGGGAGGCCTGGTGTGCTGTGATTCATGGGGTCGCAAAGAGTCAGACACGACTGAGAGACTGAACTGAACTGGATATATGGAGGAATGGGATTGCTGGATCATATGATAGCTCTATTTTTAGTTTTTTTAAGGAACTTCCATAGTGTCTCCATAGTAACTATACCAGTTTACATTTCTACTGACAGTGTAGAAGGATTCCATGTTCTCCACACCATCTCCAGCATTTGTTGTTTATAGACATTTTGATGATGGCCATTCTGACTGGCTTGGAGTGGTACCTCACTGTAGTTTTTATTTGCATTTGTCTGATAATTAGTGATGTTGAGCATCTTTTCATGTGCTTTTTAATCATCTGTACATCTTCCTTGGAGAAATGTCTGTTTAGATCTTCAGCCCATTTTTTCAGTTGAGCTTTTGTTTTTTGACATTGAGGTGCATAAGCTGTTTGCATATTTTAGAGATTAATTCATTGTCAGTTCCTTCATTTGCAAATATTTTCTCTTATTGTGAGGACTGTTTCATTGATGGTTTCCTTTGCTGTGCAAAGTTTTAAATTTTAATTAGGTCCCATTTGTTTACTTTTGTTTTTACTTTAATTATTCTAGGAAATGGATCAAATAAGATCTTGCTGCTATTTATGTCAGAGAGTACTCTGCCTATATTTTCCTCTAAGAATTTTATAGTGTTAGGCCTTACATTTAGCTTTTTAATCCATTTTGAGTTTATTTTTGTGTATGGTGTTAGGGTGTGTTCATTCTTTTACATGTAGCTGTCCGATTTTCCAAGCATTGCTTGTTGAAGAGACTGTCTTTTCTCCATTGTATATACTTGCCTCCTTTGTCATAGATTAGGTGGCTATATGTACATGGGTTTATCTCTGTCCTATTCTATTGATCTGTATTTCTGCTTTTGTGCCAGTACCATACTGTTTTGATGACTATAGCTTTGTAGTATATTCTGAAGTCAGGGAGCCTGATTCCTCCAGCTCCACTGTTTTTTCTCAAGGTTGCTTTGACTATTCTGGGTCTCTCTGGGTTTTGTTTGTTTTTCTTTCTCTAGTTGCTTTAGGTATAAACAGAGGTTGTTTGAGATTTTTCTTGTTTCTTGAGGGAGGATTGTATTGCTATAAACTTCCCTGTTAGAACTGCTTTTGCTGCATCTCATAGGTTTTGGATATCATGTTTTCATTGTCATTTGTCTCTAGGTATTTTTTGATTTCCTCTTTGATTTCAATATTGTTTAGCCTCCACATTTTTTTTTTTTTACAGTTTTTTTCCTGAAATTCATTTCTAATCTTATAGCATTGTGGTTAGAAAAGATGCTTGATATGATTTCAGTTTTCTTAAATTTGCTGAGGATTGATACCACATCTATTTTATCTCTTAAGTATTATTCAGAACACTTTAATTGCAGTGAGATACAATAGGATATATGTGGTAATAAAACATGTAAAGGAACATTCATTCACCCAGTGTTCTTATAACTCCAGCTTTTTGCCAGGAGCTGCTAGGTTGCCAGAGATGAAGTAGTGATAATCTTTGGATTCAAGGAGTTCCCTGTCCAGTGGAAGAGATAAGTAGTAAAATCCCTGGTTCCAGTATGGTATGGTAAAAGCCTTAACAGCACTACAGGAATATGGTCATGCCTTGGTGCAGACAGTATCAATTAGAGGTACATCTGGCTTCTTGTAACCCAACTACAGTGATTTTACAAAATATGGGTTTATGGAAACTGTAATCACGTAAAATTTAAGAGGCAGGCGCTTCCCTGGTGGTCCAGTGGTTAAGACTGAACTTTGAATGCAAGGGACCTGGCTGGGTTCAATCCCTGGTCAGGGAACTAGATCCCACATGCTGCAACTAAGACCCAGCACAGCCAAAAAAAAAAAATTGAACAGGCAGGTTTTGAGGGAATCACTGTGATTTTGTATCTGGATAATAAATACTGATTTTCCCTTCTTAAAAATGTTTGAATTCCAAGCACAGCTTGTTAAACCAATACAGAATTGTAAAGTAAAATAAAAAATAAAATTAAAAAAAATACAAAAATCTCAAAAAAAAAAAAATTTCTGCACTTCTGGATGGTTATCATTGTGTCTCATATAACTTTACCTATAAACAGCATATCTCTACTTTCCTCTACAGAGGCATGAGTTCTAATTACTCCTCAAACCACACCCACCAGGAGAATTTCATGGCCAAATCATCAGTGATACCCTCCAGATTTTATAGAGAGCCGTTTACACTCAAACCAAAAAATAGACTGAAACAATGTTCCTTACCTAGATTAAAATGTATGTTGTGGTAAATATACCAAAAAAGGATAAACAGGAAAAACCATAGATTAATTTTGTCTCTTTTAAGAGTAATGGTTTGTTATTTTTTTTTAAAGATCACAATTAAGAATATCAACCATGAAAGTACTACGTTTGATGTATCATTTCCAATGGTTTATCTGATAGAATTCTAGAAGTCAATTTCTTATACGTTAGTTTGATTTTTGGCTCTCTTATTTTTCACAGTGGTTGTTCTCTGCTATAGAGAATGAATTTCCCTGTGCCTAAAGAGAAAAAATAACAGTAATAATTGTAGTAGCACTAGTAATGGTGATAGCAATAGTATCAGAGGTACTAATAGTAGTAATACTTGTTAGTCTCCATAACAGCAGAAATAGTATTTCTCCAGTTTTGAGCTCATCCATTATTTTGGTACCACTAGCCCTTGCCAGAAAGTTCACCCACTGTGATTTCTGGGAGTTGCCAAGAGGCTCTCTCTGAGGGTCACGTACAGTTTCCTTCCTGCTATGGACTAAAGTCCTCCCAAAATCCATATGTTGAAGGTGTAATCACCAATGTGATGGTATTTGGAGATGAGGCCTTTAGGAGGTAATTAAGGTGATGCCTTAATTTTAGGTGATGCCTTGAGGGTCAGACCCCCATGATGGGAGTGGTGCCCTTAGAAGAAGAGGAAGAGAGACCAGCTCTCTCCCTCTGTCACCTCCACCTGTGAGAACTCAGTGAGGAAGTGGTCTGCGAGCCAGGAAAAGGGTCAGTGTCAGGAACCAAATCTGCTTACACTTGATCTTAGACTTTCAGTTTCCAGAACAGTAAGAGATATATGTCTGTTGTTCACTTAGTCTACGGTGTTTGTGGGAGCAACCCAAACTGAAACACCTCCTCTCTTGCTCCAGCTCCAATGGCCATAGGTGAGGATCCAGAAAGCCCCAAAGGCCCTGTTGAGAGCTGATATCTCTGCCGTGGGTAGAACACTAATGCTCCTGAACTTGGAAGTCGTACTCTGTCACATGAATCCTGTAATAAGATTCTCACTGGCCACTGGGATACTTTTCAGACAGTCATAGTTACTTTTGAATCATGGCCCCTTCCCCAAGGAATCAGGCACGGGTTCATACAGCCCGGGGCAAAGGACATTTTGCCTTGTCTCCACTTTACTCAGCTAGAGTCTAGGGTATCATCCCACCCTTATATCCCCAGAACTGTCCAAGCACCTGCCATATAGAAGGCCCTCAATACAATAGGGGTTTGTGGAATGAGTGAACACACAAGCATTCATTTTGGAAGGGCCCTCCTTTCTTTCCTAGGAGATCTCTTGGTCCCTCAGGCAAATAGTATCCTATGAGAGAATTATTTGTGAGGTAGAAGGACATGTGTTACTATCTCCATTTCATGTTTGGAGAAACTGAGATGCAGAAAGGTTTAGTGACTTGTCTAGGAGCCCCACAACCTCACTATGTTTACTGAAGGCCTTACATAATTTTTTGGTTTGTCGTTGTTTTGTTTTGTTTTTCTTTTTATATGACTGAAGCACCTCTCCTTAAACAGCTTTTTAGCTCAGCATTTATTCTGAGGAAACAGGGGGGGTCATGTATTTACAGACTGGAAGAGGATTAACAGAAAAGCCCACTTTTTGAAAGTCCGTGACCACACTCCTCCCGAAGAATGCCCAAGGGCACTCAAGCCATTTACTTCTCCTTAGAATAAGAAGAGAGTGTGAGCCTTGTAAAATTTCCCACACTGCCTGACCGGGCAAGCTTTTCTACAAGGAGAAAGGAACTCTGTATTAGCTCCAGTGTGGTTTCTGTGCTTCCGCTCTGAATGTTCAATTGTTAGGCGAGATTCTGAAGTGTATAAATATGTAATTATACTGCACAGCCAAAAACAAATAGGTTGAGTTTTTGGTGAGGATCTGTTTTATTTTGAACCCCCAATTTCTAGTTACACAGTTTACACTTTGGATTTCTCCTGATTTGTGGAAATACACATTTTACATCCCCAAATCTGTTTTCATTTGAAGTGTTTAAAAATGGAGTGATTTAGGTATTTTACTTTACAGTTTTGTACATGTATTTTCTTGCATCATATAAACAACTGCATTTTAGAATTAGCCTCAACATATATTTTACTGCGTCTATTTTTCTGTGACTAGTAAAACCAAGAGCTTGTATGAATACCAGTCATTCAAGAATTCCATGATAAATGAAGCAGCGTCCCTGAGCCTCACTGGTGAAGTGTTCTTCTTCCCTTTTATACTACTTGATTTTCATACTCCACTGTCAAGCATAGTGTATTGCATTGGATTTGAAGAGCATACTTTGACTGGGGGTTAAAAAAGCCATCTAGGTATATCCTCAGGAGTCATCACTTGTATATAATAAAAGATAGAAACAAGAGGAATGGACAGGGAAGTTAATGTTGACCAGGTAATAACACATATTAAGCCCGAAGTCAGGCTTCCTAACTCCTTGATTCATGCTAGAGGGACAAAGGTGAGTTACTATTCTGGCGAGTAAAGCTATTGTGTTGCTTTATATGATAAATGTAACACGTATCATAGGTCTTTAGCAACTGTGAAAGACTGAAAAATCTTATTTTCATAATTGCCCCATTTGAAGTTGTCATAGGTCGATGGCCTTTGGCCTCATCCTGTGGGTCTTCAGAGTCCTCCCACGCCTGCACTTCCTTTCTTTTCATCTTCTTCTCTCTTGAAAGTCAAAAGCCCCATCTTTGAAGACCAGCACTGGCACTGTGCTACAAGGAGCCTCTGCCTTCCAAATGCAGCAGAGAGGCCAGGAGGAAGTCCCCCGGGTGGTAGAAGGCTGTGTCCTCATGGGTCCCAACTGCTCAAGCTAGCCAGGAAAGCTGTTGGCTGGTCAGCTGTTGGGATATTTGGTGTCATGGAAATATAGGAACTGCTTAACAGTTATTTTCTCTCTCCTCTTGGAGGGTATAGGCACAGAATAGAAGACAATAACAGAAAAAATAGCAAGTACATAGGCATTGGATTTGAGGAAAATGCTTTGGCCAGAGGATTAAAAGAGGTTGTTGGATTTATTATCTTTTCATTATAAAAAAGTAAGTGGAAAAATTATTTAAAAACAAGTGTAAGGGAGTTCCCTGGTGGCCTAGGGATTGGGATGTAGGGCTTTCACTACCACGGTCTGGGTTCAATCCCTGGTCGGGGAACTGAGATTCTGCATACCATGTGGCACAGCCAAATAATAAAAATAAAAAATAAGAGTAAGTAAAATAAGTCAGACAGTGAAAGGTAAATACTATTATGATCTCTCTTATATGTGGAAAGCTAAAAAACAAAAAAAAGCAAGCTATATGATAGAACAGATTGGTGGTGGCATGAGATGAGGGTAAGGCATGGGGAAGGTTAAGGATGGGGTAGGAGAAATGTGTGAACTTATTTTTTGGTTTAAATAAATTGAAAAAAATTTTTAATAAGATAAGAATACCAACAATGAAACTTCCAATGATCTGTAAAAATAGGTAAATCACAGTGATAGGAGGATTAATTGCAATCAGAGTGAATCAGCGAATTAGATTAATACTCCATAAAATGTCTTCTATACTACATCTTTTATTAAAGCTGCTACATTTTAAGTAGCTAATCTTCTGGGCTTAAATTTCATCTCCCTCCACAATTCTAACTTTATTAGATGTACTGACATGAAGCAAAAAACTAAAACTTTCCCTCAAAGAAGAGAGGAAATTTTTAAAAATATTTATCATTTATTTGGCTGCACCAAGTCTTGGCCAAGGCACTCCCAAACTTTTGGTTGCAGCATGTGGGATCTATTAATAGTTCCCTGACCAGGGATCAAACCCAGGCCCTCTGCAGTGGGAGTATGGAATCTTAGCCACTGGACCACCAGGGAAGTCCCCAAAGAGGAAATATTGAAGGGGAAAAAAAGTCATGGGAAAGTGAAATGACCAGATCAGGTGAGCAGTGCTAAATTGCTAGTCATACTCCCCTTGGGCAGAGACACATGGGTGCAGCAAAGATGAGCACCATCTAAACTAGTCAGAGAGAAGGAGGTATGTAGAGGGAAACGAAAGAGAGGAGGACACGCAAACATGTCCTATAACCAGACGGGAAACTGGGTTCCTAATCATTCTTTGTCAGTCACATTTCTTTACTCTTGTTTTTACAGTTATTTCAGAGAGTCAAATGACTATAAAATTTTTCTGTTCAGCATCTAATTGCATTTCTTTTTTTAAAAAGCAAGAGTTTGTGTGGTAAAAGTTCATATTTAGTAAAGGCTTTCTCTGTGCTCAACCCCATATTCAAACCTTCTCCAAAGTCTCCTGGTGGCCTGCTTATGCTTTTACACAATTATTATATTCTCTTCATAATACCATCATTTTAGTGCATGCTGCCACTGGAGCTTTTGTACCACTGTGCTTCCCCATCACCAACCCAAGATTGTATCCATAAATTAAAATGAACAGTTGATGAATTGGGACTTGATGACTTGTTTACGAAATATGCCATCTAGGCAGCAACCATCTAGGCAGCAAAAGGGTCTGTAGTAAGTGCTGAGAAAAAAATATATTTAGGGATTTAAAAACTAACGGTTGTGAGAAAATATCTTATTATTACTTTAAATATTTATCTGACTGCACCAGGTCTTAGTTGGGGCAGCCAGGATCTTTAGCTGTGGCATGTGGGATCTAGTTTCATGACTAAGGATTGAACCTGAGCCCCCTCCTTGCATTGGGAGCATGGAACATTAGCCACTGGACCACCAGGGAAGTCCCTATATTGATTTTTAAAAATTTTTAGTTATATATTTTTGGCTGTGCTGGGTCTTCATTTCTTCAAGGGCTTTTTTCTCCGGTTGCAGGCTTCTCATTGCAGAGGCTTCTCTTGTTGTGGACCTCAGGCTCTGAGGTTGCGTGGGCTTCAGTAGTTGGCGGCTCCCAGGCTCTAGAGCACAGTCTCAATAGTTGTGGTGCATGGACTTAGTTGCTCTGGGGCATGTGGGATATTCCCAGATCAGGGATCATCAAACCAGTGTCTCCTGCATTAGCAGGCAGATTCTTTACCACTGAGCCATCAGGGAAGCCCTATATTGATTGTTTTTAAGGTGAGAGTTTTTAATTAATGTGCTTTGTAAATCAGGGAGAGTCAATTTTATAAAATAAATTATTATTTTAAAATAATTGTTATAATTACTTCTAGGCAAACTATAACTAAAAAGCAGGGGAAAGGGAGGGATGTATATATGCCTTCTTAAATCTTTCTTAAGAACAGGTAAAATGTTTTATATACATGAAAGTTTTGGGGACCTGATTATTAAAAGGCAAAAGCTAGTTACTGATCTTTATCAAGTACTACAAGTGTGTGTAATATCATGAGAAACAGAGTCCTGTTCAAAAATGAGCAAAAGAGTAGTTTATATTGAAAAACTAAGGACTCTTAGAAGAAGTCAATTTTCTTAAAGGTTTTATTTGCCTAATGAAGCTGAGACAAAGGCAATGAGAGAGAAATCCTTGTAAAATTTAATGCAGAAATTTATTTTACGTTAAGCTTCCAGTTCCAAATATTTGTAACCTCAGTAGAAATTAACTTTCACAGGGAGCAGCCTGCAATCATGCTAGGCATGGTGGGGACGTGGGCCTAGAGCAGAGCTCCACAGAGTTAATATGAATGAACATAGCTTGGGATCTTATTGAAATACACATTCTGGTTCAACAGGTCTGGGTTGGGGTCTGAGATTCTGCAATTCTCACAGACTCCAAGGAGAAGCTCACTGTGGCCAGGGATCACACTTTGAGAAGCAAAGCCTTTAAACCACTAAGTACTACTTCAGTGACCATACCTGCTGATTCGTGATGTTAGGGAACGAATTGCAGGGCCAGGCAGCTCCCCTTAAAGACCACTTACTAGTCCACTGCATCAGGATTAGAAGCCCATGAGCCCTCTAATGGCACTGTCATTATGAAGCTGTCTATCCAGGCAGGCACAATCATGCTAGGCATGATTCTGTGACAGAAATAAACAGAATCCAGAGATTAACCAAAGTTAAGAAGGTAAAAGTACTGTCAATTAGAACACACAGGCAGTAGAGAATGCAGAAAGCTGAGGGTGTCTAGTGAAAAGGCCAGAAGAACAAATAGGTACAAGTGGTGAATGTAGGGCAATTCAGAAACTAATCATGTTCTTTAGATTTCTTCTTGGGCTATTAATTTATGTGCAGTTTGGCTTATTTCTCTTGCTAATAAGCAAGCTCGTAAAAGGACTCAGCTGCGTTAGAATAATGTGAAAAGTAAGCTGGGTGGTGCAAATATTTGTATAGGTTCAGTGAAATCACCAGGAACAGGTGTTTTTCAGAATTTAAACTTTTTCAGATTTTGTTTGTATATTATATGCTACATAACATCCCCAGTAGGGCCTAGGGAAAACCACCCCAAAATCAAACCCATTAATATTCTTCAGCAAAGCATATCAACACTCAATTACACTGAGTGGGAAAAATAAGGAATCTAAATGGTTTCACAGTCATTCAGAGCAGGACTTTATTTTAATTTTACTTTATTTATTTATTTGGCTGTGCTGGGTCTTAGCTCCAGCATGTGGGGTCTAGTTCCCTGACCAGGGATTGAACCCAGGCCTCCTGCATTGGGAAAACAGAGTCTTAGTCACTGGATCACCAGGGAAGTCCTGTGGTAGGTTTTTTTTTTTTTAACTAAATGAATTATTTTTTTAAATCTTGTGGTTTCAAAGACTTCAGAATTACAGTTTAAGTGAATGTGGACAAGTTTTCCAACACCTCAGCCTCCTATTAGCAGTGTTCAACCTTCTTCAGACAGGCAGTGCTCACATACTTCATTTTCCCATTTTAAAATGAGCTTCTTAATCTCTTCTCAGTTATACTAAGGGGTAAGTGACTAGTAGCCAGTTCAGATATACTTGCATTTTAACATGGATAACCACCACTCCATTTTGAGGTAGATTTTTAGACACTAACCAGTAATTAATTTTATCTAGGAATTTAGCATGCAGAAGATTCTATTTAAGGGAGATAGGATTAAGTTCTGTTCAACAAAGTAATTTTACCTAACTGAAATTTGTTCCCTGCCTTTGGCTTTGAGCTACCCTTTTAAAACTTACTGTACTATACATTTTCATAGGGCTTTACAGTTTTAAAAGTACTTTTATAATCATTATCTCATTCCATGTATATTAGTCTTTTTTTTTTAATTGAGGAAACTGAGGTTCAAAGATGCGAGATGTCCAAGGACAGAGTTGAGAAACAGCTGGAAATCAGACCCAGAACTTTGACCAAACTAGACCATTTCTATAAAACATTGGCTAGAAAATGAGGTGGCAGTGTTTGCTTCCTCCCTGTTGGTGAAATGCAAATATGAAATTAGATGATAATGTTTCACTGTGGAAATAGTAAAAGACATCAGAGAGAAAATAGGTGTTCTTTTTTTAAATTTAAAATAATTGTTTTACTTGGTTTTGTTTGTTTGGCTGTTCCAGGTCTTTTCTTTCATAGCATGTGAACTCTAGTTGTACCATGTTGAATCTCGTTCCCTGGCCAGGGATCAAACCCAGGCCCCATGCGTCGGAAGCTCAGAGTCTTAGCCACTGGACCACCAGGGAAGTCCCTGAATATGTATTCTTTATTAGAATGATCCCACTTTGTCTGATGGTAGCTAATAGGCCAACTTTGAGCAAATGTTCAGCCTGATAAAAAAATTGTATTCCTTGTGGTGTTGTTACCATCTTCATGATTTCTAGTACTCACAAGCTTTTGCACTCTGACTTTCCAGACCAAATTTTCTGGAGTCCTTTTTTTTTTTAACCATCTGACCCAGGAAGTTTGAAGTGCTGTGGAAGTGGCAAGAAATCAATTCCACAAACATTTATTTCACACACCGCCTAGCTAACTATAGGTGCTCAATAAATGTTAAATGAATGAACATAGTCCCTGTAATTATGAGATTCTCTTCTATCATTTTGACTGAGTCAGTAACTCCCTCCTTCTACTGCCTCAGTAGATACAACATGCCCTAAAACAAATGTCTGAATCAAAGCGTAGGAGGAAGTTTAATTTGCTTCAAAGAATAAATCCGAGAATTGCCTTAAAAATAATGCACCTATCTCTATGGGAAAAGCTTCAAGAGAAATATAGAGTGTGTACACAATAAAACGGAAGCTACAGCATATTGTTTATTAATCTTCTCCAGGATGTTTCTTATCCCTCATATTTTACTCTTCCTGAGAGAAAGGCTCCCTTGATTCCACTGGTTGGTCTCTTTTATGCCTGGTGTGGCACACTAGTAAAATTTTGCTGGGCTGCATACCTCACTCTGAGCAACGATACTCCTCTCTATGTTTCACTTAACAAAAGGTGTTCATGAATCAGCTCCAAATCTCAGTTTATATTTAGATGACGCATTTTCTTCAACTGAACAACAGTCCACAGTTAGAAATGCCAAACAGGAAGGGCACATCTGTGAAAAACAAGCCTCTTAAGCTGGAAGAATGAATAATGATGATGTGTGGGTTGTGCTTTCTATACAGCAAACTCTGGGAAGACCTTTCTGTGAACAGCTATCTGATCACAATTGAAGAGGCTTTGTCCTACTCACCTCCCACACTCTGTATCAGCAGCTCCACAGGGGCAAGGGAGATTGGTAGTAAAGATTCCTCAGTCATTAGAAACTCAGGTATCGATTCAGAATCTTAAAATCCTAGGGTAGAGATGCTTTTCCTCATCACTTGTAGTTCTTAGTACCAAGCAAATCCTAGAGATGAGTGTTTTCTTCAGGGATATGAAAGTTGTTTCCACTTTGAGTTTCAAATCCCCAATAGGACCTTCTAAATAATGAACTATATACTTAAATAGAATACTGCTTCAATTTGGATTTAAGCAAAATTTTCTGCTTATGAAACAATTCCATTTTCACTATAGAAGTCTTATAATAAATATGGGGTTTCTCATTTTTATTTGGCATAAACATCAATCATTTTGGAAAATGTTTAAGTTCTCTTCTGATTTGAAGTGTCCTAGTATGGGGGGTCTGTGTCTGTGTATCTCTGTTTAACTAAATAATCTCACCATTCAGTAAAATAATAAAAACTGAGCTTGGTTAAGGAGTCAGCAAATTCACATATGCTTTGTTGTAGTTTTTGATTCATGGTAACCTTTATAACTAACTTTCTTTAGTTTATAGGTCCTTCTCTGTTACTGTCATAATGCTGCTATAATAATAAAACCCTTCCTTTCCATGTGGAATTCCAATAACAGTTTGGCTGTTTCATCCATCTTGAGAAGAGTTTGCTACTGAGGAAGAAGCTAACAGTATTAACCCTAACCCTGGAACCTCCCACCTCCTCCCCCTTTCCCCAAACTCAATTAAGCCAGCATCACACCAAGACACACACACAAAAACTGCCACCTATTTACATAACACAATGATCGAGTAATAAATCAACATTAATCATGAATGTTGCAACAAGTCACTGAAAATGATGTTGACCTCACCATGGACCAGACTCATTCATCCATGAGCAGTATTCATTCCAACTGGGAGCAACTTCCCACTCCCAAAGACAGGGTCAAGCATTTTGGATACATAAGACAGGCAGGTTTGATCTTTCCTTCCGGGTATCATGTTCCTTTTTTCTATCTCTATTACTCCTCATCCTGAATCAGTCTTATCCTAGAAATGATTCCATTTCCAGCACCTAACATTCCAATTACTGTTTTCTTAAGCCCTCGTTAATATCTGTTTTCTTATAGTGCATTCCCTACTAAGGTTGAATTCAGCTATAACATATATCATAGTCCTAGGCGCCCTGATTCCATCTACAATTACTCTTTTAGAATATTTAAGGGAAAGATTTAAATTTAACTTTTTTGGTTAGTTTCTAATTTTTAGTTAAAGAATTGTATGAGTCACAATTCTTTAGAGAAAGGTCGTCACATCTGTTACAGTTTAAGTTGCGTGAGTGTGACCTCTGCCTGTTGTCCCATATTCCTGTGTGTGTACTGATTTGTGTCTGACTGTTGGCAACCCCAGGGAGCACTGTAACCCACCAGGCTACTCTGTCCATGGAATTTTCTAGGCAAGAATACTGGAGTGGGTAGCCATTTCCTTCTCCAGTCTTCCTGTTTAGGTCCACAGTTATAAAACCATGCCTGTACAAGGTAGGTCAAATAACAGCAGCCTCACCATAAAGCTTGGGATGAAGTCATAGTTTGGCATGCAAGTGTCCTGAAGCAGTCTTGGCATCTCTGTCTTTTTAGTGTATATTAACAAGGTATATGCAGGTCAGGAAGCAACAGTTAGAACTGGACATGGAACAACAGACTGGTTCCAAATAGGAAAAGGAGTACATCAAGGCTGTATATTGTCACCCTGCTTATTTAACTTATATGCAGAGTACATCATGAGAAATGCTGGGCTGGAAGAAGCACAAGCTGGAATCAAGATGGCTGGGAGAAATATCAATAACCTCAGATATGCAGATAACACCACCCTTATGGCAGAAAGTGAAGAGGAACTAAAAAGCCTCTTGATGAAAGTGAAAGAGGAGAGTGAAAAAGTTGGCTTAAAGCTCAACATTCAGAAAACTAAATGGCATCTGGTCCCATCACTTCATGGGAAATAGATGGGGAAACAGTGGCTGACTTTATTTTGGGGGGCTCCAAAATCACTGCAGATGGTGATTGCAGCCATGAAATTAAAAGATGCTTACTCCTTGGAAGGAAAGTTATGACCAACCTAGATATCATATTGCAAAGCAGAGAAATTACTTTGCCAACTAAGGTCCATCTAGTCAAGGCTATGGTTTTTCCAGTGGTCATGTACGGATGTGAGAGTTGGACTGTGAAGAAAGCTGAGCACCGAAGATTTGATGCTTTTGAACTGTGTTGTTGGAGAAGACTCTTGCGAGTCCCTTGGACTGCAAGGAGATCCAACCAGTCCATCCTAAAGGAGATCAGTTCTGGGTGTTCATTGGAAGGACTGATGCTGAAGCTGATGAAACTCCAATTCTTTGACCACCTCATGCGAAGAGTTGACTCATTGGAAAAGACTCTGATGCTGGGAGGGATTGGGGGCAGGAGGAGAAGGGGAAGACAGAGGATGAGATGGCTGGATGGCATCACCGACTCGATGGACATGAGTTTGGGTAAACTCCGGGAGTTGGTGATGGACAGGGAGGCCTGGCGTGCTGCAATTCATGGGGTCGCAAAGAGTCAGACACGGCTGAGCGACTGAACTGAACAAGGTAAAGGCAGGTTTGTGAATTTTTTTTCTTCCTGGAAAATGCTTTTGCATGTCTCTGAGCCTTTGCACCTGCTGTCATGCTTTCTAGAATCACCTTCAATCCATATTCCCATCCCCATGTGTGTGTCTGGGAAACTGTTATTTACACCTCTGCCTCCGTTCAAGGCAGCTGCCCCCCGAGAGTCCTTTCTAGACACCCCAGGCTGGCTCTAACACTCTTCTCAGTGTCCGTGTACTTTGTTCAGACTCCACTTGGGAACCCAGTCCTGCTTGCATTTGTGTAAGCTTCTACTCATTACTAGATTCTGAGCTGCTAGGAACCAGGGACCATATTGTTTTATTTTTGTATCCCATAACCTAGCACCATGCTTATCATGAGAACTGTTCAATAAAAAAATGTGATGAATGAATGAATGAATGGAGTGCAACCTGACAGGATTTTTTAAAGGGAATAATTTAGAGGATAGTTGTGTTTTATAGGCAACATTCTTCTGTTGAGTCAAAATTAAACTATCTTGCAGATAGGTGTTTATACACTAATTGATCCTTTATTTGTTGGTTGATTTAAATGGCAGTATTAAAAGAAACAATCTATGATTCATTCAGTGTTTAATAGGAAAAGGAGAATTTTTGCACATGAAACACATCCTATGTTAGACATAAATTATGTATCATACTGATTACTGGCTATGGTCAATGACATGCAAGTTTAAAATGACAGAAATATGATATTTAAATTAGTATTTTACACAGCCACATGTTAAATATGTGCCATTTCCCTCATGACAAACTGATTAAATAATTTAGATAATGTTTTAACACACATCATTATCCAAAAATAATTAGAATAAACTATGAATCATTCTGTCAACTTGTGATTCAATGGAACAATGTGTATCTTTCATAGTTATTAATATTTAGTGTCTTTAAGTAAATTAAAAAATCAAGCTTAACAAAGGTTAAAAATATCTGATGATACATAGATGATTGTAAAAGCAATATATATTAATGAAGCTTTGTATGACTGACTTTTTTTCTTTTTTGGTTAATCACTCATGGAATTATGTCAAACATATATCAAGACTTTGGCTCTTTTTTCATCCAACCTTCCGGCATTTCATTACTATAGTTACCTGATTAATGGATGCAATAATATATATGGCATGATATGATATGTTCACATTAAATTTTAATCAAATATTACTAAATTCAGAAAACATTAAGTAAATCATGACTGATGAGGCAATATTGCTGTACTGTCATATTGATGACTCTCAAACTTCACTACTGAGAGTAACAGATTAAGCATAAGAAGTAAATTTTATGAGGAAATATAAGGATCTCAACTTCCACAGTTGTGTTTTGTTAATTGCTTTATAGCCACCAGAGGAGACATTAGATCCATCAAGTCTACCAGTGTCACAGATCCTGTAATTCCTTTCCTCAGTTTCAAATATTGTGTTTGCACTGGAAGAGGGCTCCATTCATTATTCATGGGGATTTGTTATTTTCTAATCATGATTTTTAAGTAAAATTTGTCATTCCACTTATACAAGGTATCTAATGCAGTCTGCTAATAGAAACTGGAATGTGGTTTCCACGGGCTAGGGGAATGGGGAATGAGGAGTAGTTGTTCAGTGGGTATACATTGTCAGTTTCGCAAGATGAAAAAGTTCTGGAGGTCTGTTACACAACGAGGTGACTGTATTTAACATTCCTGAGTTCTTCTCAAGTGGCACTAGTGGTAAAGAACCTGCCTGCTAATGCAGGAGACGTAAGAGATGTGAATTCAGTCAATCCCTGGGTCAGGAAAATCTCCTGGAGGATGGTATGGCAGCCCACTCCAGTATTCCTGCCTGGAAAATTCCATGGATGGAGGAGCCTGGCTGGCTACTGTCCATGGGGTCACCAAGAGTCAGACACAACTGAAGTGACTTAACATGCACAAACACTTGAATAAAATTAAGATATTAAATGTAATATTATGTACTTTTACCACAATATTTTTAAATTGTAAGCTTTATTTCATTTTATTATTTTTTAAAAAATATCTACTTATTAGTTTGACTCCACCAGGTCTTGGTTGCCGCATGCAAACTCTCAGTTGTGACATATGGGATCTAGTTGCCTGACCAGGGATTGAACCCAGGCCCCCCGCATTGGAAGCATGGAGTCTTAGCCACTGAACCACCAGGGAAGTCCCTATTGTTGCATTTTAAATAGAGCTTAGAGCCTAATATCAGCTCCTTCAGCCTTGCGGGAGAGAAGAAAATGAGATCTTTCATTCGTTGGGTGACAAACATGAAACTTGGGGGTGGTCATCAGTTGGATCCATTAAACTGTAGCTTGCTTAGTAAATAATGAACTATAACCTGCCTTTACTGATCAAACTTGTGTTCATTGTTTTTTCAAAAACTTGCATGTCCCCCAAGGGTTTCATAGCCTAGACAATAAGATGTTTGCCCCAATTGTTTTTAGGAACTAGGGGTCACCTGTGTCCAATTTGAGCTCAAGCAGGTTGGGAATGTTGGGACCACCAACTCTCCAACTGGGCATGTGCAAATGTCCAAGATCCATGACCTTTTGACATCAGAAGGCCAAAATCTCGATCCTAATGATGTTCACATCACCCTTTTCTTACCTCCAGTCACCTTTCCTCACACTCTGCATATCTCAGCTTTAACCCATAAATATCCGGAGCTCTTTGCCTTCAGGGAGGTGGGTGTGAAACTTCTTTTTCTCCCATCTCCTTACATGGATGGCTTGAGAGTAAGACATTCTCTGCTCCAGATTGCAGAGCCAGGGGCAGCATCTCTGCACATGGTCTGCCAAGCTGAAATGTCAGGCACCATGGTTCTGTGCTGGGAACTCTAATCCAAAGTGTTAGGTGCAAGGCCTATGTACACATGCCCCTAAAGGCAAGTGAAACCAGACTAAACACAAAAGAAGAGGCTAGTCCTTATCTTAACACCTAGATTCCATCTTACTTTTCCCAGGGACCCCAGTGGGCTTTTCTAGTCATGAAATTCTTGGGCACTTTATATGTAACATCTCGTCAACCTCACAACAAAGCCGCAAAGTGGACCTCCCTGTACAGGTGTTATGTATGAAGAAACACGTTAGCGGTTGCCAAGACAGACTGTCAGTCCAAAGTTACATTGTTCTTACTTAGAAATTTCCAGACCGTGGAGAAGGGAATGGCAACACACTCTAGTGTTCTTGCCTGGAGAATCCCATGGACAGAGGAACCTGGTGGGCTACAATCCATGGGGTCACAAAGAGTCAGACATGACTGAAGCAGCTTAGCACAGCACAGCACCGAGATTTCCAGCACTCATGCTGTTCTCCTCATTTTCCTGGACTCCCAGAAGAAACATGTCCCAGGCCATCTTGCTGCTGTGTGCAGGGCCATGTGACCCACATAGGTCACTTTGAGGCTCAGGCAGTGATAGGTCCCATGAGACTCTCCACGTGCTCTTCTTCTGCTGTGGTCACTCTGGCAACCATGTACTGAGGTCATGAAGCCACAAGATTGGATCTCCGAGTCTCCCTTGGAAGAAGGATGCCTCAAAGGAGCCAATTCACCTACAGCAATCTTCCTGTGAGGGAAAAGTAAAAGTGTATTAAGTACTATGGAGAAATATACCATGTTCATGGATTGGAAGAATCAATATAGTGAAAATGAGTATACTACCCAAAGCAATCTACAGATTCAATGCAATCCCTATCAAGCTACCAGCGGTATTTTTCACAGAGCTAGAACAAATAATTTCAAGATTTGTATGGAAATACAAAAAACCTTGAATAGCCAAAGCAATCTTGAGAAATAAGAATGGAACTGGAGGAATCAACTTGCCTGACTTCAGGCTCTGCTACAAAGCCACAGTCATCAAGACGGTATGGTACTAGCACAAAGACAGAAATATAGATCAATGGAACAAAATAGGAAGCGCAGAGATAAATCCACACACATATGGACACCGATGTTCAAGCTGGTTTTAGAAAAGTCAGAGGAACCAGACATCAAATTGCCAACATACACTGGATCATCAAAAAAGCAAGAGAGTTCCAGAAAAACATCTATTTCTGCTTTATTGACTATGCCAAAGCCTTTGACTGTGTGGATCACCATAAACTGTGGGGAATTCTGAAAGAGATGGGAATACCAGACCACCTGATCTGCCTCTTGAGAAATCTGTATGCAGGTCAGGAAGCAATGGTTAGAACTGGACATGGAACAACAGACTGGTTCCAAATAGGAAAAGGAGTACATCAAGGCTGTATATTGTCACCCTGCTTATTTAACTTCTATGCAGAGTACATCATGAGAAACGCTGGACTGGAAGAAACACAAGCTGGAATCAAGATTGCCCGGAGAAATATCAATCACCTCAGATATGCAGATGACACCACCCTTATGGTAGAGAGTAAAGAGGAACTAAAAAGCCTCTTGATGAAAGTGAAAGAGGAGAGTGAAAAAGTTGGCTTAAATCTCAACATTCAGAAAACGAAGATCATGGCATCCGGTCCCATCACTTCATGGGAAATAGATGGGGAAACAGTGGAGACAGTGTCAGACTTTATTTTGGGGGGCTCCAGAATCACTGCAGATGGTGACTGCAGCCATGAAATTAAAAGACGCTTACTCCTTGGAAGAAAAGTTATGACCAACCTAGATAGCATATTCAAAAGCAGAGACATTATTTGCCGACTAAGGTCGGTCTAGTCAAGGCTATGGTTCTTCCTGTGGTCATGTATGGTTGTGAGAGTTGGACTGTAAAGAAGGCTGAGCACCGAAGAATTGAGGCTTTTGAACTGTGGTGTTGGAGAAGACTCTTGAGAGTCCCTTGGACTGCAAGGAGATCCAACCAGTCCATTCTGAAGGAGATCAACCCTGGGATTTCTTCGGAAGGAATGATGCTGAAGCTGAAACTCCAGTATTTTGGCCACCTCATGCGAAGAGTTGACTCATTGGAAAAGACTCTGATGCTGGGAGGGATTGGGGGCAGGAGGAGAAAGGGACGACAGAGGATGAGATGGCTGGATGGCATCACAGACTCGATGGACATGAGTCTGAGTGAACTCCAGAGATGGTGATGAACAGGGAGGCCTGGCGTGCTGCAATTCATGGAGTCGCAAAGAGTCAGACACGACTGAGTGACTGAACTGAACTGAACTATTTTGACAAAGGAGGCAAGAATATACAATGGAGTAAAGACAATCTCTTTAACAAGTGGTGCTGGGAAAACTGGTCAACCACTTGTAAAAGAATGAAACTAGATCACTTTATAACACCACGCACAAAAATAAACTCAAAATGGATTAAAGATCTAAACGTAGGACCAGAAACTATAAAACTCCTAGAGGAGAACATAGGCAAAACACTCTCTGACATATATCACAGCAGGATCCTCTATGACCCACCTCCCAGAATTCTGGAAATAAAAGCAAAAATAAACAAATGGGATCTAATTAAAAATAAAAGCTTCTGCACAACAAAGGAAAATATAAGCAAGGTGAAAAGACAGCCTTCTGAATGGGAGAAAATAATAGCAAATGAAGCAACTGACAAACAACTAATCTCAAAAATATACAAGCAACTTATGCAGCTCAATTCCAGAAAAATAAATGACCCAATCAAAAAAATGGGCCAAAGAACTAGAGATTTCTCCAAAGAAGACAAACGGATGGCTAACAAACACATGAAAAGATGCTCAACATCACTCATTATTCGAGAAATGCAAATCAAGACCACAATGAGGTACCATTTCACACCAGTCAGAATGGCTGCGATCCGAAAGTCTGCAAGCAATAAATGCTGGAGAGGGTGTGTAGAAAAGGGAACCCTCTTACACTGTTGGTGGGAATGCAAACTAGTACAGCCACTATGGAGAACAGTGTGGAGATTCCTTAAAATATTGTAAATAGAACTGCCTTATGACCCAGCAATCCCACTGCTGGGCATACACACCGAGGAAGCCAGAATAGAAAGAGACACATGTACCCCAATGTTCATCACAGCACTGTTTATAATAGCCAGGATATGGAAACAACCTAGATGTCCATCAGCAGATGAATGGATAAGAAAGCTGTGGTACATATACACAATGGAGTATTACTCAGCCATTAAAAAGAATACATTTGAATCAGTTCTAATGAGATGGATGAAACTGGAGCCGATTATACAGTGAAGTAAGCCAGAAAGAAAAACACCAATACAGTATACTAATACATATATATAGAATTTAGAAAGATGGTAATGATGACCCTGTATGCAAGACAGCAAAAGAGACACAGATGTGTAGAGTGGACTTTTGGACTCTGAGGGAGAAGGAGAGGGTGGGATGATTTGGGAGAATGGCATTGAAACATGTATACTATCATGTAAGAAACGAATCTCCAGTCTATGTTTGATGCAGGATACAGGATGCTTGGGGCTGGTGCACGGGGATCATCCAGAGAGATATGGGGTGGGAGGTGGGAGGGGGGTTCATGTTTGGGAACTCATGTACACCCATGGTGGATTCATGTCAATGTATGGCAAAACCAATACAGTATTGTAAAGTAAAATAAAGTAAAAATAAAAAATATTAAAAAATTAAAAAAATTAAAGTGTATTAAGTACTAAAAAGTAAGAGTGTATTAAGTGTAAAAGTAGAGTATATTAAGCTACTAGGACTTTGGAGATTTGTGTTAGTTCAGGATTATCTAACCTGGTTTACCCATGACATTGCTGGACATTTGAAATTTGGTTGGTTGGGGTTAGTGCTGCAGGCCTAAAGTATTGGTCTGTGTATGTGTGCATCACTTCAGTCGTGTCCAACTCTGTGCAACACTATGGACTATAGCCCGACAGGCTCCTCTGTCCATGGGATTCTCCAGGCAAGAACACTGGAGTGGGTTGCCATGCTCTTTTCCAGGGAATCTTAGGTCTGTTATGTCCACCTGCATTGGCAGGCAGGTTCTTTACCACTAGCACCACCTGGGAAGCCCATATTAGTCTCTGTGATAATCAAAATTTCTTCTCTCCTTAGCCTCCTCAACTGAGATTCATTTTCTACCATTCCTGTGCTGTGCTTAGTCACTCAATTGTGTCTGACACTCAATTGTGCTTAGTCCGCCAGGCTCTTCTGTCCATGGGGATTCTTGAGGCAAGAATACTGGAGTGGGTTGCCATGCCCTCTTCCAGGGGATCTTCCCAACCCAGGGATGGAACCCAGGTCTTCCCCATTGCAGGCAGATTCTTTACCATCTGAGCCACTAGGGAAGCCCTCTACCACACCTAGCCTTCTAATTTCCAAACCTCTGCTTCTCCTTTTCTTTCTCCTTCCCCTACTTCCTTCCCTCCTCCCTTTCCTCCTCTTCCCTCCCATGAAGAATGGAATCTTGAGCCTCATTTAGAACAATCTGGAATCGACTCAATGTCAGCCTCTTCACATCGACACAAGATAATCTGTCCTATCCTCCAAGCCCAACATACCTGACTCAATTTTCCTAAAAGGTAGTACTCCAGATAATTTTAGGTGCTTCATGAATTAGCACATTTCATTTTTACCTAATTTTTTAAATATTTATTTATTGGGGTTTCCCTGGTGGCTCAGACAGTAAAGAATCTGCCTGCAATGCTGGAGACCCAGGTTTGATACCTGGGTTGGGAAGGTCCTCTGGAGAAGGAAATGGCAACCCACTCCAGTATTCTTGCCTGGAGAATTCCATGAACAGAGGAGCCTTATTTATCTGGCTGCATTGGGTCTTAGTTGCGGCAGTCTGGATCTCTCATTGTGACTCATGGGCGTAGTTGTCCCATAGCATGTGGGATCTTAGTTCCCCCACCAGTGATCAAACCCATGTCCCCTCCGTTGGAACGCGTATTTTGAACCACTGGACCACCAGGGAAGCCTCCGTTTGCATTATTTTTTGCTTTAGAAGTTACATATTCAAAAGTATGTTGTTGTTCAGTTGCTAAGTCATGTCCAACTCTTTGTAACCCCATGGACTGAAGCACCCAGGCTTCTCTGACCTTCACCATCTCCCAGAGTTGTTCAAACTCATGTTCATTGAGTCAGTGATGCCATCCAACCATCTCATTGTCTGTCGCTCCCTTCTCCTCCTGCCCTTAATCTTTCCCAGCATCAGGATCTTTTCCAATGAGTTTGCTCTTCACATCAGATGGGCAAAGTATTGGACCTTCAGCCTCAGCATCAGTCCTTCCAATGAATATTCAGGGTTTATTTCCTTTGGGATTGACTGGTTTGATCTCTTTGCTGTCCAAGGGACTCTCAAAAGTAATTTAGAAAACATCAAACCTGTGAGTACATTATATTGTTGCTTAGGATAAGGCTAAAGTACATATTTATGTTTCAAAAGTAGACAAATATTTTTAGAAACTAAAATATCATGATTGTAGCTGAGGACGTACTGCCAGATTGTGCCCCGAGCCAATGGAGGGAACCCTCCAAGCAGGGTATACTGCCTGTCATGCAGGTGGCCAGCTATGCCTCCTTCCCCAGCCTTTGGGCAATATGATAAAAGGAACACACCTCATCTGTGTTTCCCCACACCCCTGGGCCAGGCAGGCATGTCATCCCTGCCCAAGGTTTCCTTTCCAGCGTCAGTCAGTGATAAATAGAAGTGCAGAGGCCACCAGACAGGGCTATGAATAGTGTTTAAGAGCTAATCTCAGGCTCCTTTTCTTGTTGGAGTCCATGATCTCATTATCTGAAGCTGACCTGATTGTTTAACTGATCCCATGAGGGGCTAATTGCTTTTCGCTGATGGGGGCAGGAGGAGAAGAACAGAACCTGGGCAGGGGTGGAGTATCTCTTGCTCAAACATTGCTGTCATGTTTGGCATGGGCCCCTGCCAGGTTTTGGGAGGGGGCAAGCCTTCCAAATGGGTGCAATCTGAGCACCTGGGTTCTCTGGTAAAAGGTGGTGTAAAAATGCAAAGACAGGCAGATTGATCCAGTCTCCCACGTGCTGAGATGTTCAGCACAAATCGAATTACAGGAATAGCTTGCCCTGCCAAGAACTCCAAAAACTGCCTTAATGTTCGTATCACTCACTGACTCTATGTTATACTATATTTAGATAAAGATGGTGTCTTACTTTTCTCACAGTTCTCCCCATCTTTTGCCTTTCCTTTGACCCAGGGGAATTCACAGTAAATTCTGGTCCTTATCTCTGGCAGAAGTTGCGGTTTCCTCACCACCCTTGGGCATGTTACCTCCTCCCTGAGCTGGTGGATTGTCACGTAACACCAAGCTGTCTTGGCTGGGTCTCCTTTCCTCTGGTCTACCAATAGCAATCCCACAAACGATCGTTTTTGTGATCCTAAATCAGCAATTGGGCCCAAAAAGGAGGAGGAGGAACAGAATAGTGAGAATTGTACAGTGACTTCCTCTTATCTGATACCAGTCTGGTCTAGGGTTTGGAAGACACCTCCAATTACCTGGGTGGGAGATGGGAAGTGAAGTGAAGGTGTCCCATGCAACCTTCATGAATTAGCACCTTTTATTTCATTTTTATAATTTTATTTATTTTTTTAATTTTGCAGTTACTTATTAAAAATTATATTAGAGGCCCCCCCAAAAAAGAATTATGTTAGAAAACATAAAACCTGTGATTTCATGGATAGTATGGCTTAGGATTAAGTTAAAGGAGATCTTTACGTTTCAAAAGTAGGTAGATCTTTTTTAGCACAAACTTAAAAATTTGTTTTTAATTTATTTATTGGCCACACCAGGTCTTAGTTGTGGCACACAATATCTTCAATCTTTGTTGCAGCGTGTAGGACCTAGATTCCTGACCAAGAATCAGACTCAGGCCCCTGCATTGGGCACGCACAGAGTGCTAGCCACTGGGGGACACCAGGGAAATCCCAGTACATAGGTATTTTTTAAAACTAATGAATGAATAACAGGGCAACCAGTGCACTGCTCCATTGGGTATCTACCATCACTTGTTAAAAAAAAAAAAAAATCTATGGATCAAAAGAGTTCATAGTGGGGAAAAAAGAAGTAAGGAACACAAGTAGGAAATAGAGAATTTTCTGAGAATGGAAAAAAGCACATCACTAATTTGTTAAACTGTGTGGGAGCCTAAAGCTATTGTGACGGGGGCTACGTAAGCAAGGAAATTTTGAATTTGCAGGTGAGTTGGATGTCAAGGTGAAGAATATGTGGCCCAAAGCGGGGAAAGAAAAACAAATAGAGAAGATAAAGAGTTGGATAACTGAACCAGTTTAGACAGCTGGCGGAAAGCCCCTGGGATGTGTACCTTCTCCTGAGCTCGTGTTTGGGCCTGCCAGGGCAGCCAGAACTTCCGCCCAGGCCCGGGGGACTCTCACCCAGCACCTTGCACGGTGGGTGGGAGTTGCTGTGGGACCAGGGTTGGGCCTCTTATTGTTTCAGGCTGCACAGAGGAGCCTCTGCCGGGAGAGGGGAGCCAAGAGAACGTGGGCAGACACGCCAAGCAATGCCACAAGAAACACGACTTTTCCCTAGCATTGCCCCCCCATGCAACTTGACTTAGTGGGCTTCACGGATTGTAGGATTGTTGTGGGCCCAGAGGTCTGGCCTGGCCAGGTGCTATCCCCTTCCCAGGAAGCTGTGCTGAGAGTGAGTTTATTTTGATACTGATCTAGTGGCTCAGGTCCATCCCTAGCAGGAAGACATCAGCAGTGTGGTTCTTCAGAGGTAGAGTTCTGCTGAGGGTTACGGAAGATACTCAGTAGGTAGAAAGCATCCTATGTGCAGTTTCTTGCTTTGACTATGCCATTCTGTCACATTTCAGAGAATAATATTTGACCTGTGGGATATCTGAATTAACTATTAATAATAATAATCCATGCACTAGTGGGGCTTTCCTGATGGCTCAACTGGTAAAGAATCTGCCTGCATACAGGAGGCTCAGGAGACATGGGTTCAATCCCTGGGTCGGGAAGATCCCCTGGAGGAGGAAATGGCAACCCACTCCAGTACTCTTGCCTGAAAAATCCCATGGACAGAGGAGACTGGCAGGCAGTAATCCAAAGGGTCACAAAGAGTCAGACATGACTGAGCAACTAAGTACAGACATAATCCATGCACTAGCCAGGGCTATTATATTGGGTGCTGCTCTATTTTATTTAGAGAATACATTTAGTCTGTTGATAAATCTGCACTTGGCGTCTTTGCATCTTGAACTTTTAAATGAGCTGAAGCCAGACCCCAAACATCTAAGACCTACTTACTTACTTACTTAATTATTTGGCAACATATGGCCTAATAGGTACAAATAGACAGCCATCCATCTGTGAGTTCTGCCTGATATGGTGGGAAAGAAAGACTTGCGAGGCACACCAACACATAGGGGAATCCCTTTTGTTTAAGAAATGCTTCTTCAAAGGATTCGGCATCCCTGCCTCTCTTTGAGCACATTGCTGTGTGGGAGGCTCTGCTGGTCTCCCTACAATGACAAAACCGAGGAGCCTGCCTTGGGTTGGTGCTTTCCTCAAAATGCACAGTCTGAGCAAAAAACACAGACACAAAGCATGCACAGAGAAGAGTTCAGTGCTGAGCAGAGTGTGGGCTGAAGAATCCTGCCTCCTAAGGAGGTGACAGTCAAACGACGCTGGCTCATCATGTGTGTCAAAGGCAGCATTCGGCAGGTAAATAGCAATTAAGCATTTCTCGCCCACTCAAATTCCATGCTGGAGACACTGGTTTTGCAGGAGCCTCTTCCACTATTGGGTCCATTCATACCCAAGCTCTTTTTTAAGAAGGAAGCAAACAAACCTCTAATACATCAGGCACTGTCTCAGAATGCTTTCAATCGTAACCACAGAAAATCTGTAACTTTTCACTCTTATCGCCCTGGCATTTAATCACTTATCCTTGCCTTGTTTTTTTGTTTTGTTTTCTGTAGAATGAGATGAAACACCAGTTGTCTGAAAGTAAGTACAGAATCAATATGTAGTGCCTTAATATTTACTGTAAGGAAACTTAACTGAGCAGGATCTCACTTGAGCAGGACATGTGTTCACCTAATTTTGTATCATTACCCATCACAACTATGTTCAGAAACACAGAACCAAAATATTCTCATTTGGACAAGGAATGAAACTATATAAAACCCCAGAAATAAACGGATTCTGTGGACGTGTTAGTTGCTCAGTCGTGTCTGACTCTTTGTGACCCCATGGACTGTAGCCCACCTGGTTCCTCTTTCCATGGCATTTCCCAGGCCGGAATACTGGATTGGATAGCCATTCCCTTCTCCAAGGGGATCTTTTGACCCAGGGATCAAACCCAGGTCTCCCACACTGTGGGCAGATTCTTTAGTGTCTGACAGGCCAGGATTCTATGAGGCAATACGGAATACACTAAGACTAAATATGTCAAATTTAAGATAATTTATATCAAACAAAATATGACAGTATATATAATTAAAACAGTGACAAGTTTCAAGTGCTAGAGAATTAAGGGAAAGAATAAGGAATTGGAGCCATCATGGAAGGCTTTGTGAGTAAATGAGTGAACAGTTAGGAAAAGTTGATACAATGCAAGTTTTATATAGGTATTGCTTTCTAACGTATCCTTAAAATATAATGCAGATAATGCTTCCACTCAATAAAGAATGTAAAAACCTGAGTCATCAGTCCATGCCACTTAAAATGCTGTCTTTCAAATAGCTGATGTCTGCTTTAGTCAACGATATCTAACCCAAAACTCTGTAATGACCTATATGGAAATAGAATCTAATAAAGAGTGAAGGTATGTGTATGTACAACTTAGTCACTTTGCTGTACAGAGGAAACTAACACAACATTTTTAATTAACCACACTTCAAGAAAAAATTAATTTGAAAAATATATCTATGTTACCCAAATGTTATGATCTATGCAAATGTATCGCTTTGCTTGTATAGGCTCCTATTTCAGATAATGTTACTTCTTTTCACAGTAAAACAAAGTAGTAAGCAAGTTTCTCCTTGTCTCTCAACTTCTCAAAAATAACTGCATTTTTATATAAGCCATCTATGCTGTAGAGATCTGAATTATCTCATAGAGGGAGGGGGAAAGGCGGAATAGTGAGGACTGCTGCTGCTGCTGCTGCTGCTAAGTCTCTTCAGTCATGTCCGACTCTGTGCGACCCCATAGACAGCAGACCACAAGACTCCCCTGTCCCTGGGATTCTCCAGGCAAGAACACTGGAGTGGGTTGCTATTTCCTTCTCCAGTGCATGAAACCTAAAAGTGAAAGTGAAGTCCCTCAGTCGTGTCCGACTCCTAGCGACCCCATGGACTGCAGCCTACCAGGCTCCTCCGTCCATGGGATTTTCCAGGCAAGAGTACTGGAGTGGGGTACCATTGCCTTCTCCTAGTGATACAATTAAAATTTAAAATTGTGGCTTGTCTGGAGTTTTGGTCTACAGCCTGCCAGGAAGTGAGTGAAGAAGTCATTGGCTGCATTTTAGAAGTGCTGCATTTTAGAAGAAGGTTTTTTAGAAGAAGGTAAGTCAGCCTCTTGCCAGCCTCATGTGTAGAAAGAAGGGCAGCCACCTATATCTCGTAATTTGAAATGTACAGCAAGGCCCTGCTGGCCATAAAATAGCTCTTCTACAAATCCACAATAGCCCAATAGGCTCCTCAACCAATCAGTATTAACCAATATGCTTAAAACTTTCATCTAGGTCTGAACACTCGTTCCCTGCCCAACAGTTGCTGAGCACAAAAGCAAATATGAGATATTGTCCCTGACTTTAAGACCTAACAATAGGTCAGAGGGACAAAGATAGAGTAGTTGAGATAATATTAAATACATGAAGAAAATATAGAATTTAAATTATGTGCTGAAGTTTCAAGGGCTATAGAATTAAGAGAAAGGAGAAAGAAGTGGAGCAGTCATGGAGAACTTTGACAGGGAATAAGCATACAGATGAAGGAATGGAATCTAGAGTGACAGCAGGGCCAAGAAGTAAGGACAGGAGATCAAGAAGTGTTGTAGCACAGAGACAGGGATAAAAGGGTCTTTCTTAGGACAATGAGACATGCCTGATCAGAAAAGGGCACTGAAACAGTGGTAGGAAATAACTTTAGAGCAGGGTCAGATGATGGAGGCCCTCCTTGCCAGTCTATAATCCCCCCACCTTTACCTTTTTTTTTTTCCTTCTGTAAGGACTAAGAAATGAAATATTTACCCCAGTTATACTTATCACCCTATTTATTTCCTTCAAAAGATTTATCACAGACTTCTATTCTCTTCTTTTTAATTCATTTACTTGTGTACTTACTTATTTACTAGTTATTGTCCAAATCTGCTTTGCCCATACTGTGTGCCCAATAAAGAATGGATGGTTGGATGAATGAAAACTCTTTCTGTAAGACACTTGGTGGAGCTTGGTGGAGTGGTCTTTAGTTCTCATTCATTGTCTCAAATTCACCAACTATTTTATTTTCCTCTTGAAGCAAAAGGAGCCTAGTCCTCAAGAATCCAAAAGGCAGTATCTTCCTGAGAAGTCTGGGATGTGGATCTTCAGTATCAAGGTAAGTCCTGTAAAATTTAAGAATCAATGAATTCCACACTGGGGAACTCTGTCAGTCTTGGCAGATGCAAGTTGGTACCTGGGGAATGAGTGGAAGAGAAGGCATTAGAAAAATAGGAAAGACTTCAGAAGAGAAAAAGAGGTGGGTACATAGAAGGGGGGTGAGCATCAAAAGAAGACATTTCTAGGACCTACCTGGTACCAAGTTTAGAACTGCTGGAATCAGAATTTCAGTGCCTGCAACATGGGAAGTAGCTTGGGAATCAAAAGATATTTAAGAACAGAAACATCAGAGGACTTCAGTAGTTATAGATGAAAGTCTGGCAGTAATTCTTTGTAAAGGAAATGTCTGCCCTTTTGCAAAACTTTGTAATTTATATCTTTATCTCTTCATTCATAGGATGACAGAATCTTTTTTTTAATATTTGTTTGGCTATGCTGGTTGCTGTGCGCAGGATCTTGTCTCCACGTGGCATGTGGGTTCTTTAGTTGCGGCATTCAAACTCATAGTTGCTGTACATGGAATCTAGTTCCTCGACGAGGGATTGAATCCCAGGCTCCCTGTATTGGGAGCATGGAGTCTTAGCCACTGGACTGCCAGAAAGGATACGGGGTGTACATTTGTCAACTATCAACCTTCAGAGAGGTTTTCCCCAAACTATTCTAAACTAAAACCAATCTATTTTCATTTTAAAAGTTTAGGAAGGTAAAAATACTATAATTCACCTTCAATAATGAAATAGCCTTTTCTTTTTAAGAAATCTTCTATGCTGCTGCTGCTGCTGCTAAGTCACTTCAGTCATTTCCGACTCTGTGCAACCCCATGGACTGCAGCCTACCAGGCCCCTCTGTCCATGGGATTTCCCAGGCAAGAACACTGGAGTGGGTTGCCATTTCCTTCTCCAATGGATGAAAGTGAAAAGTGAAAGTGAAGTCGCTCAGTCGTGTCCAACTCTTAGCAACCCCATGGACTACAGCCTACCAGGCTCCTCTGTCCATGGGATTTCCGAGGCAAGAGAACTGGAGTGGGGTGCCATTGCCTTTTCCGAATCTTCTATGACCCAATACTAAAAAACCCAACTTAGACTAAGCTGCATGCTTATCTAGGAATAGTTCTAAAGCTGACTTGCAGGGATTCCACCCAGGTGTGTTCATTCTTGGAACCACCTTCAAGTACCAATTCTCTCAACACAGGCTCCTGGCTTCCTTCTTGTTTTGGTTTCCTCTGTCTTCTTTCAGTCCCACATTGTAACAGAAAACATGTTGAAGGTCTCTGAGTCACATGGGACAGGGTGTTTAAAATCCCACCCTATACTCTGCAGTGCAAGACAGCTGGCTACTTGTCTTTATATATAACTCAAAGTGCTTGTCCCATTCAACCCATTTCCAATTTTTATGAGATCACATAAGAACTAGTGTTACAGATTTACAAAATCCTTAATGTTGAAAGAAAAACTTAGAGTTTTCCAATTTTTTACAGTTTTATTCAAACTGTTTTCTGTATTTGGAGCCATATATGAAAGATTGAAAAAAAGTGCTTTGAAAATGAGTAAATGGGTTGATATTGTTGAAAGCCATGGTTCTTATTATGGAAGAAGGAACTTATAAAATGAGAGAAGGACAGAAATAATCCTTTGGAACTGTAGTTGAATTGGGGGTATTGGTGTGAGCTATGATTTCTAAAATATTCTAAAATATGTATGTATATATACATACATACATATTATAAATACACATATGCACACAGATCTGTGTGTATATGCATATGTACATGTTTGTATTTCTTCTTTTTTAATATTTATTTATTTGGCTGATCCAGGTCTTAGTTGTGGTATGCAAGTTCTTTTAGCTGAGACTTTCAAACTCTTAGTTGTGGGATCTAGTTCCCTGACCAGGGATCAAACCCAGTCTCCCTGCCTTGTGAGCGTGAAGTCTTAGCCACTGGACCACAGGGAAATCCCAGTATTTGTTAGTGTTATACATTAAAGGGCCAAGAGGCAAAGATTTCACCCCCGCCCCCAGTAGCAATAAGCATACCTAGATCTTGGTCTCTAATGCCATTCCTCACTAAGAAGAATCAGGGATTCTCAGAGAAATGTCTGATTTCAGGGACAGGATGGGATAGGTGCAAAAGAGCCTGGGATATTTTTCTGTGCCAGAAAGGAAGAAGATGCTCAAACCAATGATGAGGACATGTTACAAAGGCACAAGAACCAGTTTGAATGGGCTCCTCCTGACCAAATCTGGGACAGTCTGAGCATTGGTGTCCCAGCATCAATCATGAATTTTAAGCCAGTGAATAAATAAGAATTAATATATCCATTCCCAAAACACATAGACAGATAATAGTGGTAATTTATAACGATAGATAGATCGATAGCTAGGTGGACATGAAAAGTGAGGTCTTCTGCTTATAGTAGAATGCAGAAGACCAAATAGTAGACACAAATGTGGTGCTGGAGTTCGACAGTTATCATTTTGCAGCTGTCATGATTAAAATCAAACCAAGAGGGAATTGTCATTGAATGTTAACTTTTGGGAGAAAATTTTGATGACATAGGGACATTTGCATAGTCCTATTAGTTGCAAGAGAGAGAAAAAGTAATTATATAATGAATTTTAAGGGGAGGGTGGTGGTAAATACATTCTTTAAAAAAATATCAGTCTTGTGAATTCCCTGGAAGTCCAGTGCTTAGGACTCTGAGCTTCCACTGCAGGGGGCTTGGATTCAAGACTTGATCAGGGACTGAGATTTCACATGCTGCACATAGTGCAGAGAAAAAAAAAATGGTATCATAAAAGACAAAGAATATTTGTGTGATTTGCTCCAGATTAATGGAAGTTAGAGAGACTTGACAACTAAATATAATACCTAATCCTAGAATAGATCCACAGGAAAGGAAAAAATACTACAAAATGACATTACTAGATTACAGATAACATTTGAATGTGGATATGTGAATTTAAGACATAAATGACCATCTTTCAGTCAGTTTTATGAAATACACACTGAAGAATTTAGGTGTAAAGGGCCGTAATATTTGCAGGATGCCTTTAAACAGTTCAGGAAAACAAGAGAGACAGAAAACAGAAACAGTGACAGAGATAGATATTAAGGAGCAGAGAGGACAAAGCAAATAGCATAATGTTATATACATGAAAGGTCTAGGAGCTTTCCTTATAATGCTCTTAACTTTTGCAACTTTTTGTAAGTTTGAAACTGTTCCAAATAAAAAGCTTAACAAGAGAAAAATTGTGATAATCTGTAGCTCTAAGAACAAAGGAATAAGAGGAAATGATTCCATGGGATACTGTATTGTTGTCTTCTAATTATCATTGCAAATTAATTTTCCTGCTTACTTATTTGAACATAAAAATTTTTTGAAAAATATTTGAAGAACGCTTACTTGGAAGTGACGTTTTTAAATGTTGTGAACCTCTGCTGGGCCCTCAGTGTCTTATACTAAGTGGCATAGAGTCTTGGAAACAGTCAGTAGATCCTCTGGCTTGCAACAAAAACTCCTTAGCCCAAGGAACGTTGACCCCACCCACATTTATCAGTGTCAAATCCCAGATCTCGGCCACCTCTTCAAACTCTTCTTAGGTTTCAAGAACAACACCACCTTCCCCCTCAAAATATTTTTAGAATTTTCCCTAAGTACAAACCTGTAATAACAAAGGAAAACAGAAAATAATTATACATTTTATCTCCTCACCTCCCCTTCCCAGGAAATGTGCTTCAACTTAATTTAAACCACTTACATCAGGAGAGTATTTCCTGAGTAGTCACGTTGTGGAAATGTGAGGTCAGTATTTACCTAAGATGAAAGCAAAAACGTTTTTTAATAGCTAGTAAAGATGAACCTGAAAAAAATTTTAAATGTCTGGAAGTATTTATTGCACAAAAGACATGTGGAATCCAAAATACAGTATTTTATTCTAGATAATCAAAATGTTCTAAAGAAGCCATGAGAACGTATTCTAGTAAGCTGAGCTCTTGCTATGCGAGCTGGCCCATTGCGTGAAAATCTCCTCGAAAGCTGGTCACTGAAGACACCTAGAGGACATATGCATAAACTGCATGGTAACAGGATAGTAAATACTCTGTTTACACAGTGTTTATTCAGGATGCCTGGTGGGAGGAGGAAGCGTTTGGGAATTGGGACTTTGGTAATGAACGCTGGGAAATCAGATCCTCAGCACATACCAGCATAATTTTTCACTATGCTTAATGAGCTACCTTAGCTCCATAAGATTATGTTAAGCGGCATTCCTGATATAATAGATAAGAATGAATGTCTTGGCTAAAAAAGAAAAATCATTGAAAATCTTTATTGTGGTTGATAATAGTCAAGGAAGGCAGGGAATCTTTGCTGCATTTATTCTGACGCCTTATTGTGCTTTCCTATTGCTTAATGCTACCTGTACCTATGGATTATGTAAACTTTAAAAAGTTGTTTTAGGGAGATACAGTGGTTAGGACGAATGCTTCCAGTGCAGGGCCACAGGTTTGATCCCCAGTCTAAGAAGTAAGGTAGTGCTAATGGTAAAGAACTCTCCTGCCAATTCAGCAGGCACAAGAAACATGGGTTGGATCCCTGGTGGAGGGAAGATCCCCTGGTGTGGGAAATGGCAGCTCACTCCAGTATTCTTGCCTGGAGAATCCCAAGGACAGAGGAGCTGGGTGGGGTATAACCCATGGGGTCACACAGATTCAGACACAACTAAAGCAAAGCATTCTAGGAAGTAAAATCCCACAAGCCATGCTGCATGGCAAAAAAAAAAAAAAACAGTTATTTTATTTAATTGCCATTGAAAATTCCCCTTTGCCTTAACCAAAAGCCCCAGATTTGTCTGCCCTTAGTTAGAAAGGAGAGGTGACCTATCTTACTCGCTTTGGCCCATTTACCTCCCAGTATTCTTTCCAGTTTGTAGCTGGCTAATGGGGACTGCTCTACTGTCTTAGGATCCTGGACTTGCACAGTCTGGGTGTGCAACAACATACACTTATAGGAAATGTACCAGTCTGTTTAATGTATAGCTACAACTATAACAAGAACAACTGTTTTTAACACAAAATCCCACGGCCCAGAGAGAAATCTAAATATTTCAAGCAATATTTATTACAAGAATGCAGGCTGTGTCTAGCACTCTTTTGAGAAAGATTGTAAAGTAACCAAGGCCCTTCTGTGGAGGTATTTTAAGAGAAATTTTCTTTTTTTCTTTGTTGCAGAGAGATTAGAATATCGATCAAGGGCATTATTGTCCCTTTATTGTCCCAATTATTGATTTAAAATACTTGAGCTTTCTGCCTAAATTTCTTCTCTGTTTTTAGGATAGGGATCAGGGGACAGGAAGAAGTTGCTTACCAGTATCTGGAAGCACTTAGCAATAACAAACTTGAGTATGAGGCTGCATTTTTATGTCCAGACAGGGTGTGGTTGGACATAGACTTGGAATTGAGGGAAATGTGCATTGGCAATTTTCAATTCTTTTTCAAAGAGGTAAACAATGAATAGATTTGCTCATTCCACCAAAATCAGGAGGATATTTGCTAATACACATGGGGATGGCATTATTGTTTGATCTTTATTGAGCACCTACATAAAATAGAACTGAATGATGTGAATAATTCTGAAGTCTTTACATAATGTGTTTCGGTCTTGGGCTTGAATGATACAATTTATTAAAATACATGTGAGAAATAAGCACAATCAAATGTTTTTGGATGGTTCATTAAGTGCAGATGTGTTAAGAGATTCTGAACTAAAGTGAACTAAGTGACCATTGCTGGAATAGTTAATATAAAAATAGGAATCCAGAAGACTTGTAAAGGTAGAAGAAACAAAGGCCTAATTTTAAAAGAAATAAAACTAATAAAAATTTCTGTCTCTTAGTATCTTGCATGCCTAGAATATCTAGGATCATGGATACTATTTTTTTGTTTTAAGTACTCTAATGGATTTTCTCAACTTGAATTTTATTCCTAAATACATAATACATATGAGTTCAAATTTGGGGTAGAAGAATAAGATATACTATAAAAAGTTTTCCTCCCACTCTGTTTCTTAGCAACCAGTTTCCTGACTCAGAAGCAACCGTTATGTTTTTTAATGTACTCTTTATTTTATACATATAAATACATAGACACACACATCTTCTTTCCCTTGATTTTTACACTTGCATCAGCATTCTAAACATTGCATTCTGTACCTTGCTTTTTCCATTAAATATATATTTGAAAGCACGAAATACATAAAACTCTCTTTTTATAGCTTTATAGTATTCCATTGTATGGATGTACTTTAATTTATTCAGTGAGCCCTTAATCATGAATATTCAAGTTGTTTCCAAATCTTATTTTCATCCCTTGTTGTTACAAAAATGGTACAGTGAGTAACCTTGTGTATGAAAGTGAAAGTGTAGTCACTCAGTTGTGTCTGACCCTGTGACCCCATGGACTGTAGCCTACCAGGTTCCTCTGTCCATGGGATTATCCAGGCAAGAATAATGGAGTGGGTTGCTATTTCCTTCTCCAGGAGATCTTCCCAACCCAGGGATTGAACCCGGGCCTCCTGCATTGTAGGCAAAAGCGTTGCTGTCTGAGCCTCCAGGGAACCTTGTGTATACCCGTGTGCAAACTATAGACTGGGACTTCCCCGGTGGTGCAGCGGTTAAGATTCCATGCTTCCACTGCAGGAGGCACAGGTTTGATCCCTGGTTGGAGAACTGAGATCCCACATGCCACACAGTGCAGCCAAACAGAAAACAAAACAGTATAGACCTACATCTACAGAATACATTCCTTGAAGTGAGATTCTGGATCAAGAGCTTGGGAACTCACCCTTTTGGTAGAAGCTGCTAAAGTTCCCCCAAAGAGGTTATACCATTTATATTGAACCAGCAGGAATTGTCTGTTTCCTCACCTTCTCCAACATGGACTTTTAAAAAATATACCTCCTCCTTGCTGAGCCTTAACATGGTAGTTTCTGTAATTTCCCCATTCTGGGTCTAGTCTGCAAAAATCCCACTACATTTAAACATAGATTCTCTGCAGTCATCTTTCACTGTCTCCACCACTCCCCACAGCTCACAGACCTTACCTTTACCCCCACTTCTCTGCCCTGGTTTGTATCATTTCCTCTGCTGGAAGGTCTTTTCCCATCAATACGTCCTTCCAAACAATCACTTTTCAAAACCAAGTTCTACCTTCACCTCCCCCATGAAATCCTTCTCAGTTATATGATTCTTACTGACCCCTTCTCCTTGAAGGGCTTTTCCACAGGTATGCCAAAAAGGGTTGCAGGCAAATAGAACTATTGACCACCCCACCCCACCTCACCCTTGCCCCACCCCCGCCCCACGCCCTCCCCACCCCCTTGGCTCTTAGGACCTGCAGACTCTGGACTGGTCCTTTGGCCAGGTCTACATTGTTAGTTTTCCCAGGAGTTCACACAGAATTGTCATTTTCTATGACATGAAAAATGAAGGTTTGTAGGTGTTCTGTATTCTTACAGGTTTTTTAAATCTTTTGTTCTGTGGCAGTACTAGATTTTGGACCCATGTCCTCTGGCTCTGAAGTTCATTCAAGCATTTCTACAGTATACTAGCTCTTTTTAGCATGTGCTGATGGTATAGTTGCCACTTTGGCCTTGGCTGAGCCTAGAGACATCATTTCAGAGATCCCAAGGCAAAAAGGAGGAAACCAACAGAAGAATTATGGCAGGAATTCTGGTAGTTCATACACACATACTTCATTCAAATTTTAAAAAAAAAGTCCTTTTAGGTGAACCACAGTCCCAAGTCTCAGTGAGCAGAATGTATTTGTGTGTTGATTAAGAAAAAGTACTTCACCAGGCGGAAGAAGCCCATGCTAGGGCATATTTGGCAAGTGAAGCAAAGACTGGATTTCAACTCCCACAGAATCCCTCGGCTGAGGGCCCTTCACACTTACAGCTATGTATGGTGGCTCCAAATTAAGGACAAGAGAAAGAAACAACACAATTGTCATGTAGCTCAATACTGATTCTTACAGAAGTGTATTGACAGATTAGATCAAAGATCTAGATGATTTTAAATGAGGTAATGTATATATAATCTGAAACTTCCTTGCCCCATCAGCCTATAAACTTAAACAGAGGTCGAAATTAATTTTGGTGTCCAAATGGCCATGCCTCTAAATACAACCATCCAGTCCCTATCTATTCAAACAGCACTTACCTGCTAACAACACAAGTAATTTTGAAAATCCCCAAAGAGGAGCCTCACAAGTGCCTACCAACCCAGCTGGTAGTTCTAGGTACCAGCTCCTTCTCCAGCTCCAACTTGCCAGCATCACTGGCTGCTTCTAAAACTGCAGAAGCCTTGCCAAGGATTTTTGGAAGCCACCAAAGCCACTCTCTCTCAGAATGCCAGAGGAGCACTGAGAGTGATTCGGAGGGAAGGAGAATGTCTCCTTCTCCATTCCATGCCACATCTTCTCACCTGAGCCCCCCCACAGCTCTGTCTGCATCCAGAATCTGCTAAATCTCTCACTAAAGGTGTTCAGCCCATGATCAGAATTTCATTTAGCCTTTCTGTCAGTATCTGATCATCAGTTCTTAAACAAGTGAGACTCAAATTCAATATAAGGGGCAAACAGGAAGCAGGCGCTATCACCATCCTCTTCTTTCATTCAGCCATTCATTCACCCATTCATGCATCCATCCATCCACCCACCCATCGTCTACCACCCATCTATCCATCTGATTGCCAGTGATTGAGGCCAATTCTGTGCCTGACACTATTCTAGACACTGAGTAAAACATATGTAAGGCAAATAAAGTTACTACTCCTATAAGGATTGCATTTTAGAGCAGGTAAGCAGAGAACAATTAAACCAATCAGTTAACATGAAGCTATTAGCTAGTGATAATTGCTGTGAAGAAAATAAAACAACATGATGCGATAGGAAGAGAAACTGGGAAGCTACTTTGGACAAACTTAGTATTTTTTAATCTTATAAAACCCAATAGCCTCTATTCACAACAAATATAAGTGTTTATGATTCTAAAATGAAATTAATAGATGAGACAATCTACCTCACACATAATTTATATAACATTGACTGGTTAATGTTATTTTTAAAAGTTTCAGCCTTACAAGTAGTAATTCATAACGTCATGTACATTTTTAGGACTGATGTCAACTTAGGAAAACCTCTATGAAGTTTTTTTCACACACTGTAAGATATTAGGGCGTTTTAAGTTTCCTTCTGCGACAGACACCTCAGACATGTTTTTTGAGTTGACAAGACTCATTAACCAGTTGTCATCAATGTCATTGTAGTATCGTATTAGAAGTTTTATGTTAGTTTCATCAGTATCAGTTTTTCCATGTAAATTAGCAAGAAATTGAAATCTTTTCCCACCAAACAGTCCACAAGTTTATTCATTGCCTCCAGTCAAAGCATCTCTTTCTTCTAATAAGTAACTGCTTTTAGTATGATCATCTGGTTTTTTTTGTTACAATTTGCTTCTCAGTTTCAGAATAATTAATTTATCACTTTTGTTTCCTTTTGTCTCACATTCCATTATCTTTCCTCCGTTATTTAATATGTAAATAAATTTTAAATGACATAAGAAATACCCTTCATATAAGTCCAGATCAGAAGTCTATAAGTTCTCACTTGCTTTTTCGAAGTATTCCAAATTACTTTTCCAAATTGCAATTAAAACAACATAGTCTAATTTCACCAACTTTTGAATAAACTTCTTGCATCTGGTTTTGTTAGGCTTTCTGAGTCCTTGAAGAATATGTTTTGGAATCATCAAAACATTGTTGTATCCATATTGCAAGGCTTAGAACATCTTTAAAACAGGCAGATCATCTCATTATATTTAGCTTTCTTAAAGAAAAGTCCAAGTTGGCATGTTTGTTTCAAATGCTCCATATGTGAGAGAAACCCAAAAGGGAAATATAACTGTTACAAAATGCTGAAATAGTCACTAACTTCAGGTTCTATTATGGAAGATTTTTCTCTACCAAAATTAAGAAAACTCGATGTAATTAACATTGTAAAAGAATGCTGGTAGCCTTTGCTCTCATCTTTCCTAACAGTTACATGAGCATAACTGACCATGAACACTGTTCAATGGAAAATCGCATTTATTGAATAAAGGCACAAATAGGTGGTTTTCAGTTAGAGAAAAGTTAAAAATTGTTCACAGATGTTTCTGTTGTTAATGTAGAATACGATAATCACCATCTGATCAGCGTTCATCACTCCAGTATAGACTCTAACTAATGGATATTAGATATCTGTCTTATTTCACTACTTAATTTTGAATACTTTTCATTATTTTGATTAATTTTAATGTGATTTCAGATAAGTCACATTTGTTCTTTAATTTTGACATTTTTTTCCAAGTCCTTATGCAAAAAAAGAATAGAATTTAGCAATCAGATCAATGATTTCCATGAAATTGCCTTTCTTTAAAGACCACAATTTTTCCCCTGTGATCTCTGAAGCCATTTTTATTTAAAAATTTAATAGCTGCTGCTAAACTTCATGGGATTTCAAGATAATTCAGAATGTTTTTCCTGTTTACTTTTTTAAAAATTGGCCTAGTGCATTTTTATTAGACTTTCATGTATTTCAAGTAAACATGGCCTACTAGTGCTCTGTGGAATGTACTTGACTTTTGAAACTTCTCAATATATTTATCCAGTCCAAAAACCCATCTGATGTAATGTCTGTCTTGTTGAAAACAATTTACAAACAAAATTATAAATTCAACCTTTAGTTTTAGAAGAGGCTACTCAGATTCTCATAGCAGTTTGATCATTTAAAAATATTTTGTAAATGTGTCTGTTTGAGAAGTGTATGTTTTTCCATGATCTCTTTAATTCTCTGTTAATATGATTAGTAGGTCAAAATTGGGGGCAGGATGAACTCTTTGATTATTCAATATTGAATGAAATTTTTGCCTTAAATAGGCCACAATGAAAGATTATGGCAATTATCAAAATCAATGAATTCATCAAAGTGAGGTACTTTCTGACCTTCTTTGGTTCTATTGAATATACCTAGATTTTCCTTTCATTTTTCTTCTTCTGTTTTCTATTTCTTGTTTAAAAGTGCCTTGATTCCTGTAATCACTTTAGATACTTCTGTTGGCTATCATGAATCTTTCCCTAATCTTCATGATTTTGATTACAAGAGCCTTTAGTTTCTGTTGTGATGTAGTAAATATTTTTGGCATTTTCAAGCTTCTATGTATCTTCTTTATGTTTTTGGATTCCACAAGGATACCTCCTCATCATTATAGTTAAACAGTGAAATGATCATTAATACAAAAACAATCTAAAATTAGGATATTAAGAATACACAAGAGCAATTCCAATGTGTGTTAAATTGCTGCCACATTGTGAGGAACAGAGTCGTTGTGAAGTCAAACTCCTTTTAGTCTGACACACTGGCTTGCTGATGAAAAAGTGTAGGAGTTTTGGGTCTGGAACACTGGTTTCTTCAAATCATTTGACTCTCTTGGCATCAATTTTGGTGCCATCTCATCTGGAACCACCAGATTTTGAAGGACAAGATGTAGCAATTGTACTAAAATGCAATCCAGTGAAGTCAGGATGCATAAAATGTGCAAGTTCACACGTGTGTTTTCACTGTAGTAGATCAGGTTCCTACCCTACAAACACAGGAACTCTGATAAATTCTTTTTTTTGTTTTGCCTCACCACATGGCATGTGTGATCTTAGTCCACAGGCCAGGGATCGAACCCAGGTCCCCTGCTTTGGAAGCAGAGAGTCTTAACCATTGGACTGCCAGGGAAGTTCCAAAAGCACAGTGCTTTTTAAAAAAATTGTATGTATTCTTTTCTGGCTGCAAATAGGGGCTCCATTGCTACCTGTGGGCTTTCTCCAGTTGTGGTGAGTAGCGGCTGCACTTCATTGTGCTGCTTGGGTTTCTCACTGTGGTGGCTTCCATTGTCGTGGAGCACGGGCTCTAGGCATGAGGGTTTCAGCAGTTGTTGCTCACCAGCTTAGTAGCCCCACAGTGTGTGGGATCTTCTTGGGCCAGGGATTGAACCCATGACCCCTGCATTTGGCAGACAGATTCTTAACCACAGGACCACCAGGGAAGTCCCAGCACAGTGCTTTTTTAATGTATATGGAACTGAGGAGAACACTGTAGGGCCACTCAAGAACAAAACCAAGCACTTAATGATTAGGACAACAGAGTCACAGACTCCGTGTCTGATGCACATTCTTGAGTTGTTTTACACCAGAGGAAAAACATTAACTGTGCAATGACCAGACTGCAGTCGTGACATAAACTGCTTTATCTTGAGCAGTACTAAATCTGTGGCTGGCACAGTTCTAAGAACTGGCCTCAAGAGTTGGGATTAATTTATTGCTCATAATAATTGAGGGGCATCAAAATAATTATAGCTTGCTCTGCCCTATTTGTAAGGGGGCAACTAAAATTGTCAGCAAAGAGATGCTACTCAATGGATTCAACGGATGTGAATTTGAGCAAACTCCAGGAGACAGTGAAGGACAGAGGAACCTGGCAGGCTGCAGTCCACGGAGTCGCTAAGAGTCGGACATGACTTAGCGACTGAACAACAGCATATTGACATTTCCTCTCTAAGAATATGGTGCCCTATGTCAGCATGAAAAAGTTATAGAAGATGAACCTTCACCTCTAATCCCACAGAAATAAAATTATGATGGACAGTAGGGAATTGAAAGCAACTCTTGCTCTTTCCTGTTTGTTCATTTCTGTTCTTTACTAATCTTGAAAAAACCTAATTGTAGGAATAAGATCACTAAACAATTTAAATTAAATCTTGACATGCTCTCTGAAGGACCTAAGCTACTCCATTTTGTTAAAGAAGACTCCATTTTGTAAAAATTCCTGGAAAAGAGCTTTTTGGAAATCCTTTGACCTCACCCCACCACACTGGGACCAATCAGAACCCATGGCTGGCCCGGGAAATGGGAACCAATCAGAACCTGTGGCCAGCCCGGGAAATGGGAACCAATCAGAACCCAACACCTAACCCTTCCACAGAAGGTAACCAGTTAGATGTCTCCTAACCCGGAAACTCCCATTTTTCAAATTTTTCACGTGAGAATACCCTATATAAACAATGAAACCCAGAGCTTGGGGCTCCTCCCTATAGCTGCTGCGTCAGTATTTGTGGGAGCCCCAGCTTGAGCTTGGTAATAAAAACTCTCTTGCTTTTGCATCGGGTATCGGCTCCCTGGTGGTCACTGGGAGATTTAGCGACTTGGGCAAAACATTTGGGGGCTCATCCAGGATCTCCCACCGGCTCCACGGGAAGACCGATCTGGAGAGTCATCTGCAGCCGGTAAGCTTTTCTCTGTCTTTCTTTTCACTCCTGGTAGGGCCTGGTTTCTGAGACCAGTATACGACTCAGGCGGACGCGCCGGAGAGTCACCAGTGGGGGTCGTTGGGAGACATCCCCGACCCCGGCGGGGTGGGGATGGAGTGCCCCTGTTCTCTGTAGACGATAGCGGGTCGCTTCCGCTGAATGGCCGGAGGCCGTCGTCATTCGGTTTTACCTCTGGGCTCCTGGAGGTGTATTTCTCCTGTCTCTCTGTCTGTCCGTGTGGCTGTTCGTATTGTCTGTGTTAATTTACCAACATCTGACTGATCCCGGGACGATGGGGCAATGCCATTCTAGCCCCACACCTCTATCCTTGGTTACTGATAATTTTAAGGAGGTCAAGATGCGCACTCATGACCTCAGTGTAGAAATTAAAAGGAATAAATTAATCACTTTTTGCACTGCAGAATGGCCAACTTTCCATGTAGGCTGGCCTTCACAAGGCACCTTCGACTTGGGAACTGTACACCGAGTCTGAGATATCATCTGACTGCACATCGGACACCCTGACCAAGTTCCCTTTGTCAGCACATGTGTCTCCTTGGACAGTTCATTTCCGAGTGTTAGACAAGAGCCCAGTTTTGGGCCCTGGAAGGGGTCCCTCTTCCTGCAACAAATGGCGACTCTGGCGGGGACTCTTCTTCGCCGAGACTGACATCCTGACCACTCGGGGTACTTGGGCCAGCTTGCCTGCCAATGGACCAGACCCAGCGGCCGCAACTGGGACCCTTTTGTCCCTGGTCTCCTCCTGACGTGGACAACTGGCCAGAGTGCCCTGACCGGTAAGGAACAAGAGACTTTAGTGATTTCTCTCCCCTTCCCTCTCTCTTTCCTCTCCTTAACCCTTCCTGTCCTTCCCTGTTTTTCTAGTCCCCCGGTCCTGGACGCAGGAATCTGGTCAAAGGGCCCTCAGCCTGAGCTGAGGATTGGAGACTGATCCCCTCCTCTTGGCAGAGAACTCAAATTCTGGTTCTGATTTCTGGTAGGGCAGAGTTCCAGTCCTCCCTTCTCTGGAGGCCCAGGGAAAAGTCCCATAACGCCTGGGTATCTGTAGGTGGCAGGAGACGTCTGTAAGGCCACCCCTTTTGCCCCCCTCTCCCGCCTCCTCCCCCTTCTTTTTCAACCTGGCTTCCTTTCCTCCCTTGAAATATTTGATGTTAGTACTTAGATCTAAAGTTCTGTGTCTCTATAGGAGGTTTTCTGAGACTGTAGTTTTGTATTTAAGGGCTTCCCTGGTGGAGCCGAGGTTAAAACATCTGCCTGCAATATGGGAGACCTGTGTTCGATCCCTGGGTCGAGAAGATCCCCTGGAGAAGGAAATTTTGCTTTGTCTGGCCACCATGTGGTTTAGACCTGCCGCCATTTTGTTAAAACTTGATTTTCATTCCCTGTGCCTTGAGACCAGGGCTCTCAGGAACACTTATCTAGACCATCTCTAACTCCTGACACTGAGGAAAAAGGGAAAAAAAGACTTGAAGCTAGATCTTGCACTGTGTCTGTCTAAATATGTCTTGGTAATATTTTTGTGGTTAATTTGTATATGAGCTCTATTTGGCTTAAAAAAAGGTAAGCGCTTACAAATCAAGTAATTCTAAATTAAACAATAAATTCCAGGTTCATGTGAACTGGGAAATATTCAATGTTAAATACCTGATATTAATGTTTGTTTGTTGACCTATCTAATATAGACATGTCTTAGAGTAATTAATGTTAAGTAGAATATTTTCATCGTACCTAGGTTTAATATAAGTTAAATATTACACCTGTTACAAGTTTGTCAACAAGGAAATTAGTCAACTAGATCCAAAATGGCGGAGCTGACTTTCACTAGACCTTGAGCCTACTACACACATTGTAACATATCAACAAGCTAAAAGGGAAGAATTCACCTAGATTTGTTAGGCAAAATCTGTGATAAACCTTTGGTGTGAGTTTCCCAGCCCTGTTTTATTTTAAAAGTTCAGTCTGAGACTCTATAAATGTTTCAGCAAAATAAAAAGCCTATAATCAATTATGGTTATAAAAATCCTCAGACCAAAATTAGAGAACAGACCTATTTTGCAGACAAACTAGCCTTGATTTGGTTATATTTAATAAAAATAAGGGTAACTTTAAGAAGAAAAAGATATTTCAAAATGTTAAATACCAGTTTGCTAATGGAGGTCTGCATCTAGTAAGACTCATCTCTTAGATAGTTCTTTGCTGTTATGTGATATTAATGTAAAATTTAATTGAATTCTTGAAAAACACCCTAAGTTTGTTTCTGAAGCTTATCTCAGTAATCTATCTTTGGATGAAGATCAGATGCCTCATGACCTGCAATCAGGACTGGAAAAAGACATAATTTAAGGGATTGTCTCCAACATGGATGGAAGGACTTTTTTATCAGGGAAAACTACACTACACCAGGATGGGAAGACGACGACATCAGAGGTAGACAGCTTCCCCAAGATGCTGGACCTGATTCGTATAATCATTTATGTTTTCTTGACTTCTTAGACCTTTGCATATAAATCAAATGCTTTTCTATCATAGGCCTGATCCTATGCTAGTTTTTAAAATCGATCCAATTGTTGGGTTTGTGGCCAATTACTTGTGTCTAGCTCTGGGTTACCTTGGTAAATTTCTCTACTACCAGACTCTAACTGGTTGGCCCTGAGAAAATTTACTTAAAAAATTAAATCATACTAAAGATAATCAGTCTAGTAACACTAGAAAACTGGGCTATGTGCCTTATAGATGGTGCCAATATATAATTACCCTGGAAGATAAAGATTCTACAGGGCAGACTAAGTCAGATGACCTGAAGATATACTAGGCTACATCTAATGAAAGTTCTTAACATAAGTCTTACTTGTGACTTTACTAATACTGCTGGCTATGTTATTTGTATTTCACCTGTTTTACAAAATTGCTGTTTCTTACACTGTCAAATATGTGTGTGAGGCCTCATAGAATAATATATAGTCCCATATGAGATCGATGGTGGTAACAGTGTAACTCTAGATATGGCAAGAAGCAACAAGAGGGAATATTTTCCTGGACCAAAAAGCTAGTAAGACAGGTGGTCCAGAGAATTTTGTATACTGTTTTATGGCCTAGTCCAGTAACAGCACATTGAGTGGCCTGTCAACAGAATCTTTGCCAAACCTGAGAATGGACATTCTCAGCACCATGGAATAAAATGGTCATGAAGTGCCCCCCTCAAAATCATGGTCAAATTTATGAGCAAAAAAGGGGCTCTGCCAACTGAAGACTGACACTCGCCATCTACATCTACAAAGATTAACTCATGGCCGCTGCAACTGGTGACTTTCAACGCCCCTGAAAGGAGTTCAGGGTGAAAATCAGGAATGAGGCACTCTGTGCTCTGGGAAAAACTGGCAGAACAGGCCTTCAGCTAGTTAGATCTTTTCAGGAGAAGATTTTATGAGTCCCAATTCTTGCATCTTCTCGTACCTAGGGAAACACTGACGTCATTAACGGTGAAATCTGTTTTGGCTATTAAGGAAAAGTTTACAATTAAAAGTCAAAATAGAGTAGCTATGGTTCAGATATCCTGGGAAATAACTAGGTGATGCTATGGGTGTACTTTCAGATTAGACCTTGTATTGCTAAACACTTGAGTTTTCTGAGTAGTATCAGGCTTGGATGCCACCGTTTTCAAAACAATGTCTGCTGGAAGCTAGTAACCTTACTTTTTATAAAACTAGGCAACTGGCTACATGGCTACAAGTCTCGCTAAAGTGCCAGGTCCAGACTGGGTTTCAGGCCTATTCTTCTAAAAAGAAATGAGATTTATTTTGTCTACTAAATTCCAGTTATCACTCCTCCAACTACTTCTAATTGGGCCTGTTACACCAAAATGGCAGACCAAGGGATTAGGATTTTAATCATACAAGACTCAGATCTAGAACTTGGAACTCAGAAATACTTCCGATTTAGTGTCTATACTCCAAGCTGGGGCAGTCCTCTGCCCCATTTTGACAGGAAGTTATCACAGTCATAGTTGCCTAGTTCCCTAAAATTAAAACTGAGCGGGACTCTGTGGGGCTCTGGAGTGCAGATCTGTTCTGTGTTCTCCATTTCTTATCTGTAGGATATAGACTTTGTTCAGCCTCCTTGACCTTCCCTGAATTCCAAAGCTTGGATTCAAACAATTGCTAATCAGGGAAGGGAGGGGATACAAAAACAAATAATCAAAGGTTGGTACAGCCTCCAGACAGAGTCCTGGTTCCTACTCAAAAAAATATGCATAACAATGTCTTTGAGCCCCCACCCAGTTGGAAGATAGTAACTTCAGACTGAACACAAGATTCCTGGAGCACAGCTCTGTTGCGTCACCACCAACCAATCAGAAGGGGTCGCAAACCCTCACCCCAAATGTTGCCTTCTGTTTCCGGGGACCAGAGATGACCATCCTGTTAGGTCTCCTGTTTGGCCCTTGTCTATTTCATCTCTGAGAGGGGCCAACTAAATTGCTGTTACTACAAGGGTAAAAGCTGGTTTCAGATGTGGAAAACCCCAACTTAGATCAGGTAGAGAGAGAGACTTCTGCTCTGCTAGGCAGGCCTACGCCCATGCACAGCAGGAAGAAGTTACAGAAGAAAGAGACCTCCGCCCCAAGTCCCAAAAAGTATCTTGAGTATGAAGTCTCTCCGGGGGCCTATGTGCTGCGTTAGGGGAAGAACGTTGTTTTTATGTGAATCACTCGGGGGGAGTCAGGGAGTCCCTGGCCAAGATAAGAGAAGGGCTGAGTCAGAAAAAAAAGAAAAAGAGAAATGTCTCAAACCTGGTTTGAATCCTGGTTCAATTCATCCCCCTGGTTCGCAACTCTCATATCCTCCTTTGTGGGGCCCCTGATTATCTTGCTACTACTGCTCACCTTTGGGCCATGCTTACTAAACAAATTGGTGGCCTTCATTAAAAGCCGCATCAACACGGTGCAGCTCATGGTACTCAGATCCCAATATGCGGCCCTACCAACTGTCCCCTTAGCAGGAGGCAATATAGAGCTGACCTCAGGCCCATGATTGGGTCTCTCCTGGATCCTAGAGAAGGGGGCAATGAAGGACCTAAGCTACTCCATTTTGTTAAAGAAGACTCCATTTTGTAAAAATTCCTGGAAAAGAGCTTTTTGGAAATCCCTTAACCTCACCCCACCACCCTGGGATCAATCAGAACCCATGGCTAGCCCGGGAAATGGGAACCAATCAGAACCCAACACCTAACCCTTCCACAGAAGGTAACCAGTTAGACGTCTCCTAACCCAGAAACTCCCAGTTTTCAAATTTTTCGTGCGAGAATACCCTATATAAACAATGAAACCCAGAGCTTGGGGCTCCTCCCTATAGCTGCTGCATCAGTATCAGTGGGAGCCCCAGCTCGAGCTTGGTAATAAAAACTCTCTTGCTTTTGCATCTGATATCAGCTCCCTGGTGGTCATTGGGAGATTTCACGACTTGGGCATAACACTGTCCTCAATGTACCTATGCTTTGCCTGTCTTGTTGATTCTTCTCCTACATAAAAAGAAGTACCAGTGAAGAATTAAGTAGTTAAAAAATGATTATCTCTTTACTGCCTATAGTCGCATAGCAATCCTATAGGCAGATCTCACAGGCCAGAAAACATCTGGAGAGTTAGTCAAACCTGCATGCAATGGAGAATGACTCAGAATCCAACCTCCTGCATCGATGATTCACTAAGATCCCCCTGCACACACACTTGCTCTGCCAGCCACCTTTTCCTTTTAAAAACTGTCATAACTGAGCGGAAACTTTGAGTTGATCTTGGGACATGAGTCCACCATCTCTCCAGATTGCTGGCTTATCTGCCTGTGGTCTGTCTCAGAAGGCAAGAGAAGCCCCAAAATACAGCACGGTTAGTTTTTATGTTCTTGGTAGTTTCATAAGCTAATGAGTGGGAGGATTATTCTAACTCTTTTGGGGAAAGGGCAGAGATTTCCAGGAATTGAGCTACTTGCCCACCTTTTGGTCTTTATGGTTGGCCTTGGAATTGTCATGGTGGCTGTGGGTGTATCATTTAACTTACTGATGTATTACAGTGAGTGTATACTGAGACTGAAGGTCTAGTGGCAGTCAATGTCTGCTGTCTTGGACCTATTTGGTTCTAATCAGTTTATGTTGTGTCCCTGGACTATGGCATTCTTTAAATTTGTGCCCTGACCCCTTCCTTCCTATTCCAATTTTGCTGGAAGTAACAGAAGCCACCTTGTTGTTGTTCAGTCCCTAAGTCATCTCAAACTCTTTGTGACCTCACGGATCACAGCACACCAGGCTCCTCTGCCCTCTACTATATTCCAGAATTTTTCAAATTAATGTCCATTGAGTCGTTGATGATATCTAACCATCTTATCCTCTTATCTTGCTCCCTTCTCCTTTTGCTTTCAATCTTTCTCAGCATCAGGATCTTTTCCAATGAGTCAGCTCTTCATATCAGGTGACCAAAGTATCTGAGCTTCACTTTCAGCATGTCTTTTCAATGAATATTCAGGGTTGATTTCCTTTAGGATTGACTAGCTTGATCTCCTTGCAGTCCAGGGGACTTTCAAGAGTCCAGCACCACAATTCAAAAACATTAATTCTTCCATGTTCAAGCTTCTTTATGGTCTAACTCTCATATCTGTACATGACTGCTGGGAAAATGATAGCTTTGACCATATGGATCTTTGTCAGCAAAGTGATGTCTCTGCTGTCTTTAAGACACTCTCTAGGTTTGTCATAGCTTTCCTTCCAAAAAGCAAATATCTTTCAATTTCATGGCTGCAGTCACTGTTTGCAATGACTTTGGAGTCCAAGAAAATAAAATCTGTCACTGTTTCCACTTTTTCCCATTCTATTTGCCATGAAGTTTTTGGATTGGATGCCAAGATCTTAGTTTTTTAAATGCTGAGTTTCAAGCCAGTTTTTTCACTCTCCTCTTCCACCCTCATCAAGAGGGTCTTTAGTTCCTCTTCACTTTTTGTCATGAGAGTGGTATCATCTGCAAATCTGAGATTGTTATTTCTCCCAGCGATCTTGATTCCAGCCTGTGATTAATCCAGCTCAGTGTTTCTCATGATATACTCTGCATAGAAGTTAAATAAGCAGGGTGACAATATAAAACCTTTACATACTCCTTTCCCAATTTTGAACCAGTCCACTGTTCCATGTCCAGTTCTACCTGTTGCTTCTTGATCCACATACAGGTTTCTCAGAAGACAGGTCAGGTGGTCTGGTATTCCCATCTCTAGAAGAATTTTTTGTACAGTTCTTTTGTGTATTCTTACCACTTCTTCTTCAGCGTTACTGGTTGGGGCATAGACTTGGATTACTATGATATTGAATGGTTTGCCTTGGAAACGAACAGAGATCATTCTGTCGTTTTTGAGATTGCATCCAACTACTGCATTTCGGACTCTTTTGTTGACCATGATGGCTATTCCATTTCTTCTGAGGGATTCCTGCCCACAGTAGTAGATATAATGGTCATCTGAGTTAAATTCACCCATTCCCGTCCATTTTAGTTCGCTGATTCCTAGAATGTCAACATTCACCCTTGCCATCTCCTGTTTGACCACTTCCAATTTGCCTTGATTCATGGACCTGACATTCCAGGTTCCTATGCAATATTGCTCTTTCCAGCATTGGACCTTGCTTCTATCACCACTCACATCAACAGCTAGGTGTTGTTTTTGCTTTGGCTCCATCCCTTCATTCTTTCTGGAGTTATTTCTCCACTGATCTCCAGTAGCATATTGGGCACCTAATGACCTGGGGAGTACCTCTTTTGGTATCCTATCATTTTGCCTTTTCATACTGTTCATGGGGTTCTCAAGGCAAGAATACTGAAGTGGTTTGCCATTCCCTTCTCCAGTGGACCACATTCTGTCAGACCTCTCCACCATGACCCGCCCATCTTGGGTTGCCCCATGGGCATGGCTTAGTTTCATTGAGTTAGACAAGGCTGTGGTCCTAGTATGATTAGATTGACTAGCTTTCTGTGAGTATGGTTTCAGTGTGTCTGCCCTCTAATGCCCTCTTGCAACACCTACCATTTTACTTGGGTTTCTCTTACTTTGGGCGAGGGTTATCTCTTCACGGCTGCTCCAGCAAAGCACAGCCGCTGCTCCTTACCTTGGATGAGGGGTATCTCCTCCCGCTGCCCTTCCTGACCTTCAACGTGGGATGGCTCCTCTAGGCCCTCCTGTGCCCACACAGCCACCACTCCTTGGGCATAGAGTTGCTCCTCCCAGTCACCGCCCTGGCCTTGGGCGTGGGGTTGCTCCTCCCAGCCCCCTGGCCTCGGACCCTACCCCTGGCCTCGGACTTGGGGGAGCTCTTCTGGCTGTCGCCCCTGACCTCGGACACAGGATAGCTCCTCCCGGCTGCCGTCCCTGGCCTCGGATGCGGGGTAGCTCCTCTCGGCCGTCTCCCATGGCCTCGGATGCGGGGTAGCTCTCGGCCAGTAATCCAAGTCTATGCCCCAACCAGTAATGCTGAAGAAGCTGAAGTTGAACAGTTCTATGAAGACCTACAAGACCTTTTAGAACTAACACCCAAAGAAGATGTCCTTTTCATTATAGGGGACTGGAATGCAAAAGTAGGAAGTCAAGAAACACCTGGAGTAACATGTAAATTTGGCCTTGGAATGCGGAATGAAGCAGGGCAAAGACTAATAGAGTTTTGCCAAGAAAATGCACTGGTCATAGCAAACACCCTCTTCCAACAACACAAGAGAAGACTCTACACATGGACATCACCAGATGGTCAACACCGAAATCAGATCGATTATATTCTATGCAGCCAAAGATGGAGAAGCTCTATACAGTCAACAAAAACAAGACCAGGAGCTGCCTGTGGCTCAGATCATGAACTCCTTATTACCAAATTCAGACTGAAATTGAAGAAAGCAGGGAAAACCGCTAGACCATTCAGGTATGACCTAAATCAAATCCCTTATGATTATACAGTGGAAGTGAGAAATAGATTGAAGGACCTAGATCTGATAGATAGAGTGCCTGATGAACTATGGAATGAGGTTTGTGACACTGTACAGGAGACAGGGATCAAGACCATCCCCATGGAAAAGAAATGCAAAAAAGCAAAATGGCTGTCAGGGGAAGACTTACAAATAGCTGTGAAAAGAAGAGAAGCAAAAAGCCAGGAGAAAAGGAAAGATATAAACAACTGAATGCAGAATTCCAAAGAATAGGGGCGGGGAGGGGAAAAAAAAAAAAGAATTCCAAAGAATATCGAGAAGAGATAAGAAAGCCTTCTTCAGTGATCAATGCAAAGAAATAGAGGAAAACAACAGAATGGGAAAGACTAGAGATCTCTTCAAGAAAATTAGAGATGCCAAGGGAACATTTCATGCAAAGATAGGCTCGATAAAGGACAGAAATTGTATGGACCTAACAGAAGCAGAAGAGATTAAGAAGAGATGGCAAGAATACACAGAAGAACTGTACAAAAAATATCTTCACAACTCAGATAACCACGATGGTGTGATCATTCATCTAGAGCCAGACATTCTGGAATGTGAAGTCAAGTGGGCCTTAGAAAGCATCACTACGAACAAAGCTAGTGGAGGTGATGGCATTCCAGTTGAGCTATTTCAAATCCTGAAAGATGATGCTGTGAAAGTGCTGTACTCAATATGCCAGCAAATCTGGAAAACTCAGCAGTGGCCACAGGACTGGAAAAGGTCAGTTTTCATTCCAATCCCAAAGAAAGGCAATGCCAAAGAATGTTCAAACTACCGCACAATTGCACTCATCTCACATCTGGTAAAGTAATGCTCAAAATTCTCCAAGCCAGGCTTTAGCAATACGTGAACTGTGAACTTCCTGATGTTCAAGCTGGTTTTAGAAAATGCAGAGGAACCAGAGATCAAATTGCCAACATCTGCTGGATCATGGAAAAAGCAAGAGAGTTTCAGAAAAACATCTATTTCTGCTTATTGACTATGCCAAAGCCTTTGACTGTGTGGATCACAATAAACTGTGGGGAATTCTGAAAGAGATGGGAATACCAGACCACCTAACCTGCCTCTTGAGAAACCTGTATGCAGGTCAGGAAGCAACAGTTTGAACTGGACATGGAACAACCGACTGGTTCCAAATAGGGAAAGGAGTATGTCAAGGCTGTATATTGTCACCCTGCTCATTTAACTTATATGCAGAGTACATCATGAGAAATGGTGTACTGGAAGAAACACAAGCTGGAATCAAGATTGCCGGGAGAAATATCAATCACCTCAGATATGCAGATGACACCACCCTTATGGCAGAAAGTGAAGAGGAACTAAAAAGCCTCTTGATGAAAGTGAAAGAGGAGAGTGAAAAAGTTGGCATAAAGCTCAACATTCAGAAAACGAACATCACGGCATTGTATGGATGTGAGAGTTTGACTGTGAAGAAGGCTGAGCGCCGAAGAATTGATGCTTTTGAACTGTGGTGTTGGAGAAGACTCTTGAGAGTCCCTTGGACTGCAAGGAGATCCAACCAGTCCATTCTGAAGGAGATCAGCCCTGGGATTTATTTGGAAGAAATGATGCTAAAGCTGAAACTCCAGTACTTTGGCCACCTCATGCAAAGAGTTGACTCATTGGAGAAGACTTTGATGCTGGGAGGGATTAGAGGCAGGAGGAGAAGGGGACGACCAAGGATGAGATGGCTGAACAGCATCACTGACTCGATGGACGCGAGTCTGAGTGAACTCAGGGAGTTGGTGATGGACAGGGAGGCCTGGCGTGCTGCGATTCATGGGGTCGCAAAGAGTCGGACACGACTAAGCGACTGAACTGAACTGAAATGCCACTTCCTAATTTCTTTTGCTTTTGTTTGGTCTTTACCGTTTTTGTCCTTTATCATGCCCATCCTGGCTTGAAGTGTTCCCTTGGTATCTCTAATTTGCTTGAAGAGATTTCTAGCTTTACCCATTCTATTGTTTTTCTCTATTTCTTTGCATTATTCATTTAAAAGAGCTTTCTTATCTCTCCTTGCTATTCTCTGGAACTCTGCATTCAGTTGGGTATATCTTTCCCTTTCTCCTTTGCCTTTTGCTGTCTTCTTTCCTCAGCTATTTGTAAAGCCTCCTCAGACTTTGCATTCTTTTTCTTTGGGATGGTTTGGGACACTGCCTTCTGTACAATGTTACTAACTTCTGTCCATAGTTCTTCAGGCACTCTTGTCTACCATCTCTAATCCCTTGAATCTGTTCATCACCTCTACTGTATAAGGGCTTCCCTGGTAGCTCAGACAGTCAAGAATCTGCCTGCAGTGCAGCAAATCAAGATTCATTCCCTAGGTCAGAAGATCCCCTGGAGAAGGAAATGGCAGCCCACTCCAGTATTCTTGCCTGGAAAATCCCATGAACAGAGGAGCCTGCTGGGCTACAGTCCATGGGGGTTGTAAAGAGTCAGACATGACTGAGCAACTAATACTTTCACTTTCACTATATATTCATAAGGTATTTGATTTAAGATTTGAATGTAGTGCTTTTCCCTACTTTCTTCAACTTAAGACTAAATTTTGCAATAAGGAGATCATGTTCTGAGCTTCAGTGAGCTCCAGGTCTTGTTTTTACTAACTGTATAGACCTTCTCCATCTTTGGCTGCAAAGGACATAATCAATCTGATTTTGATACTGACCATTTAATGATGTCCATTTGTAGAATCATCTCTTGTGTTGTTGTAAAAGGGTGTTTGCTATAACCACTGTGTTCTCTTGACAAAACTGTTAGCCTTTGCCCTGACTCATTTTGTACTCCAAGGCCAATCTTGACTGTTATTCACAGTATCTCTTGACTTCCTACTTCTGCATTGCAATCCCCTATGGTGAAAAGCACATCACTTTTTTGGTGTTAGTTCTGGAAGGTATTGTAGGTCTTCATAGAGCCAGTCAACTTCAATTTCTTTGGCATCAGTGGTTGGGGCATAGACTTGGATTTCCGTGATGTTGATTGGCTTGCCTTGGGAACAAACTGAGATCCTTCTGTCATTTTTGAGATTTCACCCAAGTACTCCATTTCAAACTCTTTTTTTGTTGACTGTGAAGGCTGTTCCATTTCTTTTAAGGGATTCTTGCCCACAGTAGTAGATATAATGGTCATCTGAATTAAATTTGCCCATTCTCATCCATTTTAGTTCACTGATTCCAAAGATGTCAGCGTTCATTCTTGCCATCTCCTGCTTGACCACGTCCAATTTACCTTGATTCATGGACCTGACATTCCAGGTTCCTATGCAATATTGTTCTTTACAGCATCAAACTTTACTTTCTCCACTAGACACATCCACAGCTGAGCATCATTTCCACTTTGGCCCATCTGCTTCATTCTTTCTGGAGCTATGAGTAATTGCCCTCTGCTCTTCCCCAGTAGCATACTGGACACCTTCCTACACCTTCCAGAAGGGGGCTCACCTTCTGGTATCATACCTTTTTGCCTTTTCATACTGTTCATGGGGTTCTCATAGCAAGAATAATATTGGAGTAGATTGCCATTTGCTCCTCCCGTGGACCACGTTTTGTTAGAACTCTTCACTACAACCCGTCCATCCTGAGTAGCCCTGCACAGCATGGCTCATAGCTTCACTGGAGTTATGCCAGCTCCTTCACCATGACAAGGATTCTATCTATGAAAGTGCTACCTTATTGGAATAGGTTAAAGAGAGAATGAGAAGTTAGAAAAGTGAGATGAAATATTACAAAAAAGGTGACTATGATCTTTTTGTACGGATACAGAAAGATTTCCAGGATATGTTGTTCGGTGAAAGGTAGAGATAGTGTGTATACTCTGGCACTACTGCTGTATGGTTCCTTGAGTGTATTTCTCCAAGTACTTACAAGATGTCTTCAGCAGTGGGAATCAGCCTTTGGAATTTTTGAAGCATGTCAATGTATTCCCTGGTGGCTCAGTTGGTAAAGAATACCTGCAATGCAGGAAACTGGGTTTAATCCCTGGGTTGGGAAGATCCTCTGGAGAAAAGAATAGCAACCTACTTCAGTATCCTTGCCTGGAGAATTCCATGAACAGAGGATCCTGGTGTGCTGCAATCCGTGCCGTCACAGAGTCAGACACAACTGAGCGACTAAGCACACGCACACACACATGAAAGTATGATTTTTTAAGACATTATTTTTAAAGAAATGTTGCTATAATGGGAAGCAGTAAAGTGGCTGAAAGCTGAATGGTGACGAGAGGTTGTTTAAGGGTGAGGTGTTAAGCTCTGTGAGGGTAAATTTGTATTCTGATCCAAGAGAAAGAGAATAATAATGCAGACTAAATGTGTGCTTAGTTGCTCAGTCATGTCCAACTCTTTGCAACCTCATGGACTGCAGCATGCCAGGCTCCTCTGTCCATGGAATTATCCAGGCTAGGACACTGAAGTGGGCTGCCATTCCCTTCTCTAGGGAATCCTCCCCACTCAGGGATTGGACCCAGGTCTCCTGCATTGCAGACAGATTCTTTACCCTCTGAGCCACCAGGGAAGCCCAATACTAGTGCAGAAGAGAGAAGTTAATTGCAGGAGCCACCTGCCTGAGGGGAGAAAGAAACCAGTGCTGGTTGATGAGATAAATTTATTCCTACTGTGATAAGAGAGAGTGCCACTTCATGTCTTAAGTGTCTCAGAGTAGGGAGGGCCAAGCCAGGAGTTAGGCGGTTTTGGAGACTGGTTTAAGGCAGGTCTTTCAACATAGGGTGGGATAAGGGCTTGGTTGGGATTAGGTAAGGATTGTCATATGCTGGTTAGGATCTGTGGACACAGAAAAGTGAAAGTGAAGTCTCTCAGCAGTGTCCAACTCTTTGTGAGCCTAGGGACTGTAGCCTGCCAGGCTCTTCTGTCTTTGGGATTTTCCAGACAAGAATACTGGAGTGGGTTGCCATTTCCTTCTCCAGGGGATCTGCCCAACCCAGGGATCAAACTCAGATTTCCTGCATTGCAAGCAGATTCCTTACTGTCTGAGCCACCAGGGAAGTGCATTAAAGAGATTTAAAGGAATCATTCCCAAATATCTCATTATTTTATTTTTCTGGTAAAGATTGAAGCAAGGTCATCAATTAAGAGTAATGGTGAGGTAAAGTCAACCAATAAAATACACCTAAGCCATCAAAAGAAAAAGGAGGGGTGAGGGGGCAACTCCCAGATCCCACATGCTTCAACTAAGGATTTGTAGGATCCCAAGGGCCAAAACTAAGACCCAGAAAATATAGATAATCTAAGAGTAAGGTCTGGTATGCAACCCTGAATATTTATTGGAAGGACTGATGCTGAACTTCGATCCCCTGATGTGAAAAGCCAATTCATTGAAAAAGACCCTGATGCTAGGAAAGATTGAGAGCAGGAGGAGGGAGAGACAGAGGATGAGATGGTTAGATGTCTCATCAACTCAGTGGGCATGAGTTTGAGCAAACTCCAGGAGAGAGTGAAGGACAGGGAAGCCTCGCTGCAGTCCATGGGGGTGCAGGAAGTTGGACATGACTCAGCGACTGAACAATAATGTGGTGTGCAGGATGTCTGAAGAGGGAAGAAAGGGAGAATATTACTGCTTTGAAACATAAACAACAGAAGGTACTTACGGAAGGATAGTATCAACAGGAATATAGTTGGCTGACCTGGTGTCCTCCTAGCCTCTCAGCTAAAAGGAAGTCCCAGTCTCTCAGATGTAGCTCACTATTCCCCGCAGAAAGAATCTTAAAACCATTGTCAACCCCAAAGCAATTTTATAGCTATAGATCTGAAGTCCCTCAAAATGTCTCTGTAGCAACAAAGATTCTTATTTCTCATTTTAAGACTAACAAGCTGTTGGAAGGGTGGGTTGTTCCAGATCAGGAGGTATTTGGCCACAGGAGTGAATTAGGTTTCTATAATTTCCAACATAGAGAATCACTCAAAACTTTGAAATTATAATGTTTTTTGGCTTCTAGTCTTCTCAAGATTTTAAAGATCTTTAGGCCAAGTTTTGTTTTTCAGACTCAGGGCACTGGACATACTTGAGACACTGGGAACTCCTAGAACTATTTGGAAAGAACTTGAATTTCTTCAGATTTGGAGTTTGGAGAACTACAGCTTTGGAAGTAATATTTTGACCTTAGTTATCACTCAGGGCAAGGCAGGTGAGTAACAGGGAACAGAGATCCCAGGTATGTTTTAACTGCTTAATATGTTGTGTTTATTCAATTTGGAACAAAATGAGACAATCAAAGGGTTTATTACTAAAGGGTTTATTATGAATGAGAGAGAGGCTCAAGCTTTATCATATTAAATGATGAAGACATGCCCAAAACTGGCCTAAAATTGGGGGACAGCTTAAATATTCACAACCAACAAATTCAATCATTCCATTCAAAAGATAATTGGGGAATTTATGAAACAAATTAACTCAAAGTGCACCAAACACATGGCATCCAGGAGGATGATACACACTTCAAGTTGTGAGATACAACTTCTGTTCTCAGTCTTATCTGTACCATATCTGTATCTCTAGGGGTGTATGAGTAATTTCATCTGGAGGTAAGTGTAAAATTCTGTCTTCTAAGCCCTGAATGCTTTGACACTTTCTAGCTCTATTCCAGAGATGCCTTAGTTATTGCCTGTTGCCAAGAATAAGTCTCCTTTAACTACTATTAAATAGAAAATAACAAAGTGACACAAAGCAAAAGCAAAGTCACTTAATTCTGCTGGAGTTACAGAACCAAAACCATTCAATTGTTTCTGTATATTTAGAGACTATTTTGGAGTTTGATATTCAATATTAATCTTATCTTGGTTTGTGTACAAGAGTTGAAGCAAATCAATTTGTTTTTTACAGCTTGAGATTCAAGTAAAATAATGTTTTCAGTGACTTACTCACAGATAATATTGACAGTTCAGGACTATGAATGTTGCAGTATCCTTCTGTTCTGAGGATCCTCAGCCCACCATGAGGTACCCTAGAAGTGGATATATTCTGCTTTGAAAATGCTTAACATGAAAGTATAGGTATAGACTTTAAATACACATCTTAGCTTTCATTTAATTGTTTAACATTGCTATATTAAAATTTAGTCATTTTTCTAAGAATTTATTTTTTAAAAAATTTATCTGGTTGTGCCAGGTCTTAGTTGTGGCACATGAGATCTTTAGTTGCAGCATGCATGCTCTTAGTGGTGGCATGTGAGATCTAGTTGCCTGACCAGGGATCAAAGCTGGATCCCCTGCACTGGGGTCTTAGAGTCTTAACCACTGCATACAAAGTATTAGGTGGACCACTATGGGGAATAATCAGTTCAGTTCAGTTCAGTCGCTTAGTCGTGTCCGACTCTTTGCGACCCCATGAATCGCAGCACACCAGGCCTCCCTGTCCATCACCAACTCCCGGAGTTCACTCAGACTCACGTCCATCGAGTCTGTGATGCTATCCAGCCATCTCATCCTCGGTCGTCCCCTTCTCCTCCTTCCCCCAATCCCTCCCAGCATCAGAGTCTTTCCCAATGAGTCAACTCTTCGCATGAGGTGGCCAAAGTACTGGAGTTTCAGCTTCAGCATCATTCCTTCCAAATAAATCCCAGGGCTGATCTCCTTCAGAATGGACTGGTTGGATCTCCTTGCAGTCCAAGGGACTCTCAAGAGTCTTCTCCAACACCACAGTTCAAAAGCATGAATTCTTCGGAGCTCAGCCTTCTTCACAGTCCAACTCTCACATCCATACTTGACTACAGGAAAAACCATAGCCTTGACTAGACGGACCTTAGTCGGCAAAGTAATGTCTCTGCTTTTCAATATACTATCTAGGTTGGTCGTAACTTTTCTTCCAAGGAGTAAGCGTCTTTTAATTTCATGGCTGCAGTCACCATCTGCAGTGATTTTGGAGCCCCCCAAAATAAAGTCTAACACTGTTTCTACTGTTTCCCCATCTATTTCCCATGAAGTAATGGGACCAGATGCCATGATCTTTGTTTTCTGAATGTTGAGCTTTAAACCAACTTTTTCAGTCTCCACTTTCACTTTCATCAATAGGCTTTTTAGTTCCTCTTCACTCTCTGCCATAAGGGTGGTATCATCTGCATATCTGAGGTTATTGATATTTCTCCCAGCAATCTTGATTCCAGCTTGTGTTTCTTCCAGTCCAGCGTTTCTCATGAGGTACTCTGCATATAAGTTAAATAAGCAGGGTGACAATATACAGCCTTGACATACTCCTTTTCCTATTTGGAACCAGTCTGTTGTTCCATGTCCAGTTCTAACTGTTGCTTCCTGACCTGCATACAGATTTCTCAAGACGCAGGTTAGGTGGTCTGGTATTCCCATCTCTAGAAGAATTTTCCACAGTTTATTTTGATCCACACAGTCAAAGGCTTTGGCATAGTCAATAAAGCAGAAATAGATGTTTTTCTGAAACTCTCTTGCGTTTTCCATGATCCAGCGGATGTTGGCAATTTAATCTCTGGTTCCTCTGCCTTTTCTAAAACCAGCTTGAACATCAGGAAGTTCACGGTTCACATATTGCTAAAGCCTGGCTTGGAGAATCTTGAGCATTACTTTACTAGCATGTGAGATGAGTGCAACTGTGCGGTAGTTTGAGTGTTCTTTGGCATTGCCTTTCTTTGGAATTGGAATGAAAACTGACCTTTTCCAGTCCTGTGGCCACTGCTGAGTTTTCCAAATTTGCTGGCATATTGAGTGCAGCACTTTCACAGCATCATCTTTCAGGATTTGAAATAGCTCAACTGGAATTCCATCACCTCCACTAGCTTTGTTCATAGTGATGCTTTCTAAGGCCCACTTGACTTCACATTCCAAGATGTCTGGCTCTAGATTAGTGATCACATCATCATGATTATCTGGGTCGTGAAGATCTTTTTTGTACAGTTCTTCCATGTATTCTTGCCACCTCTTCTTAATATCTTTTGTTTCTGTTAGGTCCATACCATTTCTGTCCTTTATCAAGCCCATCTTTGCATGAAATGTTCCCTTGGTATCTCTAATTTAGAGGTAGTTGAAACAGCATCTAGGGTCAAAGTTTTTGCACTTGAACCAAGATGGTATTTACAGTCCACTGAACACCATGCTTGGTCTTAAACAACTAAATCTATGGTGGTTGTTGTCTTTCAGTTGCTAAGTCGTGTTCAACTTTGCAACCCCATGGATCACAGCACAGGCTTCCCTGTCCTTCACTATCTCCCAGAGTTTTCTCAGATTCATGTCCAGTGAGTTGGTGATGCCATCCAACCATCTCATCCTCTGTTGCTTGCTTCTCTTCCTGCCTTCAGTGGCAACAGGGTCTTTTTCAATGAGTGGGCTCTTTGCATCAGGTGGCCAAAGTACTGGAGCTTCAGCTTCACCATTGGTCCTTTCAATGAATACTCAGGGTTGATTTCCTTTAAGATTGACTGGTTTGATCTCCTTGCTGTCCAAGGGACTCTCAAGAGTCTTCTCCAGCACCACAGTTCAAAGCATCAATTCTTCAGCACATAGCCTTCTTTATGATCCAACTCTCACATCCATACATGACTAGTGGAAAAACCATAGCTTTGACTGTCTGGACTTTTGTTGGCAAAGTGATGTCTCTGCTTTTTAACACACTGTCTGTCATAGCTTTCCTTGCAAGGAGCAAGCATATTTTAATTTTATAGCTGCACTCATCATCTGCAGTGATATTAGAGCCCCTCCCATAATAAAATCTGCCACTGTTTCCACTTTTTCCCCATCTATTTGCAAGAAGCGATGGCCCTGGATGCCATGATCTCAGTTTTTTGAATGTTGAGTTTTAAGCTAGCTTTTCACTCTCCTCTTTCACCCTCACCAAGAAACTCTTCAGTTCTTCTTGGCTTTCTGTCATTAGAGTGCTATCACCTGCATATCTGAGGTTGTTGATATTTCTCCTGGCAGTCTTTATTCCAGCTTATGAGTCATCCAGCCCAGGATTTTGCATAATGTACTCTGCAGCTTCTCTTTAAAGTTAAAGGCAGTCCTACCTTTTATACATTATAAAGTTGAAAATGAGAGGGACTTCCCTAGCAGTCCAGTGATTAGTACTCTATGCTTCCACTTCAGGGGGTACAGGTTAAATCCCTGATCAGTTCAGTTAAGTCACTCAGTCGTGCCTGACTCTTTGTGACCCCATGGACTGCAGCATGCCAGGCCTCCCTGTCCATCACCAACTCCCGGAGTTTGCCCAAACTCATGTTCTTTGAGTTGGTGATACCATCCAGCCATCTCATCCTGTGTCATCCCCTTCTCCTCCCACCTTCCATCTTTTCCAGCATTAGGGTCTTTTCTAATGAGTCAGTTCTTCGCATCAGGTGGCCAAAGTATTAGAGTTTCAGCTTCAACCTCAATGAATGTTGAAGTCCTTCCAATGAATATTCATTCATTCATTGGAAATACTGATTTCCTTTAGAATGGACTTGTTGGATCTCCTTGCAGTCCAAGGGACTCTCAAGAGTCTTCTCCAACACCACAGTCCAAAAACATCAATTCTTCAGTGCTCAGCTTTCTTTATAGTCCAACTGAGAGAGTCATTTCCTAGGCAGGTTGATAAGAAGTCTAGGGGTCCCCAAGGAGAGAGGGGTCTGGAATTCTCAAGGAGGAAGAAAGGACAAACTTTTTTTCCTTCTCTACATTCCTTAGGATTATATAACAACAATGTATTCTGCCTGAGGACAGTCTCTGGATTAAACCTTGTGGCTAATTCTGTAAATTATGGGAGTAGACCTGCTCTTTACAGGGATTATATAACAACAATGTATTCTGCCTGAGGACAGTCTCTGGATTAAACCTTCTGGCTAATTCTGTTATCTTAAAATGTAAATTATGGGAGTAGGTCTGCTGAGGTCTTTACAACCTCCAGACATTCTTTGGATTCATTGGAGAGTATATAACTTCATTGCTAATACTAACAAGCGGGTACTCTTTCTGCCCCCTTCTGATGCCTATGTCAGAAGCTTTCTCTATCTCCTTTATACTTTAATAAAACTTTATTATACAAAAGCTCTGAGCGATCAAGCCTCGTCTCTGGCCCTGGATTGAATTCTTCTCCTCCGGGTGGCCAAGAATCCCGGTGTCGTGATTCAACAACAACAACAACCTTTCACAACTCTCACATCCATACATGACTAATGAAATCCCTGGTCACAGAATTGAAATCCCACATGCCGCACAGGCGGCCCAAAAAAAAGGAGGGAAAGAGAGGAGGAGGGGCGGAGTTTTGCATTCCTATTCAGGACAAGGAATGGCCCAGCAGGACGATGAGTCCTCATACCTGTTAAAGTATTTCTAAGTAATACAACATTATCACAACTGCCACTTGGCTGACAGTGGTTCTACGACCACCTGATTTCAGAGATGGTAAAATGGGAAACAATACAACAGTAAGCACCCAGGTCCACCACCCTGCTTAGAGAGAGAACAGTTGCCCACATTGTCATGACCCCCTGTCACTCTCCCTCCTTCCCACCTTAGAAACAGTCCTTGTTCTAAACTTTGAGTTTATCATTCCTTTGTTTCCTCTTCTGTTTTACCAAAATGTACCCTAAATCAGGGGTCCTCAACCCCCAGGCCTGGTCCCTAGCCTGTTAGGAATTGGGCAGCACAGCAGGCAAGGGAAAGCAGGCAAAGCTTCAGCTCTATTTAATCGCTTACAGACTCATACCAAAACCCTACCAGTGAGTGGCAAGTGACCAGCTGCATCTGGTGACAGGCTTTGAGTCTGAATTTGACACTTCTTCTAGTCTGCATGTGGCCCACCCGTTGTTTTACGTGCCACTTCCATCTGTGCCTCTTTCCCACACTGTGCAATTGTCTCAGTCACAGTTTTTGTAAGCCCAAAAGCTAACCCTCACCAAAATGAGTAAAAAAAACGAACATTACTGGAGAACTTCTTTGAAAAAAGGGAAGGACCCAATGATGAGACAGCATAAGACTGTCAAGAAAAAGCTGAATTTGAAAGAAAATATCAAAAGTCCTACTTAAATTATGCCTTCATTGTGGTGATCCACATCCAGCCTGCTTTGTACAGTATATGGAGACCAGCTATCCAACGAAGCCATGAAACCTTCAAAACTTCAGTGTCACATGGACACCCTGCATTAAAAGATGAGCCTTTGGAATTTTTCAAAAGACAGAAGCATGAACACAGAGAACAGAAGCAATTATTGAAGGCCATCCCTTTATCAAATGTGTCTGCACTGAGAGCACCGTTCTTAGTGGCTAACCACACTGTGAAAGTGAAGAAACCCTTTACTGTTGGTGAAGAGTTGATCCTGCCTGCTGGCTAAGGACATCTGTCATGCACTTTTAGGAGAAGCTTCAGTTTAAAAGGTTCCTCTTTCAGCTAGTGCCATAGCTAGATGAATTGATGAAATGGCAGAGGATATTGAGGTATAATTGTTAGACAGGATTAAGGAGTCACTGTAGTATGCAATCCAGGTTGACGACTCTACTGATGTTAACAACAAGGCAACAATGCTTGCTTTTGTGTGATATATTTTTCAGGAGGATATGTTATATGCACTGTTGTTGCCAACCAAAACCACAGATACAGAACTATTCAAGTCTTTGAACGATTGCATATTAGGAGGACTAAAGTTGTTATTTGTTTCAGTATATGCATGGGTGGAGTGGTTTCTATGACTGGACGATTTTCTGGTTTTACTACTTGGGTCAAAGGGCTCGCTTCTGAATGTGAGTCTATGCAGTGTGTCATTCATAGAAAAATGCCGGCCAGCTGAAAAATGTCTCCTGAACTTAATATTTTGCAGAATGTTGATTAAAATTATCAACCACATTTAAAGTATGTGCCCTTAACTCATGTCTGTTCGACCAGGTCTGTGAGGAGATGGATACAGCACACACATCTCTCTTTCTTAAAATTGTTTTTGGCTGTGCTGGGTCTTTGTTGCTCATGGGGGCTATTCTTCTTTGCAGTACATGTGCTTCTCGTTGCGGTGGCTTCTCTTGTTGTGGAGCAAGGCTCCAGGGCACGGGTTTCAGTAGTTGCGGTGGAGGCTTCTCAGCATGTGAAGTCTTCTCCAGCAAGGGATCAAACCCATGTCCCCTACATTAGCAAGTGGATTCTCAACAGCTGGACCACCAGGGAAGTCCTACACACATCCTCTCTTATATGCAGAAGTGAAATGGCTTTCACTTCTGCATATCAGATGATAGATCTGCCAGATGGTAGATCACTGGCCAGAGTTTCTGAGTTATGAGAGCTGCTCCAAAGATTTCTTTTAGCAAAGCAGTTACCACTGGCAGCACATTTCAGTGACACAGAATGGATCACAAAACTTGCTTACTTGTGTGACATAGTCAACCTGTTCGACAGACTCAATCTGTTACTGCAGGGAAGAACAACTGTTTGCAAGTTGGCAGATAAAGTGGCTGCATTCAAAGCCAAACTGAAATTATGGGGGCAATGAGTGAATATTGGGATTTTTTACATGTTTCAAACATTAGCAGAGATTTTGAAAGAAACTGATCTAGAGTCTTCTTTATCCCAGCTGATGCATGATTACCTATCTCAGCTTTCAAAAGAGTTTGAGCATTACTTTCCAACCACAAAAGACCCTCAGACTGGTGAGAAATGGCTCTGAGATCCATTGGTGAATAAACCAGGTGAATCAGTTTTGTCTGTGCTAGAAGATCAACTTCTTGAGATCACAAATGATGGTGGCCTTAAAAGTATGTTTCAGACAACTTCAAATCTCCATACACTCTGGATTAAAGTCAAGGCGGAGTATCCCAAGATTGCCACAAGAGCACTGAAAAGTCTGCTTCTATTTCCAACATCCTATCTTTGTGAAGAAGGATCTTCTGCAGTGACAGCAACAAAAACAAGATTATGGAGTAGACTGGATATAAGCAACACACTTCTGGTGTCCTGGCCTCCCATCACCCCCAGATGGGACCATCTAGTTGCAAGAAAACAAGCTCAGGGTGCCCACTGATTCTGCATTATGGTGCATTGCACAATGTAGTAATAATAGAAATAAAGTGCATGATCAATGTAATAGTTTCACCCTGAAACTATTCCCTGTAGCCCCCAGTTCATGGCAAAGTTGTCTCCCATGAAACTGGTCCCTGGTGCCAGAAATGTTAGGGACTGCTGTTCAAAACAACACATTGTTTGTTCTCGTTTATGATGTGGTTGGTAAGTAGAACTATGCCACACATGTTTTTCTGTGACTTGCTTTTTTTTTCACTAAAGCTTAGTTGAAATTCCTGTGTGATAACATGTATGACTGCTATTCGTTTTCCATCTCTGTATAGTACCTCACTGCCTAACTGTCCCATACTCATCAGTTTTTCTCAGGTCCTGCTGTGAGCTCATGTGCATGTATGCTAAGCCACTTCAGTCATGTCCGACTCTTTGTGACCCTATGGACTGTAGCCTGCCAGGCTCCACTCTCCATGGGATTCTCCAGGCAAGAATACTGGAATGGGTTGCTGATACCGTCTCTAGGGGATCATCCTGACCCAGGGATCACATCCACGTTTTTTATGTCTGCCTGCATTGGAGGTGGGTTCTTTACTGCTAGAGCCACCTTGAAATCCCCTCTGTGAGCTCAGTCATTACTAAAGCTGTTTGTTTTATTGAAGCTGAGGGAGTGGGGCTAATTGTGGCAAAGCCAGGTCATCATAATCATCATCATCATTTATATCCTAATTATTATTAACTAACATGAGGAATTAGTTGGAATGTCAAGAAAAATTGGGGAGCCATTTTGTAGGTGAGGAATCATAGATAAAGGAAGGTATCCTTGAGAAAAATTATAAAGGCAAAATCTTCATGATCTGTAATCTTTTTGGATTTTGGAAGTGAGGAAAAGGGAGGGTCAAAGATGAAAGAATGGTGGAGTCATGAGCTGAACTAGGAAAGCCAGGAGCTAGAACTGGTCAACTCTTTTGTGTCAGGAGTACAAATGGAATGAATATCCAGGTCAGGAAGTAGGTTGAGGATGAAGGAATAATTTTAAGTAGAACTTTTTTTTTTTAAGCCATGACATGCAGGATCTTAGTTTCCTGTTGTTGTTGTTCAGTTGGTCAGTTGTGTCTGACTCTTTGTGACCCCGTAGACTGCAGCACGGCCAGGCGTCCCTGTCTTTCATCATCTCCCAGAGCTTACTCAAATACTTCCATTGAGTTGGTATGCCATCCAACCATCTTGTCCTTGGTTGTCCCCTTCTCCTCCTGCCTTCAATCTTTCCCAGCATCGGGGTCTTTTCTAATGAGGTGGCTCTCTGCATCAGGTGGCCAAAGTATTCAGCATCAGTGCTTCCAATGAATATTAAGGATTCATTTACTTTACAATTGATTGGTTTGATCTCCTTGCAGTCCAAGGGCCTCTCAAGAGTCTTCTCCATTACCACAGTTCAAAAGCATCAGTTCTTCAGTGCTCAGCCTTCCTGATGGTCCATCTCTCACATCCATACGTGACTACTGGAAAAACCATAGCTTTAACTAACAGAGTAATGTCTGGTTGGCAAAGTTATATCTTTGCTTTTTAATACACTATCTAGGTTTTTCATAGCATTTCTTCCTAGGAGCAAGCATCTTTTAATTTCATGGCTGCAGTCATCTTTCAATTTCATACATCTGCAGTGATTTTGGAATACAAGAAAAGAAAGTCTGTTACTGTTTCCATTGTTTCCCCATCTATTTAACATGAAGTGATGTGGCCAGATGCCATGATCTTCATTTTTTGAATGTTGAGTTTTAAGCCAGCTTTTTCCTCTTTGCTTTCTGCCATAAGGGTGGTATCATCTGCATATCTGAGATTATTGTTATTTCTCCCAACAATCTTGATTCTGGTTTGTGCTTCATCCACTGTGGCATTTCTCATGTATATTCTGCACATATGTTACATAAGCAGGGTGACAATATACAGCCTTCACGTACTCCTTTCCCAATTTCAAACCAGTCTATTGTTCCATGTTCAGTTCTAACTTTCTTCTTGACCTGCATACAGGTTTCTCAGGAAGCAGGTAAGGTGGTCTGGTATTCCCGTCTCTCAATGAAATTTCCACAGTTTGCTGTGATCCACACAGTCAAAGGCCTTAGTGTAGTCAATGAAGTGGAAGTAGATGTTTCTCTGTAATTCTCTTGCTTTCTCTATAATCCAACAGATGTTGACAGTTTGATCTCTGGTTCCTTTGTCTTTTCTAAATCCAGCTTGAACGTACGGAAGTTCTTGGTTCACTTACTGTTGAAACCTAGATTGGAGAATTTTGAGCATTGCTTTGCTAGCATGTGAAAAGATTGCGATTGTGTGGTTGTTGGAACATTCTTTGGCATTGCCTTTCTTTGGGATTGGAATGAAAACTGACCTTTTCCATCATTCCTGTATCCATTGCTGAGTTTTCCAAATTTGCTGGCATATTGAATGCAGCACTTTAACAGCTCCTTCCTTTAGGATTTGAAATAGCTCAGCTGGAATTCCATCACCTCCACTAGCTTTGTTCATAGTGATCTTTCCTAAGGTCCATTTGACTTCACACTCCAGGATGTCTGGCTCTAGGTGAGTGATCAGACCATTGTGGTTATCTGGGTCATTATAATCTTTTTTGTACAGTTCTTCTGTGTATTGTTGCCACCTCTTCTTAATATCTTCTGCTTCTGTTAGGTCCATACCATTTCTGTCCTTTATTGAGCCCATCTTTGCATGAAATATTCCCTTGATATCTCTAATTTTATTGAAGAGATCTCTAGTCTTTCCCATTCTATTGTTTTCCTCTATTTCTTTGCAGTGATCACTGAGGAAGACTTTCTTATCTCTCTTTGCTATTCTTTGGAACTCTGCATTCAGATGGATATATCTTGCATTTTCTCCTTTGCCTTTTGTTTCTCTTCTTTTCTCAGCTGTTTGTAAGGCCTCCTCAGACAACTATTTTGCCTTTGAGCATTTCTTTTTCTTAGGGATGGTTTTGATCACCGCCTCCTATAACAGTGTTACAAACCTCTGTCCATAGTTCTTTAGGCACTCTGTCTACCAGATCTAATGCTTTGAATATCCATCATTTCCACCGTATAATCATAAGGGATTTGATTTAGGTCATACTTGAATGGCCAGTGGTTTTCCCTGTTTTCTTCAATTTAAGTCTAAATTTTGCAGTAAGGAGTTCATGACCTGACCCACAATCGGCTCCTGGTCTTGTTTTCACTGGCTGTATAGAGCTTCTCCATTTTCAGTTGTAAAGAATATAATCAGTCTCATCTTGGTATTGACTGTCTGGTGATGTCCATATGTAGAATCGTCTCGTACGTTATTAGACGAGGATGTTTGCTATGACCAGTTGTGTTCTGTTGGCAAAGCTGTTAGCCTTTGCCCTTCTTCATTTTGTACACTAAGTCCAAACTGCCTGTTACTCCAAGTATTTCTTGACTTCCTACTTTTGTATTCTAGTCCCCCCTGTGATGAAAAGGACATCTCTTTTTTGGTGTTAGTTCTAGAAGGTCTTGTAGGTCTTCACAGAATGGTTCAACTTCAGCTTCTTTGGCATTAGTGATTGGGGCATAGACTTGGATTATTGTGATACTGAGTAGTTTTCCTTGGAAATGAACCAAGATCCTCTGTTGTTTTTGAGATTGCACCCAAATACTGCATTTCAGACTCTTTTGTTGACTGTGATGGCTACTTCATTTCTTCTAAGGGATTGTTTCCCACAGTAATAGAAATAACAGTTATCTGAAATAAATTCTCCCATTCCTGTCCATTTTAGTTCACTGATGCCTAAAATGCTGATGTTCACTCTTGCCATGTCCTGTTTGACCACTTCCAATTTACCTTGATTCATGGGCTTAACATTCCAGATTTCTATGCAATATTCTTTACATCGTTGGACTTTACTTTCACCAGACACACTCACAACTGGGCATTGTCTCTTCTTTGGCTCAGCCTCTTCATTTCTTCTGATTCTATTTCTCCTCTCTTCTCCCTTGGGGATTCATCTTTCAGTGTCATATCTTTTTGCCTTTTCCTACTATTCATGGGGTTCTCGAGGCAAGAATGCTGAAGTGGCTTGCCATTCTTTTCTCCAGTGGACCACATTTTGTCAGAAATCTCCACCATGACCTGCCCATCTTTAGTGGCTCTACCCAGCATGGCTCATAGTTTTACTGAGTTCTACAGAGCTATAATCCATGTGATCAGTTTGGTTAGTTTTCTGTGATTGTGGTTTTCATTCTGTCTGCCCTCTGTTTGATAAGGATAAGAGGATAGGGGGTCTTTATAGAGATAATTAAGGTAAAATGAAGTCCTATGGGTGGACCCTAATCCAATATTACTCTTGTCCTTTTAAGAGGAAATTCAGAACAGAGATATATACAAAAGTAAGACCAAGTTGTCAACTCAAAAGTGATGCACAATGTGAGAGTTGCAAGTTAAGTTTTATTTGAGGCAAAATGAGGACTGCAGCCCTGAAAATAGCACCTCAGACAGGTCTGAGACTGCTCCAAAAAGACAGTGGGAGAAGGTCAATATATAAGATTTTGGTGAAGGGGGAGTTCAGGGAATCAAGTGCTTACTTTACAAAAAGTTTTTTGTTAGTCATGAGGAGCTGATGCCACTATTCTTTTCTAGATATGAGGAGATGCAAGGATAGAGATCAAGAAATCAGTTACTGAAAATATCTGACTATCTAAAGACCTGTTCTACCTGTTTCCCTGGCACACAGAATGCCTAAGTCTCCACCCTGAATTCCCTCCAGGGTGAGTCAAAGGTCAGCAGCTGCAGCAGCATAGGCAGAGTTGTTGTTGTGCAGTTGCTGGCTCTTGGCAAGTGCCAATTTATAGCTGACAATGTGAAGTCAAGGAGCTAGGCCTCAGAAGAAACCAGTCTTGCCAACACCTTGATTTTGGATTTCTGGCCTCCAGAATTCAAAGAAAATAAATTTCTGATGTTTTAAGTCACTGAGTCTATAGTACTTCATTATGAGCGCCCTAGCAAATTAATACACTCCCTTTTTGGAGCTAGCTTATATTAGAATGTAATATAGGTTGGTAGACTCTCCTAGTAACAAATGCTTCACCACACTTTGGGTCACTTCTTTGCACAGACCACAAAGGCTTGTTACTTCAAAGTCAAATGTATTATGACTAGATTTCCAGGAGACCACTGCTGCTGCTGCTGCTGAGTCACTTCAGTCATGTCGGACTCTGTGTGACCCCATAGACGGCAGCCCACCAGGCTCCCCCGTCCCTGGGATTCTCCAGGCAAGAACACTGGAGTGGGTTGCCATTTCCTTCTCCAATGTATCAAAGTGAAAAGTGAAAGTGAAGTCGCTCAGTCGTGTCCGACTCTTAGCGACCCCATGGACTGCAGCCTACCAGGCTCCTCCGTCCATGGGATTTTCTGGGCAAGAGTACTGGAGTGGGGTGCCATCGCCTTCTCCCCAGGAGACCACATAGCCCCTCAAACACAGAAATGGTGAGTCTGTCCTATAACATCTTAGGTGTGCTTGGGCATGTCTAAATTTAAATAGTAGTATCAACCTGCCTTACATTTACTGAATGGGAAAAGGAGCATAGGGCATGTCTGACGGCTCAGTGGTAAAGAATTCGCCTGCTAATGTAGGAGATGGGAGTTCGATCCCTGGGAAATGGCAACCCACTCCAGTATTCCCACCTGGGAAATCCCATGGACAGAGGAGCCTGGTGGTCTACAGTCCATGGGGTTGCAAAAGAATCAGACACAACTTAGTGACTAAACATCAACAACAACTAAAGGAGTTTGTGATAGGGAGAAGCAATTAAGAACAGAAGAAATGAAAACATATAAATCACAATTGTTGACTGTTAATATCTGTTGTTAACCATGCAAGAACATTTACATATGTCATTTTATTAATTTGTTCATTCAAAAATATTTATTTGGGGACTTGTATGATGGTCCAGTGGCTAAGACTCTAAATTCCCAATGCAGGGGGGCCCAGGTTTGATCCCTGGTCAGGGAACTAGATCCCACATGTCACAACTAAGGATCCCATAGGCTGAAACCAAGATAAAAGACCTCACATGCTGAAAATAATATCTGGCACAGCCAAATAAATAAATACTAAAAAAAAAAAAAATAGTGATCGAGCACCTGCGATGTGCTAGCTAATTTGTGAGGATCTAGGGCTGCAGTAATGAAGAAGAAAGACAAATCCCTGCTCTTGGGAGTAATTCACTCTAAAAGAAGACATGGAGAATAAAGTAGATTTTTACAGTGTAACATGATGAAGATTCTAATGGAAAAATTATAGCATGATGTGAGAAGATAGAGGAAGGATTATATATTAATTCGCTAGGACTGCCATAACAGAATACTATAGAACTTAACAACAAAAATTTACTTTCTCACAGTTCTAGAGGTTGGGAGTTCAAGATCAAGGTTGGCAGAACTGGATTCTCCTGAGGCCTCTCTTTTTGGCTTGCAAATGGCTGCATTTTCACTGTGTCCTCACATGTCTTTTTCTCTGTGTGTGCACACCTGGTGTTTCTTCCTCTTCTCATATGGATATTAGAGAAGACTGGAGATAGTGTGGGGGCTATTAAAATCAAATAGACAAGATGGTAGTGGGAATGGAGAGAAGTATAAAGAATTGAGAAAGTCTCAAAATCCCATGGATGGAGGAGTCTGGTAGGCTGCAGTCCATGGGGTCACTAGGAGTTGGACACGACTGAGCGACTTCACTTTCACTTTTCACTTTCATGCATTGGAGAAGGAAATGGCAACCCACTCCAGTGTTCTTGCCTGGAGAATCCCAGGGACGGGGGAGCCTGGTGGGCTGCCATCTCTGGGGTCGCACAGAGTCAGACACGACTGAAGCAACTTAGCAGCAGCAGCAGCAGGATATAGGATTGAGAGGACTTGCTATTGGACTGGGAAAGGAGGAAAAAACCAAGGATGATGCTTAAGTTTCTGAGTTGAGCAAATGGGTGGGAAGTTAGTGCCATGCCCTGAGATAGGAAACAGAGAAGCAGATGTTCAGGGAGAGGGAAGGATGGTGAGCTCAGTTTTCAATATATTGAGTTTTAGGTGGGTTACTTATAAAAGTAAAGATATTCACAGCCTTATCAGCTAGTCATTTCAATCCATGTTTTAGAGAAGAGATTGGGTGGGGTGGGGTGGGGGGCAGAAAAAAAACTCTGAGGTTTCAGGAGCTTGAGAAAATCGTTTTCTCACACCCAAGTTTATCTGACTGCAAGGGCTATGCCTTTTCTACTGTAGGCCTCAAATTTTTACCCAAACTTCTGAGAGTCAGATGGGCTTCTCTGGTGGCTCAGATGATAAAGAATCTATCTGCAATGTGAGAGATCTGGATTTGATCCCTGGGTCAGAAAGATCCCCTGGAGAAGGGAATGACTATCCATTGCAATATTCTTGCCTGGAGAATCCCGTGGACAGAGGAGCCTGGTGGGTCTTGTGGTCCATAGAGTTGCAAAGAGTTGGACACTACTGAAGCAACTTATGTTCAAGCTGGTTTTAGAAAAGGCAGAGGAACCAGAGATCAAATTGCCAAGATCCACTGATCATGGAAAAAGCAAGAGAGTTCCAGAAAAACATCTATTTCTGCTTTATTGACTATGCCAAAGCCTTTGACTGTGTGGATCACAATAAACTGTGGGAAATTCTGAAAGAGATGGGAATACCAGACCACCTGACCTGCCTCTTGAGAAACCTGTATGGAGGTCAGGAGGCAACAGTTAGAACTGGACATGAAACAACAGACTGGTTCCAAATAGGAAAAGGAGTACGTCAAGGCTCTATATTGTCACCCTGCTTATTTAACTTCTATGCAGAGTACATCATGAGAAATGCTGGGCTGGAAGAAGCACAAGCTGGAATCAAGATTGCTGGGAGAAATATCAATTACCTCAGATATGCAGATGACACCACCCTTATGACAGAAAGTGAAGAAGAACTAAAAAGCCTCTTGATGAAAGTGAAAGTGGAGATGAAAAAGTTGGCTTAAAGCTCAACATTCAGAAAATGAAGATCATGGCATCCAGTCCCATCACTTCATGGGAAATAGATGGGGAAGCAGTGGAAACAGTGTCAGACTTTATTTTTTCGGGCTCCAAAATCACTGCAGATGGTGACGGCAGCCATGAAATTAAAAGACGCTTACTCCTTGGAAGAAAAGTTATGACCAACCTAGATAGCATGTTGAAAAGCAGAGATATTACTTTGCCAACAAAGGTCCGTCTAGTCAAGGCTATGGTTTTTCCTGTGGTCATGTATGGATGTGAGAGTTGGACTGTGAAGAAAGCTGAGTGCCAAAGAATTGATGTTTTTGAATGATAGTGTTGGAGAAGACTCTTGAGAGTCCCATGGACTGCAAGGAGATCCACCAGTCCATTCCGAAGGAGATCAACCCTGGGCTTTCTTTGGAAGGAATGATGCTAAAGCTGAAACTCCAGTAGTTTGGCCACCTCATGCGAAGAGCTGACTCATTGGAAAAGACTGATGCTGGGAGGGATTGGGGGCAGGAGGAGAAGGGGATGACAGAGGATGAGATGGCTGGATGGCATCACTGACTTGATGGACGTGAGTCTGAGTGAACTGCGGGAGTTGGTGATGGACAGGGAGGCCTGGCGTGCTGCGATTCATGGGGTTGCAAAGAGTCGGACATGACTGAGCGACTGAATGAAATGAATGAATGAATGAAGCAACTTAGCATGCATGCATGCAATGAGTGGGAGGATTATTTCAACTGTTTTAGGGAAGAGGTGGGGATTTCCAGGAACTGGGCTACCATCAACTTTGTGGTCTTTGATGGTTGGCTTTGGAACTGTCATGGTGCCTGTGGGTTTATCATTTAGCTTACCATTGTGTTACAATGAGTATGTACTGAGGCTCAAGGTCGAGTGGAAGTCGACTGATCTGCCATTTTGGACCCTTTGGTTCTAATCAGTTTATGTCATGTCCCTCAGGCTAGGTAATTCTCTCAAAGGTTCTGCCCTGCCCCCTTCCCTCCTGTTTCAGTGTGTGCTGCATGCTAAGTTATTGCAGTTGTGTCCAACTCTTTGCAATCCTAAGGACCGTAGCCTGCCAGGATGCTCTGTCCATGGGATTCTCCAGGCAAGAATATTAGAGTGGGTTGCCATTTCCTCCTCCAGAGGATCTTCCTGACCCTGGGATCGAACCCAAGTGTCTTATGTCTCCTGCATTAGCAGGCAGGTTCTTTACCACTATTGCCACCTGGAAAGCCCAAGTGTCTCGTAATAAATACACGTACTAATTCATCTTTAGTGAATTATGTAAATTTAACATTAAGTGGGATAAAGAAGAACCATGATTAGTCTCATAATAATTCAGGGTAGTTTTTTACCACCAAATGGATAGAATAAAACCTTTCTGTTTCTTACAGGGTATACTGGATTTTGATATTGTGGATAAATACATATCTTCTAGGATAATACAATATCATGGAAATCAAAGGAATATAGTTTCAAGAAAAAAGTGGTAGTCAGTGGTGTCAGATGTTACTAAGAGATGAAGGGCAAGGTTTGAAGTAAGGTCATTAGATTTCGTGATCAAGAAGTTAATAGGGACATCTCAAATCCCCCTGTGGCCCAATAGTTAGGAACCCTTACTCTCACTTATGAGAGCCTGGGTTCAATCCATGGTGGGGGAACGAAGATCCTACAAGCTGTGCAATACAGCCAAAGAAAGAGAAGGGAATTGCTGGTGACATTTTCAAGAGCATATCCTTTGCTAGTATAAAGTAATCAGAGCACAAGGCAACTTTTAAGGCGTTAAAGAATAAGATAATCTACATATCCATAGGATTGTGAAAATTAAAAACACAACAAATAGAGAGTACTGACAATTAGAGCAAGTCACACTTTCATTCAGTGCTGGTGGTAGTGCAAATTAGTTTAAGCAATTTGGAAAACCGGCAATATCTACTAAAGTTGCTTATTTGCATAACACATGACCCAGCAATTCTGGTTCTAGATATGTGTTCAGCAGAAATGAATGCATAATGTGCTCCAGAAAGCATGCACAAGAATGTTCATATGAGCTTTGTTTTGGAGTTCTGGTAGGTTCATGGATTATATTATAAAAAGTTACAAATAAATAAAAATTGCCTACATGGACTGTTGTTGGCAGTTGGACATGAACCAAGGATTGTAATTATTTCAGATCTGGCACTGAGGTCCATAAGAAAGGGGAAAAGTGTAAATTGTTCATGAGAATGGTCCCTAAGGATGTACTACTCAGCTCACCCTCTCTGTACACCAGTGCAGAATCAATTCTTGTAGAGTTTTAGGTGAAACAGAAAAGGATAGCTTTATTACCTTGACAGGCAAAGGGAGACACAAAGGCTTCTGCCTAGAAAAACTGTGTGTCTCAACTCAGAAGAATTTGATGAGGTTTTCTAAACAGCGGTTCAAAGGTGGGGTCTCTGTCAAGATTAGGGTACGAGCAGGACTTTGTTGTTGCTGTTGTTCAGTTGCTAAGTTGTGTCTGACTCTGTGTGACCCCATAGAGAGGTAGCATGCCAGGCTCCTCTATCCTCTACTATCTTCCCAGAGTTTGCTCAAATTCATGTCCATTGAGTCAGTGATGCTCTCTAATCATCTTATCCTCTGTCGCCCCCTTCTCCTGCCCTCAATCTTTCCCAGCATCACCGTATTTTCCAATGAGTCAGATCTTTGCATCAGGTGGCCAAAGTATTGGAGCTTCAGCCTCAATCCTTATATTGAATATTCAGGTTTGATTTCCTTTAGGATTGACTGATTTCTTTGCACTCCCAGGGACTCTCAAGAGTCTTTCCAGCACTACAATTTTAAAGTATCAATTCTTTGGCTCTCAGCCTTCTTTGTTGACTAGGAGGCCTACTCCACTTCTTTCAGGGGATTCTTGCCAACAGTAGTAGATATAATGGTCATCTGAATTAAATTTACCCATTCCTGTCCATTTTAGTTCACTGATTCCCTTTGTCGATGTTCACTCTTGCCATTTCCTTCCTGACAATGTCCAATTTACCGTGAACTGTGGACCTACCATTCCAGCTTTCTTTGCAATATTGTTCTTTACAGCATCAGACTTTACTTTCTCCACCAGACACATCCACAACCAAGCAAGAATACAGAGAAGAACTATGCAAAAAAGGTCTTAATGACCCAGATAACCACAATGGTCATAGTATAACCTAGATGGTCACTCATCTAGAGCCAGATATCCTGGAATGTGAAGTCAAGTGGGCCTAGAGAAGTACCACTATAAATAAATGAGTGGAGGTGATGAAATTCCAGCTGAGCTATTTCAAATCCTAAAAGAAGATGTTGTCAAAGTGCTGCACTCAATATGCCAGCAAATTTGGGAAATTCAGCAATAGCCAAAGACTGGAAAAGGTCCGTTTTCTTTCTAATCTCAAAGAAAGACAGCTCCAAAGAATGTTCAAACTACTATACAGTTACACTCAAATCACATGTAGCAAGGTAATCTTCAAAATCCTTCAAGCTTCAACAGTACATGAACCAAGAACTTTCAGATGTACAAGCTGGATTTCAAAGAGGCAGAGGAACCAGAGATCAGATTACCAATATCTGCTGGATTATAGAAAAAGCAAGTGAATTCCAGAAAAACATCTGCTTCATTGACTACACTAAAACCTTTGATTGTGTGGATCACAGCAAACTGTGGAAAATTCTTCAAGAGATGGAAATACCAGACCACCTTACCTGCCTCCTGAGAAACCTGTATGCAGGTCAAGAAGCAACAGTTAGAACTGGACATGAAACAACAGACTGGTTCCAAATCGGGAAAGGAGTACGTCAAGGCTGTATATTGTCACCTTGCTTATTTAACTTATATGCAGAGTACATCATGTGAAATGCTGGGCCGGATGAAACACAAGCTGGAATCAAGATTGCCGAGAGAAATATCAACAACCTCAAATATGCAGATGTTGTTGTTGTGTTGTTCAGTGGCCCTGTCATATCTGACTGTTTGCGGACCCACAGACTGTAGCACACCAGGTCTCTCTGTCCCTCACCATCTCCCAAAGTGTGCCCAAGTTTATGTTCATTGCATCAGTAATGCCATCTAGCCATCTCATCCCCTGACACCCTCTTCTCCTTCTGCCCTCAGTCTTCCCAAGCCTCAGGAACTTTTCCAGTCAGTCAGCTGTTCACATCAGATGACCAAAATACTGGAGTTTCAGCTTCAGCGTCAGTCTTTCTAACATGTGTTCAGGGTTAATTTCCCTTAGGATTGACTGGTTTGATTTCCCTGAACAAATATGCACATGATACCACTCTAAAGGCAGAAAACGAGGAGGAACTAAAGGGCCTCTTGATGAGGGTGAAAGAGGAGAGTGAAAAAGCTGGCCTAAAACTAAACATTCAAAAAACGAAGATCATGACATCTGCTCCCATCACTTTGTGGCAAATTTATGGGGAAGAAGTGGAAACAGTGACAGATTTTATTTTCTCGGGCTCCAAAATCACTGCAGACGGTGACTGCAGCCAAGAAATTAAAAGACACTTGCTCCTTGGAAGAAAAGCTATGACAAATCTAGACAGCATATTAAAAAGCAGAGACATCACTTTGCTGACAAAGATCCTTATAGTCAAAGTTATGGTTTTTCCTGTCATCATGTATGGATGTGAAAGCTGGGCTTAAAAGAAAGCTGAGCACAGAATTGATGCTTTTGAATTGTGGTGCTGGAAAAGACTCTTGAGAGTGCCTTGGACTGCAAAGAGATAAACCAGTCAATCCTAAAGGAAATCAAACCTGAATATTCATTGGAAGGTCTGATGCTGAAACTGAAGCTCCAATACTTTGGTCACATGATGCTAAGAGCCAGCTTATTGGAAAAGACACTGATGCTGGGAAAAGATTGAGGGCAAGAGGAGAAGAGGCTGACAGAAGATAAGATGGTTGGATCGCATCACCAACTCAATGGACGTGAGTTTGAGCAAACTCCAGGAGATAGTGAAGGACAGGGAAGCCTGGAATGGTCTAGTCCATGGGGTCACAAAGAGTTGGACACAACTTAGCAACTGAACAACAGTCTTCTTTCTGGTCAAGCTCTCATACCTGTATATGACTACCGGAAAATCCAGTAGTCACAGCTACTGGTTTAAAAAACCAAAGCTTAGACTAGATGGTCCTTTGCTGGCAAAGTGATGTCTCTGCTTTTTAATATGCTGTGTAGATTTGTCATCGTTTTCCTTCCAGGGAACAACTGTCTTTGAATTTCATGGCTGCACTCACCATCTGCAGTGTTTTTGGAGCTCTAGAAAATAAAAGCTGTGACTCTTTCCACTTTTTCCCCTTTTATTTGCCATAAAATGATGGGATTGGATGGCAAGATGGGAGTGTAACTTGATTGCAACCTTGAGATGAAAACCACATAACTGTAGTGCAGTAGAGAAAGTGTGGGCCCCTGCTGTGAATCTGCCATGCCAGACCTGGACTGACCTCCTCTAGACTTCTTTTACAGACTTCTGCTTAAGCTATTTTTATTCTGAGATTTTATATGCAGGAAAACAAATTTCAATTGAATTGCCCATTTAATCTAGTCAGGACTGATTTCTGCTATTTGCAACAAAAAGTGCTGTGCTTAGTCATGTCTGACTCTTTTCGACCCTGTGGACTGTAGCCCACCAGGCTCCTCTGTCCATGAGGGTTCACCAGGCAAGAATACTGGAGTGGGCTGCCATGCCCTCCTCCAGGGGATCTTCCCAACCCAGGGATTGAACCCAGATCTCCCGCATTGCGGGCAGATTCTTTACCATTTACCGTCTGAGCTACCAGGGAAGCCCAAGAATACAGGAGTGGGTAGCTTATCCCTTCTCCAGGGAATCTTCCTGACCCAGGAACTGAACCGAGGTCTCCTGCATTGCAGGCAGATTCTTTATCAGCTGAGCTACCAGGGAATGGCACAGGATTCATGGTTTTAACTCAAAATTTGGTATTCCTTATTTTACTTACTCTAAGCCTTGTTGTAAATAAATATTGATGAGAGGATACATAATATTTTATCTTATCAATGATTTTAAAATACAGAATAATCAATGATCAAATATCAACTAAAAGTGTGGATAACTGACCAAGTTTCTTCCATAGGTAAATGTCATGAAATAAAACGGAGAATCAGGAGTTATCTTAATCAAGATAAGCAATTAAGAGACTAATAGACATAGCAGTTATGTGTAAGTTGTGGACTTTAATTGGGTCTTGACTTACTACAGTTTTGCTTTTTGAAAATAATTGGGAAAGTTTGACTACTGTACAGGTGGATGTTAAGGAATGAATGTTAATTGTGTAATGTACAATTAAGGTATTATAGCAGAGAAAAATGTTCTAATTTTTTTAGAGAAGAATACTAAAGTAATTGGGCTTCCCAGGTGGTAGAGTGAACTCAAGAAAATTCTTTATTTCAATATTGTGGCCTCAAATTATCTAATTGGTCTATTTCTCTAATTACTTTTCCCCTCTCCCTCAAAATGTAAACTGGAAGAGTGTGATGAACATGGGAGTCAAACTGTGGAAGAGTCAATCAGAGTCCTGTGGATTCTAGTACTGGCAAGAGAGAATTCAGCGTGGAATCATCTCTAAGTGTCTGGCTAAAGCTGAAGTCTGGCTAGCCTCCATGTATGCTGTGAAAATTCTCTGGCTGTAGTCCTGACGTCCTAAACATCTGAGGTTGCATCATTTTTCCCACAGTTGCTTCTGGACTGAATGTCGACAGCATATGATGTAAACAGGTCAGGATAAAGTGTAGAAAGTGTCTTCAGATTTTCTCTCCTTTCTTTCTCTCTCTTTTCTCCCTTTCTTTCTCCCTCCCTCACTTCCTTTTCTTTTTCTTCCTTTCCTTCTCACTCTCACCCTCCCCCATCGCTCCCTCCCTCCCTCTCTCCTTCTCCTTCTCCCCTCCCCAGCTTCTTCCCACCCTTCTTTCTTTTGTTTGTTTTGGAAATTCAGGTTTACAAGTTTCAAGTTTGAAGACAGATTTTGCCCAAGGGTTTTTCAGTTTCCTGAAGGGTAGAAAGAGTATAAAGACTTGTGAAAAAGACCATTGGCGAAGTAAGTAATACAGCCAAAGAGGTAAAAAATTCAATTAGTGGTAAAATGTATACTTTTTTCTGTGCTGCTTTGCTATGAACCCTTTCTTCCCTGAAGCCTTCACAGGTCTTCGCTGGATGGTCAGTCAGAGATCTCCTGTGCTTGTGTTGCTTAGGTGGCATGGCAGTAGGGAGCATGGAACACGGGCTTTCTCTAACTAGCGAGTGGGGGTTACTCTCCAGTTGAGGTGTGCAGGCTTCTCAGTGCGGTGTGTGGCTTTTCTTGTTGCAGAGCAGGGGCTCTAGAGTACAGGTTCAGTAGCTGTGGGGCATGGGCTTAGTTGCCCCGGGGCATGTGGAATCTTCCTGAACCAAGGATCAAACCTGTGTTCCTTGCACTGGCAAACAGATTCCTAACCACTGAACCAGGTAAGTCCTAGAAAATGTTTTTAAAGGACGCTAGAGGCAAATTCGGAGAAGGCAATGGCACCCCACTCCAGTACTCTTGCCTGGAAAATCCCGTGGATGGAGGAGCCTGGAAGGCTGCAGTCCATGGGGTTGCGAAGAGACACGACTGAGCGACTTCACTTTCACTTTTCACTTTCATACATTGGAGAAGGAAATGGCAACCCACTCCAGTGTTCTTGCCTGGAGAGTCCCAGAGACGGGGGTGCCTGGTGGGCTGCCCTCTATGGTGTCGCACAGAGTCGGACACGACTGAAGCGACTTAGCAGCAACAGCAGCAGAGTCAAATTTCTCCTAGAAAACTTAAGGAAAAACAATCTTTGAACTTCTGCCTATGACTTCATTCATTTCTTTCCTACCACTCAGTTTCTAAGTCTTCTCTTATTAACATTTATTTAAAAAGTAATCAAACTCCATCTTCTAATAGCTCACGATTCCTTTGACTCTTTCTCAGTATGTGGCTATTCTGTTTGAAACAAAATCCAGATAGACCAGGATTTTGCATCTGAGCATCAAAGCAAGGGGTGGAGCTGGAAATTAGAGGTCTGCGTAATTGGAGATGGTGAATATAATGTCTCAAGAGCTTTGATTATAGAGGCCTCGGTGTTCTGACAAATATGAAAATAAAATATATGTGAAAACAGTTTCTTTTGTGTCTGACCCAGCACAGATCAACAGGTGAATTATTTTTTACAGATAGAATTAAGGCAGTCCTACTGGTGTACCAGCAGATGAATGGTTCAAGAACTCTGGGGATTCTGGAGGATTCTCTCCTGCTCCCTTATTTGAGAAACATCTAATGCAGAACTGGTTAAATCATTGCCTTTCTGCCTTTATTCAACGGACTTTTCTCTAGTATCAGCTTACTGGTAAGAAACGTGCACCAAAATTCTACTTTCCTTGGCTTCTCCTCCATTGAACTTTGTTGAATAGAATGCCTGACTCCTGCCTAACTTGGCTCTCTTCATCTTGGCTCAGGCTGAAGCAACTGGACAGCTTGGCTCAGAGTCCAGGGGGTTAGAGACTACAACCTCATGGCCACCCTGCCTCTCCCTCACATGGGCTGTTCTTGCCCAGTCTGGTGAATAGTTCTTGGCAACTGCCCCAGAGAATAGAGCCACTAACAATAGCAACTCTCTTTTTAGCTCGAATCTCTTGGTACTCAGGACTGTGAACTTAGGAAAACCTAAAATAACCTATGTAATTACAGTGGGTTACCCTAAGAGTCCATTTCTGCCATTACCAACTCAGGATGTCACTCCAGTAGATATTTAGCTGCTCGTAGTGGAAAGAGTACTGGGCTTATGGCCAGACAGACCTAGATTCAAAAACTAACTTGGCTATTTACTAATTTTATGACATTGGGTAAGCCACTAATTTGAATCTGTTGGAACTGAATGAACGCCCACCTATACATATAAATGCTTGGAAACCTGCAGAGTGTTATACAAGGTTAAACCATTGCTACTGGGAAATGGGGATAAAGTTTTAAGAAAAATTTAAATCTTCAAGAAGCAGATGAATCAACTTACTGACCTGTTCCATACCATAGTGTAGCGTTAGTCACTTTGTCGTGTCCAACTCTTTGTGACCCCCATGGACTGTAGCCCACCAGGCTCCTCTCTCCATGGAATTCTCCAGGCAAGAATACTGGAGTGGGTTGCCATTTCCTTCTCCCATTCCATACCATGCTCAGTTTTAAAACTACAGGTCGTTTCCACTTAAAGTTAAAGGCAGTCTTCCCCCTTTGCTTATGACACATTTGGAAATGGGGGAATGATTTGGCAGTTCCTTTCATATCAAGGAATGACAAAGCAAGAGGATGAGTCTTTATACCTAATTAGTACAGAAAGAGTGTTATCCACTTATGTGCTAACTGTGCCAGCAAACTGGCTTTCTCTGAAGTTTAGCCATTGTTTTTATTACTTAAATTTTTTTCTTATGTGTAGGAAAAGAGATTGGTTCTTCAGAGTTAGACATATTTTTACCCTTTCTCACTACTCTTGTATAAACAGAGCAGGACCCTGTTTATACAGGACCCTGTTTATATCTACTGGGTACAAATCCTTTCCATGTTTCTTGTTTGCAGGAAATAAGCTTCATTCAGCCTCCTCAATCTTCCCTGGGTTCCAAAGGGCACATTCTAATAGGCTGATAAACAGGAAAGGGAAGGAACGTAGAAAAAAATAAGTCAAGAAACAATAGAGCAGTCCTGGGGCAGGCTCCTGCTTCCAGCCAAAAATGGCTTCTCTTGGGTTGAGAAAGTGAAGCCAGGGACCACTCCCTGACCACTCCCTGCCTAGATGGCATGGCCAGAAAAACAAAAATAAAAACAAGAAAGCTCTGCCTGTGGATTTTACCACCTTGTAGGGGTCTTAATTGGAGAAGGCAGTGGCAACCCACTCCAGTACTCTTGCCTGGAAAATCTCATGGACAGAGGAGCCTGGTAGGCTGCAGTCCATGGGATCGCTGAGGGTCGGACACGACTGAGTGACTTCACTTTCACTTTTCACCTTCATGCATTGGAGAAGGAAATGGCAACCCACTCCAGTGTTCTTCCCTGGACAATCCCGACGAGGGAGCCTGGTGGGCTGCCATCTATGGTATCACACAGAGTCGGACACAACTGAAGCAGCTTAGCAGCAGCAGGGGTCTTAATGGGCTTCCCAGGTGGTGCTAGTGGTAAAAAAAAATCCGCCTGCCAATGCAGGAGACACAAGAGACACAGGTTCAATCTGTGGGTCTGGAAGATCTCCTGGAGGAGGGCGCTGGTAACCCACCCCAGTGTTCTTCCCTGGAGAATCCCGTGTATAGAGGAGCCTGGCAGGCTATGATTCACAGGGTTGCAAAGAGTTGCACATGACTATAGCGACTTAGCAAGCATTCAGGGGTCTTAACAGTTGTCTTGGCCTTATAATAAATTACCACAAAGTTAGTGGCTTAAAGCAACACACATTTATTACCTCACAAATTCCATGGATCAGGAATTCAGAAACAGCTTTGATGGGTCCTCTGCTCAAGATCTCATAAGGCTGCAATCAACCTATAGGCCAAGCTGGTGTCCTCTCCCAAGCTCACAAGGCTTTTTTTTTTTTTTTTTTTGCCATGGGGCTATAGGATCTTAGCTACCAGACCAGGGACAGAACTTGTGCCTTCCACAGTGAAAGCCTGGAGTCCTAACTACTGGACCACCAGGTTAATTCCCAAGCTCACAAGGCTTTTGAAAGGATTTAAGTGGCAGAATTCATGGTGCCTCTATCACAACGGTTTATTTTACAGCATAAATCACATTTTATTACCAGTGAACATAATTGTTGAATGAATGGTATATGGTTATGGTATATATAGTATATGGTTACTTGAGACCCATATTATTTTCTTATTGATTTGTTAGCAACTTGAGGGCACATGATTTAGGTCATACCTGAATGGTCTAGCGGTTTTCCCTGCTTTCTTCAATTTCAGTCTGAATTTGGTAATAAGGAATTCATGATCTGAGCCACAGGCAGCTCCTGGTCTTGTTTTTGTTGACTGTATAGAGCTTCTCCATCTTTGGCTGCAAAGAATATAATCGATCTGATTGCGGTGTTGACCATCTGGTGATGTCCATGTGTAGAGTCTTCTCTTGTGTTGTTGGAAGAGGGTGTTTGCTATGACCAGTGCATTTTCTTGGCAAAACTCTATTAGTCTTTGCCCTGCTTCATTCCGCATTCCAAGGCCAAATTTGCATGTTACTCCAGGTGTTTCTTGACTTCCTACTTTTGCATTCCAGTCCCCTATAATGAAAAGGACATCTTTTTTGGGTGTTAGTTCTAAAAGGTCTTGTAGGTCTTCACAGAACTGTTCAACTTCAGCTTCTTCAGCGTTACTGGTTGGGGCATAGACTTGGATTACTGTGATATTGAATGGTTTGCCTTGGAGACAAACAGAGATCGTTCTGTCATTTTTGAGATTGCATCCCAGTACTGCATTTTGGACTCTTTTGTTGACCATGATGGCTACTCCATTTCTTCTGAGGGATTCCTGCCTGCAGTAGTAGATATAATGGTCATCTGAGTTAAATTCACCCATTCCAGTCCATTTTAGTTCGCTGATTCCTAGAATGTCAACGTTCACTCTTGCCATCTCCTGTTTGACCACTTCCAATGTGCTTGATTCATGGACCTGACATTCCAGGTTCCTATGCAGTATTGCTCTTTACAGCATTGGACCTTGCTTCTATCACAGTCACATACACAGCTGGATATTGTTTTTGCTTTGGCTCCATCCCTTCATTCTGGAGTTATTTCTCTACTGATCTCCAGTAGTGTGTTGGGCACCTACTGACCTGGGGAGTTCCTCTTTTGGTATCCTGTCATTTTGCCTTTTCATACTGTTCATGGGGTTCTTGAGGCAAGAATACTGAAGTGGTTTGCCATTCCCTTCTCCAGTGGACCACATTCTGTCAGACCTCTCCACCATGACCCGCCCGTCTTGGGTTGTCCCACGGGCATGGCTTAGTTTCATTGAGTTAGACAAGGCTGTGGTCCTAGTGTGATTAGATTGACTAGTTTTCTGTGAGTATGGTTTCAGTGTGTCTGCCCTCTGATGCCCTCTTGCAACACCTACCATCTTACTTGGGTTTCTCTTGCCTTGGGCATGGGGTATCTCTTCACGGCTGCTCCAGTAAAGTACAGCCGCTGCTCCTTACCATTCAGGTATGACCTAAATCAAATCCCTTATGATTATACAGTGGAAGTGAGAAATAGATTTAAGGGCCTAGATCTGATAGATAGAGTGCCTGATGAACTATGGAATGAAGTTCGTGATGTTGTACAGGAGACAGGGATCAAGACCATCCCCATGGAAAAAAAATGCAAAAAAGCAAAATGGCTGTCTGGGGAGGCCTTACAAATAGCTGTGAAAAGAAGAGAGGTGAAAAACAAAGGAGAAAAGGAAAGATATAAGCATCTGAATGCAGAGTTCCAAAGAATAGCAAGAAGAGATAAGAAAGCCTTCTTCAGCGATCAATGCAAAGAAACAGAGGAAAAGAACAGAATGGGAAAGACTAGAGATCTCTTCAAGAAAATTAGAGATACCAAGGGAACATTTCAGGCAAAGATGGGCTCGATAAAGGACAGAAATGGTCTGGACCTAACAGAAGCAGAAGATATTAAGAAATGGCAAGAATACACAGAAGAACCGTACAAAAAAGATCTTCACGACCCAGATAATCACAATGGTGTGATCACTCATCTAGAGCCAGATATCCTGGAATGTGAAGTCAAGTGGGCCTTAGGAACCATCACTATGAACAAAGCTAGTGGAGGTGATGGAATTCCAGTGGAGCTGTTTCAAATCCTGAAAGATGATGCTGTGAAAGTGCTGTACTCAATATGCCAGCAAATTTGGAAAACTCAGCAGTGGCCACAGGACTGGAAAAGTTCCGTTTTCATTCCAATCCCAGAGAAAGGCAATGCCAAAGAATGTTTAAACTACTGCACAATTGCACTCATCTCACATGCTAGTAAAGTAATGCTCAAGATTCTCCAAGCCAGGCTTCAGCAATATGTAAACCGTGAACTTCCTGATGTTCAAGCTGGTTTTAGAAAAGGCAGAGGAACCAGAGATCAAATTGCCAACATCCGCTGGATCATGGAAAAAGCAAGAAAGTTCCAGAAAAACATCTATTTCTGCTTTATTGACTATGCCAAAGCCTTGGACTGTGTGGATCACAATAAACTGTGGGAAATTCTGAAAGAGATGGGAATATCAGACCACCTAACCTGCCTCTTGAGAAACCTGTATGCAGGTCAGGAAGCAACAGTTAGAACTGGACATGGAACAACAGACTGGTTCCAATAGGAAAAGGAGTATGCCAAGGCTGTATATTGTCACTCTGCTTGTTTAACTTATATGCAGAGTACATCATGAGAAACGCTGGACTGGAAGAAACACAAGCTGGAATCAAGATGGCCGGGAGAAATATCAATAACCTCAGATATGCAGATGATACCACCCTTATGACAGAAAGTGAAGAGGAACTAAAAAGCCTCTTGATGAAAGTGAAAGTGGAGAGTGAGAAAGTTGGTTTAAAGCTCAACATTCAGAAAACGAAGATCATGGCATCTGGTCCCATCACTTCATGGGAAATAGATGGGGAAACAGTGGAAACAGTGTCAGACTTTATTTTTCTGGGCTCCAAAATCACTGCAGATGGTGACTGCAGCCATGAAATTAAAACACACTTACTCCTTGGAAGAAAAGTTACGACCAACCTAGATAGCATATTCAAAAGCAGAGACATTACTTTGCCGACTAAGGTCCATCTAGTCAAGGCTATGGTTTTTCCTGTGGTCATGTATGGATGTGAGAGTTGGACTGTGAAGAAGGCTGAGTGCCGAAGAATTGATGCTTTTGAACTGTGGTGTTGGAGAAGACTCTTGAGAGTCCCTTGGACTGCAAGGAGATCCAACCTATCTATCCATTCTGAAGGAGATCAGCCCTGGGCTTTCTTTGGAAGGAATGATGCTAAAGCTGAAACTCCAGCATTTTGGCCACCTCATGCGAAGGGTTGACTCATTGGAAAAGACTCTGATGCTGGGAGGGATTGGGGGCAGGAGGAGCAGGGGACAACAGAGGATGAGATGGCTGGATGGCATCACTGACTCGATGGATGTGAGTCTGAGTGAACCCCGGGAGTTGGTGATGGACAGGGAGGCCTAGCGTGCTGCGATTCATGGGGTCGCAGAGTCGGACACGACTGAGCAACTGAAGAACTGAGGGCACAGCCCTGAATCGTTTGTCTTCCTCCAACAGAGTCTAAGCCAGTGCGTGCTCTGGTGATTAAGTGGCTAAGTCGTGTCCAACTCTTTGCGACCCCATGGACTGTAGCCCACCAGGCCTCTGTCCATGGACTTTCCAGAATACTGGAGTGGGTTGCCATGCCTTTCTCCAGGAGATCTTCACGACCCAGGGATCAAACCCGTGTTCTGTCCCTGGTCTGGTGGTTCCTGCAGTGCAGGCAAATACTTTGCCGCTGAGCCACCATCCCTCAAATCTCATTTCTGCAGGGGGAAAAAAAATCAGGTGCAACAACAAAGCCCGGAGCCTGAGAGCAAGGAAGGATCTGGCGATACTGAGTGAATCTGTGAGAAGTTACGCTGGAAATATGTAGGAGAGACCGATAGCAGAAGTCTGCCAGTTTAGATCCTACAGGGCTGTACCTCTGCAGGTGACCTATGAGTCTTCAAGAAGCCGAAGCTATGCTTCTCGCGAGAGCAAAGACGGACCGCGAGAAAGTCTGTCCGTGCCCCGCCTTCCTTGAGCCCCACCCACTCCCTGTCCTCACTCCCACCTTGACCCAGCTGCGTGTGACGTCTTGACGCGTGCGTGGCCGTGGCGTAGGAGGCGGGCCCGCGACGCGGCGCCGAAGGAGGAAGTGGTGGGGTTGTTGCTCCTTCTGCGCCCGCTGCTGGTTCTGGGGGCGCGGAGTGGGGCCACAGTCGCCGCCGCTGCGTTCGCGCTCTCTAGCTGTTCCCCTCCATGTGCCCGGGATCCGTCGCTCCCCTTCCTCAGGCCGCCGCTTACCCCGGGGTCTATGGAAGTAATGGAAGGACCCCTCAACCTGGTGAGTGGCCCACAGAGGGTTGCCTCGGCTCTCGGGCACCTTTGCCTCAGGACCCCATCTCGGCGTGCAGCTGACTGGAGGCCGGGAAGCTGGTTTGGCGCGGGTGATCCTAAAATCTGGGGGGCGCAGACAGGCTCGGCCCTACCGGGGCTCCAGCCAAGCAACCGCAGAGGGCCCCTCGGGGATCCCTGGGAAGCTCCTGCCTCCTGTTTCCGCCGCCTTCAGGCGCCCCCTACCCCAGGGCCCTGGGCGAGGGGCTCCCACCAACGAGGGCTGCCACCTCTCCAGACCGGAGGAAATGCCTCCAAGCGCCACGTAACCACCTCTTTGCAGCCTAGAGAGACACTGAGAAATGGTGTGTAATACTGGTTCTAACTTCTAACACAGGGTCTGAAGTCTGAGCGTCCCCACTGTGGAGAAATCATAATCTCTCACCCCTGTTTCCCTTCACCCATTTCTCACCTGTGTTCACATGCATAAACTGAGACTTTCCTTTCTCAACTAAATTAGAGACAGCTGGGGGGAAAAGACAGAGCTGTGCCTGTTTTTAGCTCAGTTTCATCACTTAAGGTATCAGGAAAGTATGGTAGATGTTTACCTTTCTCAGAAAAAGCATTGATAGCTCATTATTATGTTTTTAGGCACCTCAGGTGTAGCGATTTTAAAACAAGAAACAAGAGTTTTTTTCCGCCTGGCCACTGTATCTTTTGGTTTTCCAGAGAGGGTGTCTATTTTGGATACAAAAGTTAGATTACTTAAAGTTGTAGACAGACAAGGTAACTTTTTTCAGTTCAACTATGATAGTGGGTTTGGAAAAAGGAACATATGCAAAATTATTAGTTTCTCGCATTGGAACCCTGAGAACACATGTGGTGGGAGAGCTCTGGGCAGGAATCAAACCATTCTGTAGAGAAGCAGTACAGCCTGGTGGATTAAAAGTATAGATTCGGGACCTAAACTGCTTGGATTTGAATTCTAGCTTTGTTGCTTAATGACTATATGACCTTGGGCAGATTAGTTGATCTCACTCTTTGTGGTTTGTTATGAGGATTAAGAGAGTAAACAGAAGTAAGGAGCCTAGAACAGTACCTGGTATGTAATGAAGTGTAAGAGTTAGTTATTACAATAATCAGACCAAAACTCTTAATTTAAAAATCTCACTTGGACTTGGTGAGCTTAAAAAGTTTAAGATTCTAGGACCTAAAGCTATGGTTCCCAGATGGCTGGTGCCAGGTTATCTGCTATGAGAAGTGCTTTCCAGTTTTATTGTTGAGCCCTGCCCCCAATGGTAAGAGTTGTTTACACTTAAAAAGAACCAGACTAGATTTGTGATTTTTTTTTTTTAAACCAGGGAAATGTCTTGCACTTTTCTTGGTTTTAAGGTGACATATATTTGGCAGTGAAATATAATGGATGGCTCAGTACTGAAACTTCACAGGAACATTATTAGAAATAACCAGCAGTTCACAAAGTGCTTCAAAGTTCAAGTGTCCTTGCAAAATGACCATTGGTTCATTTCCAGTTAACTTCACTTTATTTGGCTGCTGGCTTCAGCATAACCCCAGCCAAATGCCCCACTAGTGTGTGGTAGCTTATGAAAAGACTGGAACTGGGTGACAGTTTAGATGGAGCAGCAGAATCACCAGTTTAGGAAAAATTAGTTGACTTAGCAGTGGTACTGGCTTTTTATAGAAGAGAATTTTGAGTAGTCTTAGGAGTCTAGCATAAATCCATAATCCAGCCATACAGTTTATGTGGACAAATATCAGAAATTTGGCATCTTGAATTCTTAAGCCATTTGAGATTTGAAAGATTTGTTTTAGGTCTAGCTGTTTAATGGAAGAGAACAATAGAACAGAAATTAATGTTTACTTGAATCATTTTAACTGTGCCAAGTATCAGTGTCTGGCCTCTGAATTTGTTGTCACTCAGTTTTAAAAGACAGATTTTTTTCATTTTCTGTTGTACTATATCCTGTAGCTTATATGTTTTATGTGTAGTTTGTACCCCTTAGTTCCCTATCCTGTCTTGCCCTATCCTCCTTCCTTCTCCCTACAGGTAGCCACTAGTTTGTTTTCTGTATCCAAGTCTGTTTTTTTGTTATTGAATATATTCATACATTCATTTTTTTTCCTTTAGATTTCACATGTAAGTGATGTCATATGGTATTTGTCTTTCTCTACCTGACTTATTTCACTTATGCCCTCCAAGTCCATCCATGTTGTTGCAAATGGCAACATCTCATTCTTTTTTTATGGCCAAGTAGTATTCCATTATTAGTGTGTGTGTGGTGTGTATGTGCTGATAAACATCTGTATATACATATACACATACATCACACCCCTTTCTATTCATCTGTTGATGGGTATGTTGGTGGCTTCTGTATCTTGGCAATTCTAAATAATGCTGCTGGGAACATTGGGTTGCATGTATCTTTTCAAATTAATATTTTCATTAGAAGACTGAATTTTTTTTTAAGACAATCACATTCTTTTATGCCAGCCAGTATTCATTCTAGTATCCAGCAGACTCAACATGAGAAACACTTCTCAATGCTATAATTTTGAGTGCCTTTGAGCATCCCATTAGTCTATACAAGCTTTTTCTAATGACATCATAGTGTATTCCAAACTGATTACATAAGGACATATTACAGTACCTAAGTTTATAATCATGTGTCCTGAGAGCATCCTTGAAATTAAATAAGAATTGCTTCCCAGCTTTACAGATAAATAAGCCTAGACAAATTAAGTAGATTAGTGACTCAAATACGTTATGGAGCTACCTTATGTTGATATCATGACTTCTTTCTAGTAATTCTTCTGTCTTAATATACTTAAAATATTCATTTCAATATGGTCTGTATCTATATTGAATTACAGATTCTTTGTCAGTATCGAGTGGCTTTGCTCTAGTGCATGGTGCCAAGTCGCTTTAGTCGTGTCTGACACTATGGACCACCAAGCTGTCCCTGGGATTCTCTAGGCAGAAAGAATACCGGAGTAGGTTGCCATGCCCTTCTCTATGGGAATTTCCCAACCCAGGGATCAATCCCACGTCTCTATGTCTCCTGCTTTGGCAAGCTGGTTCTTTACCACTGGCGCCACCTGGGAAGCCCTCCTCTGCTTTAGTATTTCTTCTTTTATGTTAGATTTGCAGTATGAATTTGTAGGCTTATTTCCTCACAGTGAATTTTAAGATATGGAAGAGAACAGCTTGAAATTGTCATTTTAATATATAGTATGAATACTGTGTTCTGATTTTCTGGTTTTTGAAGTTGGTCAAAGGAAAATAGGATGAATTGTATTTACGTTGGTAGGGGGGAATAACTAATCTTTGGGCTCTGAATAAGTTTTTTTTTCCATCAATTTTCAATATGGAAAGTTGTAACTTATAAAATTACTTAGTGTATATTTAGGCATTTCTTTCCTTACACTTAATTTTGGTGATGCAAGTGCTAGTAGCAAATGTCAAAACTTCCGTGAGATAATTTCTAGTTCTTTGATTTGTTTTCGGTCTATTTGGGAATGATGTCAGACTTTAATTTACATATGGCTGTGTTGCTCCTGCTTTGCTTACCTACTCTGCAAACTCTAAGGACAGAGTCCATGTGACTGTGTGACCACAGTTGTGTTCTTTGTGTTTGGCCCTTTTAAGAGTGCTGAGAATATGTTTGTTGAGAAGCTGAAGTGGTTTTTAGAGTGTTCAACTCCTCATCTAAATAAAGGTATCAGGTATAGTCCAAAGGATGGCCTTGTATGTATGGGGTCTTTGTAACTATTCCGTGTTAATTATATTGACAGTAAAAATAAAATCTTGCCCTGAAAAATATCAAGGAAAATTTCACCTTGTCACAGGCTAGGCTAAGCTTGGTGGAAGCACTCTGAGGGATAGCAGTAGAGCCGTAAGACTTATCCAGTAATTACAGAGGCCTGGGGTTGGCAGCTGCTGCTGCTGCTGCTAAGTGGCTTCAGTCGAGCCCGACTCTGTGTGACCCCATAGATGGCATCCCATCAGGCTCCCCCGTCCCTGGGATTCTCCAGGCAAGAACACTGGAGTGGGTTGCCATTCCTTCTCCAGTGCGTGAAAGTGAAGTCGCTCAGTCGTGCCCGACTCTTAGCGACCCCATGAACTGCAGCCTACCAGGCTCCTTCATCCATGGGGTTGGCAGCAGGCACTTACAAATCTTATTATTTTGTTTTCTCAGTAGCTGTATGAGATGTTTGACATTTTACAGATGAAATCTTAGAACTGCAGAATAAGTGGTGATAGTTGGATTTGAAAGCAAGATTCTAAATAAAGTATCTCATCTTTCTATTAGATCATGTTTGCCCATTTGTTTTGACTGTGATCCACAATAAGAAATTTTTACTTAATGACAATACACACATACCTAAGTGTACATTACTTCGGAGCTTGATTCCTTATGGATGTGTCTCTTGTGCAAAATGCAGGGACATTCATAAATTTAACCCCAAATAAGACAAAAATGTAGAAAACTTGAAACATAGAGTGCTGCGTATGTGTATATAGTATTGTATGTGATATACTCTGTTGTGCTAGTCTCAGTCGTGTCCGACTCTTTGCAACCCCATGGACTGTAGCCCTCCAGGCTCCTCTGTCGGGGATTCTCCAGGCAAGAATACTGGACTGGGTTGCCATGCCCTCCTTCAGGGGATATTCCCAGCCCAGGGATTGAACCCAGGTCTTCTGCATTGCAGGTGGATTCTTTTATTGTCTGAGCTACCAGGGAAGTCCAAGAATACTGGAGTGGGTAACCTATCCCCCTTTCCAGGGGATCTTCCTGACCCAGGAATTGAACTGAGGTCTCCTGCATTGCAGGTGGATTCTTTACCAGCTGAGTCTGTGTAGTGTTATATATGATGCACTCTAATATTTACTAGTAGGGTTCTTTAAATGCTGGTTGTGACCCACAGATTGATTTCAGGACTCACTGTTGGTTTTCATCCTGTAATTTGTCTTCACAGCAGATGATGGCAGTTCTTAAAAGGGGGTGGGCATGGGGGCAAGATAAAAAGTCTTGAGGAAGGAAAGAGATGCAGCAGACTGCCTGTGGGAGAAATTGACTTAAAATCAAAAAGGTCTTCCTGGACCTCTCTAACAGTTGAGCAGTTATCCTAAGTACAGTTCATTATATTAGTTACACAGTCGGTGTAGTACTTACAGGTACGGGATGCTACTTCAGAAGCATCATAGTAGACTCATAGTAAATGGATTTGGAAATGGAGAGTGAATGACTTTTCTCCTTTGCTCTCCATTGAGGACATTACTGCAAGGTTCAAGAGTACATTAGATTTTCCTCTGCCAGTTTATTGTGTTTGGTAATGGTATTCCTTTTCTTTTCATCTTTACTTACAGTTTCCCCAAGGACACAAATAAATAAATGGAAGTTTAGTAGAAAGTGACACTGTTTTTTCCTTTGGGAAAGAACACAGTGTGAACCTGTAGTTTTAAGGCAGTTAGCATGTAGTTCTTGGTGAGGGCAGTCGCTTGGTAGTCTAGCTGTAGTTAGGAGTTTTGTTGGTCACAGGTGATAGAAATCCATTTCAAATTAGCTTAAATCAAAAGGGATAATTTATTGAAATCAAAAGGTAGGTGTAAGGCACCTGGAGGTCCAGATGTTAAGACTGTGAGCTTCCACTGTCTGGTGCACAGATTCAGTACCTGGTTGGGGAACTAAAATCCTGCGTGCCATACAGCATGCCTCCCCTCTCCCCTTCCCCCCAAAAATGAAACCTGCAAAACGAAGGTGCAGGAAGGGCAAGACTACAATGTAGGTTAGTCTAAGGGTTTATGGGCCCAGGGACTCAAGATAATCAGGTTTTTCTGCTCTGCCTCATCAGACTTTATTGCTTTACTTCTCTCTCCAGATTCCAAATCTGCATTTTCCACCTGGCTAGTTATAACCAATTAAAACTTTCTTGACGTACCCTCGGGTCCTAAGTTTGAAAATATGTTGGAATGGTTTCTTTAGATGTCTAGGGGACGAGGTAATTTATAAATACAGCAAGTTCCATGGGGATCATATTGATTGTATAGGAAGAACAATTCACAGGGTTCACGGTGGTGGGGCGGGGACGGGCATGTGGAAAGTGTCGGCTGTTTCTGAGGAGAATTCAGCAAGGGAGGAATTTGTACAGGGCGCATGGAATAAGGGGGCTTCCCAGGTGCCTCAGTGGTAAAGAACCTGCCTCCCAGTGCAGGAGCCATCAGAGATGTGAGTTCGATCCCTGAGTTGGGGAGGATCCCCTGGAGTAGGACATGGCAACCCAGTCTAGTATTCTTGTCAGGATCATCCCATGGACAGAGGAGCCTGGTGGGCTAGGGCCCATGGGGTCGCGAAAGCACTGGACTCGACTGAACACACGTGCGTGTAGTAAGGTGTTACCACAGCTAAAGCTGTTTCACTTGTTATAAAGGCTTTAGAACATTTTGTGGTGGTGTGCTTTCGTGTTTACTCAGGAGGGAGTAGGAAAGTGCTGGTTAAAATGTCCTCAGGACTGGGTGGATGAAATAGTGAATGAAGTAAATGTACCACTGACTGGTTTTCTTGTGCTCAGTATAGGTGTATATACACATAGGTATAGTTGTTTATTTTAGATTTTGATGCAAAGTTTTATTTTGGTATTTTCTATGAAATGCATTAATGCTCGCTTGGCATTTCAGAATCTTTGGTTTTGTCACCAACCCTCAACATAACCTCTTTCGTCCTTCCATCTGTCCTAACTGTTCATTGACCCATCAAACGCATGAGCGGTCACTGTCTTATCAGGTAATCTGGACATCAAAGATTTGACAGAGTCCCTGTTCTTACAGAACTTTTATCCCATTCTGTAGTTTTCATCTGTTGTGTTCTCTTTCTCTGTTTTCTTTAGCATCTTAAGCATAGTTAGAGTTCCTTGCTATTCCAATACCTGGGTAATCTCTGGTTCTGGTTCTGTTGTTTTCTGTTAGTGCCATTTTCCTGCCTGATGTGCTGGTAACTTTACTGTATATTACACATTATGGATGATGTGTTATGGAGATTCTGAATTTGTTATTTTCCTCCAAAGAATGTTGTTAATAGCTTGTTTTTCTGGCTGACAATTAAAATGCTAGTGGATCATCTTGATTCAGTCCAGGCTTGATTTTAGGCTTTACCACGGTGGGTCTGTTTCAGTTTTACCCATGATGCCTAGAGTGTGGCCTTACTCACAGGGCTGGACTTTTGAGGTCTCAACTCAGAGTCCCAAGTGTTCACCAAAGGTAATACTTTCTCTCGACCCAAACTGCAACCTGTCTCCCCAACACTGTGTGGCTTCTGAATTCATTGCTAAGAATTTCTGCTCAGCTTCCTGGAATTGGGGCCTGTTCATGTACAGCTTAGATGTTAGCCAAGAATCTGAGAGAGTCTTTGATGCATACTTGTAGGGTGTCTCCATTGCACTTCCCTCTAACCCTGGACTCCTCAAAATCTAGCTTTTCCTTCCAGTTTCCATCTCCTTAATCCTTTGAGCTTGGCTTCAACAGTAGATGAACTGGGAACTTACAGATGTACAAGCTATATTTAGAAAAGGCAGAGGAACCAGAAATCAAATGGCCAACATCGGTTGGATCATAGAAAAAGCAAGGAAATTCCAGAAAATGTCTACTTCTGTTTCATTGATTATGCTAAAGCCTTTGACTGTGTGGGTCACAACGAACTGTGGAAAAGATGGGAATACCAGACCACCTTACCTGCCTCCTGAGAAACCTGTATGCAGGTCAGGAGCAACAGTTAGAACTAGACATGGAACAACCAACTGGTTCCAAATTGGGAAAGGAGTACGTCAAGGCTGTATATTGTCACCTGCTTATTTGAATTATATGCAGAGTACATCATGCGAAATGCTGGGCTGGGTTGAAGCACAAGGTGGAATCAAGATTGCTGGGAGAAATATCAATAACCTCAGATTTGCAGATGACACCACCCTTATGGCAGAAAGCAAAGAGGAACTAAAGAGCCTCTTGATGAAGGTGAAAGAGGAGAGTGAAAAAGCTGGCTTATTACTCAACATTCAGAAAACAAAGATCATGGCATCCAGTCCCATCACTTCATGGCAAATAGATGGGGAAAAGTGGAAACAGTGTCGGATTTCATTTTCTTGGGCTCCAAGATCACTGCAGATAGTGACTGCAGCCATGAAAATTAAAAGATGCATGCTTCTGGGAAGAAAAGCTATGACAAATCTAGACAACATATTAAAAAGCAGAGACATCACTTTGCCAACAAAGATCAGGATAGTCAAAGCTATGGTTTTTCCAATAGTCACGTATGGATGTGAGAGTTGGACCATATTATAGAAGGCTGAGCACTGAGAAATTGATGGCTTCGAATTGTGGTGCTTGAGAAGACTCTTGAGAGTTCCTTGGACAGCAAGGAGATCAAAATTCTAAAGGAAATCAACCCTGAATATTGATTGGAACGACTGGTGCTGAGGCTGAAGCTCCAGTACTTCATCCACCTGATGTGAAGAGCCTACTCATTGGAAAAGACCCTGATGCTAGGAGAGATCAAGGGCAGCAGAGGAGGAGATGGTTGGATGGTATCACCGACTCAATGCATATGAGTCTGAGCAAACTCAGGGAGATAGTGAAGGACAGGGAAGCCTGGCGTGCTGCTGTTCAAGGGGTCACACAGAGTTGGACACAACTGAGTGAGTGAACTTTGGCCAATGAGATACTGCCTTCTTGGGCTTTATTTTTCTGTACTCTGTTTTGGAAAACGCACTCAGAATGCCAAGGGGAATGCAGGTTTCATCTTGTACATTTCCCATTTCTTGAAAATGTATCCTTCTGTTACTTTTCTTTCTCCGCCATCCATAAACTGTTGTTTCTTTATACTTCACCCAGTTTTGTAGCTGTTTACAGTTGGAGGGTAAACCAGTGCCAGCTATTCCATCCTATCTGGATCAGAGGTACAAATTTCCATGAGAATTTCCACAGGATTCTCAAATCAGTGTTTTGTAAACCCTAAGTGCCAGAAAGTATTTTAATATGAGATTGTGGTATCACAAAAGCTAATATTCCCAATATTCAGTGACAGGATATCCCAGCCATGTAAGGATTGGCCAGTCACTGGTTTCCATATTTAAACATCTATTTCCAAATAAAGTTTGAGGCAGCTTACAAATAACAGATACCATACTATTAAAATATTAGTTACCTTAAGTGAATACTTAAGTGAAAGTCGCTGTCGTTTCTGACTCTTTGTGACCCCATGGACTATAGAGTCCATGGAATTCTCCAGGATTCTGGAGTGGGTAGCCTTTCCCTTCTCCAGGAGATCTTCCCAACCCAGGGATTAAACCCAGGTCTCCTGCATTGCAGGCGGATTCTTTACCAGTTGAGCCACAGTTACCTACTGAGATAAGTTATCCCAAAATGTAGCAGCTTAAAACAACACACATTTGTTTTCCCACAGTTTCTGTGTGTTGGGGATAAAGGCATGACTTAGCTGGGTTCTTTGCTTCAGGGTCTTTTACAAGGCTACAGTCAAGGTGAGGGTCAGCTAGGGGTGCGGTATCATTTGAAGGCTCTCCTGAGGCAGGAGCTGCTTCCAAGTTCACTCACAGGGTTGAGGGCAAGATTTCATTCCTTGAGGGGTTTTGGATTGAGGACTTCAGTTCCTTGCTGGCTGTTGGCAGGCCACCTCATACCCTTCCAGGTGAGTGTTTCCAACAACATGACTGTTGGCTGCACTGAAGTGAGCAAGGGAGAGAGAGCACTACCAGGATGCAAGTGACAGTCTCTGGTTACCTAGCCATGGAAGTGACCCTCCCTCACCTTGATTGTACTCTGTTTCTCAGATGTAAATCACTAGGTCCAACCCACGTGTGAGGAAGGAAGATTATATAAGGTTTTGAATCCCAGGAGGGAGAAGTCATTGGGAGCCGTATAAGCAGCTTACCACAATATCTGATAGAAAAGCAAAGAAAATAAGAACTGAAGCAACAAAGAGTATCAAGAAAGTATAATCCTTTGGGGCTACATCAAACTAAAAAACTTATGCACAGCCACAAAATGAAAAGGCAACTTGAGAAAATATTTGCAAATTATATATGATGAATTAGTATCCAAAATAGCAAAAAAAAAAAAAAAATCTGATTAAACAACAGGCAGAGAATTTGGCCATTTTTCCAAAGAAGACATATGGATGGCCAACAAGTACACGAAAAGATGCTCAACATCACTAATAAGGGAAGTGCAAATAAATCAAAACCACGAGATACCGTCTCTCACCTGTTAGAATGGTTGTGGTTTAGTTGCCAAGTTCTGTCTTGACTCTTGCGACCCCATGGACTGTAGCCTGCCAGGCTCCTCTGTCCATGGAATTCTCTAGGCCAGAATACTGGACTGGGTAGCTGTTGCCTTCTCCAGTGGATCTTGCCAAACCAGGGACTGAACCCAGGTCTTGCGCATTGCAAGATTATTTGTTGTCTGAGCCGTAGAGGAAATCCTCCCTGTTAGAATGGTGACTCTTTAAAAGATATGAAGTAACAAGTGTTGGCCAGAATTGGAGAAAAGGGAACCCGTGTGCACTGTTGGTGGGACTGTATTCATACATTGGTGCAGCCACTGTGGAAAAAGGTCCCTTGAAAAATTAAAAGTAGAATTACCATACTATCTTGCTGTTCTGCTTTTGGGTATTTTTCTGAAAATAAGTAAATAAAACAAAAATGTCTACTGAGATTCTCTGCCTGTGGTTTCAGTTCAGTTGCTCACTTGTGTCCGACTTTTGCAACCCAGTGGACTGCAGCATGTCAGGCTTCCCTGTCCATCACTAACTCCTGGAGCTTACTCAAACTCATGTCCATCAAGTTGGTGATGCCATCCAACCGTATCATCCTTTGTCATCCGCTTCTCCCACCTTAATCTTTCCCAGCATCAGGGTCTTACCACGGAGTCAGTTCTTTGCATTAGTGGCCAAAGTATTGGAGTTTGAGCTTCAGCATAAGTCCTTCCAATGAATTTTCAGGACTGGTTTCCTTTAGGATGAACTGGTTGAATCTCCTTGCAGTCCAAGGGACTCTCAAGAGTCTTCTCCAACACCACAGTTCAAAAGCATCAATTCTTTGGCGCTCAGCTTTCTTTATAGTCCCACTCTCACATCCATACATGACTACTGGAAAAACCATAGCTTTGACTAGATGGACCTTTGTTGGTAAAGTAATGTGTCTACTTTTTATTTTTTATTTTTTTTCAGATTTTGAAACCAGTTTATTTAAGCTTCACAACAATGATGAAAAAGTAGACACCAGTGGCAGTAGCAACAGATGGATGGTATAGGTGAGGGCTGAGCTTTAAGCCTTCCAGAATCACCAGGAATCAACTTTATTTCCTATAAAGTTTCAACAGAAGAAACTTAAACACCAAAAAACTCAGCTTCGAGAGATGTTCCCTTATGCAGAAATTCTGCTGCTGCTGCTAAGTCACTTCAGTCGTGTCCGACTCTGTGCAACCCCATGTTCAGCCCACCAGGCTCCACCATCCCTGGGATTCTCCAGGCAAGAACACTGGAGTGGGTTGCCATTTCCTTCTCCAGTGCATGAAAGTAAAAAGTGAAAGTGAAGTTGCTCAGTTGCGACCCCATGGACTGCAGCCTACCAGGCTCCTCCATCCATGGGATTTTTCAAGCAAGAGTACTGGAGTGGGGTGCCATTGCCTTCTCCATGTCTACTTTTTAATATGCTGTCTAGGTTGGTCATAACTTTTCTTCCAAAGAGCAAGGGTCTTTTAATTTCATGTGTGCAGTCACCATCTGCAGTGATTTTGGAGCCCCCCCCAAAATAAAGTCTGTCACTGTTTTCCCCATCTTTTTGCCATGAATTGATGGGACCAGATGCCATGATCTTAGTTTTCCGAATGTGGAGTTTTAAGCCAACTTTTTCACTCTCTTCTTTCACTTTCATTAAGAGGCTCTTTAGTTCTTCACTTTCTGCCATAAGGGTGGTGTCATTTGCATATCTGAGGTTATTGATATTTCTCCCGGCAATCTTGATTCCAGCTTGTGCTTCCTCCAGCCCAGTATTTCTCATGATGTACTCTGCATAGAAGTTAAATAAGCAGGGTGACAATATACAGCCTTGATGTACTCCTTTCCCGATTTGGAACCAGTCTGTTGTTCCATGGTCCAGTTCTATCTGTTGCTTCTTGACCTGCATACAGATTTCTCAGGAGGCAGGTAAGTTGTTCTGGTATTCCCTGCTTTTGAAGAATTCTCCACAGGTTGTTGTGATCCACACAGTCAAAGGTTTTAGCATAGTCAATAAAGGAGAAGTAGATGTTTTTCTGGAACTCTCTTGCTTTTCCGATGATCCAGTGGATGTTGGCAATTTGATCTTTGGTTACTATGCCTTTTCTAAATCCACCTTGAACATCTGAAAGCTCACTGTTGAAGCCTGGCTTGGAGAATTTTGAGCATTACTTTGCTAATGTGTAAGATGAGTGCAATTGTGTGGTAGTTTGAACATCCTTTGGCGTTGCCTTTCTTTGGAATTGGAATGAAACCTGACCTTTTCCAGTCCTGTGGCCACTGCTGAGTTTTCCAAATTTGCTGTCATTTTGAGTGCCAGCATCATCTAACAGCAGCATCTTTTAGGATTTAAAAGAGCTCAACTGGAATTCCATCACCTCCACTAGCTTTGTTCATACTAATGCTCCCAGACATTCCAGGATGTCTGGCTCTAGGTGAGTGATTACACCATTGTGGTTATCTGGGTCATTATGATCTTTTTTGTACAGTTGTTTTGTGTACTCTTGCCCCCTCTTCTTAATATCTTCTGCTTCTGTTGGGTCCATACCATTTCTGTCCTTTGTTGTGCCCATCTTGGCACGAAATGTTCCCTTGGTATCTCTAATTTTCTCGAAGAGAAAATTGCTGTGGTTTAATCAGATTGTTTTGCTTTTTATTTTTTATTGTATGAATTCTTTGTTATTTTGGATACTAACCCCTCATCAGATATATGATTTGCAAATATTTTCTCCCATTTGGTAGGTTGCCTTTTTGATTTCCTCTGCTGTGCATAAGCTTTTTAGTTTGATGTAGTCCCACTTTTGGCTTTTGTTGCTTTTGCTGTCAGTTCATAAATTATCACGACCAAGAATTATGTCAAAGAGCTTTCTGCCTGAGTTTTCTTTGAGGAGTTTTATGGTTTCAGGTCTTATGTTCTTTAATCCATTTTAAGTTAACTTTCGTGTGTTGTGTAAGGTAATGGTCCAATTGCATTCTTTAGCACGTGGCTATCCTGTTTTCCCAACATCATTTATGGAAGAAACTGTCCTTTCCCTGTTGTATATTCTTGGCTCCTTAGACATCTGTTAATTGAACGTTTATTCATGGATTTGTTTCTGGGCTCTTCTGCTCCATGACCTTTGCACCTTTTATCCTGTCATAGTGTTTTGACTACTGTAGCTTTGTAGGGCTTGCCCGCTGGCTCAGACGGTGAAGAATCTGCCCTTATTGGGGGAGACCTGGGTTCAGTCCTTGGATTGGGAAGATCCCCTGGAGGAGGGCATGGTAACTCACTCTAGTGTTCTTGCCTGGAGAACCCCATGGACAGAGGAGTCTGGTGGGCTACAGTCCACGAGGTCATAAACAGTCGGACACGACTGAGCGACTAAGCACACCCATAGCTTTGTAAGATAGTTTGAAATCAAAGAGCCTGATTTCTGCAGGTTTGTTCTTTGTATTGCTTTGGGTATTTGGGAGTTTTTGTATTTCTGTGCAACTGTTAGGATTGTTTGATTTCTGTGAAAAGTACCATTGGAGTTTTGACAGGTTGCACTGAATCCGTGTATTGTAGTATGGGCATTTTAACTATTCTTTAAATCCATTCCATCAGTGGCTTAATAGTTTTGGTGTACAGGTCTTTAACCTCTTTGGTCAAATTTACTCCTAAGTACTTACTGCTCTTGATGCAGTTGTAAATGGGATTGTTTTCTTAATTTCTCTTATACATTTTTAGAGTATATAAATGCAACAGAAATTTGTGTATTGATTTTGTGAAATATTTGACTGTGCTGGGTCTTAGTTTTGGTACTTGGGATTTTCAGTCTTCAGGCATGCAGAATCTTAGTTGCAGCATGAGAACTCTTAGTCCTGGCGTGTGGGATCTAGTTCCCAGACCAGGGCTCCATCCCGGGCCCCCTACATTGGGAGTGTGGAGCCTTAGCCACTGGACCACCAGGGAAGTTCCTGTGTATTGATTTTTTATCTTACAACTTTGTACTACATTCATTGATTCTAAGATTTTGGGTGGAATTTTAGAGCTTTTGGTATATAATATCTTGTTATCCATAAATAGTGAACAATTTTACTTTTTTCTTCCTGCTTTGGATGTCTTACTCTCATCTAATTGCTGTGGCTAGGAGGGACTTCGAATACTATGCTAACTGAAAGCAGCTAGAGTGGACATCTTTGTCTTGTTCCTGATCTTAGAGGAAAAGCTTTGAGCTTTTCAGTGTTGAGTATTATGTTAGCCATAGGCCTGTCATATATGGTTTTTATAATGTTGAGATATATTTTCTCTATATTCATTTTGTTGAGTTTTCATCATGAGTGGGTGTTGATTTTTGTCAGATGCTTTTTATCCTGTTGAAATGCTCATATCATGTTTAGTCTTCCTTTTGTTAAGGTGTCATCACATTGATTTTGGGGTAAATCTGATTTGTTGAACTGTCCTTGTATCCCTGGAATAAATCCCACTTGATTTGCTAGTATTCTGCCAAGGATTTTTGAATCTGTTTATCGGGGATGTTGGCTTCTAGCTTTTTTTTTTTTTCTTTTGGTGTCCGTGTCTGTTTTGGTATCAGGGTGATGCTGGCCTTGTAAGATAAGTATGGAAGTATTCCCTACTCTTCTATTTTTTGGGAAGAGTTTGAGAAGGATTGGTATTAATTCTTGTTTGAATTTTTGGTAGAATTCACCAGTGAAGGCATCTGATCCTGGAGTTTTTTTGTGTGAGGTTTGTGGTTACCTCATTTTACTGTGCTTCACTTCATTGCACTTGCAGATGTTGCTGATTTTTTTTTTTTTAAAGACAAGTTGAAGGTTTGTGTCTACCCTGTGTCTTATTGGCATTGTTATTATAAATGTATTATATTTAAATTAAGGAAATATCCTTTTTTTTAAAAGACATAATGCTATTGCACATGTAGTGTAAACATAACTTTTACATGCATTGGGAAACCAAAAAATTTGTGTAACTTGTTTTACTCTGGCATTCGCTTTATTGCAGTGGTCTGGAACTGAACTTGAAATATCCTAGAGGTATGCCTCTTATTGGTCTGTTCAGGTTTTCTGGTGTTTTTTTTTTTTTTTTTCCAAAGTTTTTTTCCCTAGGAATTCATCCATTTTTTCTAGGGTGCCCAGTTTGTTGGCATATATTGATAATTGTTCATAATAGTCTCTTATGATCCTTTGTATTTCTGTGTTATCTGTTGTAACATCTTTCATTTTTGTTTTTTGTTTGTTTGGGGAAGTGGTGGTGGGGGAGTTGGCCACATTATGTGGCTTGTGGGATCTTAGTTCTCCAACTAGGAATTGAATCCCGGCCACAGCAGTGAAAGCAGTGAGTCCTAACCACTGGACCACCAGGAAATTCCCACATTTTAAAATTTTATTTGAATCTTCTCTGTTTTTCTTTGTTGAGTATTGTTGTTCAGTTATGTCCAACTCTTTGTGACTCCATAGACAGCAGCATGCCAGGTTTTCCTGTCCTCCACCATCTCCCAGTTTGCTCAAACTCATGTCCATTGAGTCAGTGATGCCATCCAACCATCTCGTCCTCTGTTGCCGCCGCCTCCTCCTGCCTTCAGTCTTGTCCAGCATCAGGGCCTTTTCCAGTGAGTCGGCTCTTCACTTCAGTATACTCGTTGAGTATAGCTATAGGTTTGTCAATTTTGTTAAATCTTTTCAAAGAACTAGCTCTTGGTTTTACTGATCTTTTCTGTTTTTTTTTTTTTTAATCTCTATTTTGTCTGTTTCTGCTCTGATCTTTGTTATTTCCTTTCTTCTACTAACCTTGGGCATCATTTTTTTTCCCCCTAGTTCCTTGAGGTATAAAGTTAGATTATTGATTTTTCTGGTTCTGCAAGGTAGGCTTTTATCCATATGAACTTCCCTCTTAGAATTGCTTTTGCTGCATCTCGTAAGTTTTGGTATGTTTTATTTCCATTTTCATTTGTCTCAAAGTATTTTTTATTTCTCTTTTGACCTATTCATTGTTCAGTGGCATGCTATTTAATCTCCACATAGTTACAGTTTTTCCAGTTTTCTTCTTGTAATTTATTTCTTCTTGTAATTAGTTTCCATGGTGGCTGGAAAAGATGCCTTGAAATGATTTCAGTCTTTTTAGGTTTATTAAGACTTGTTTTGTGGTCTAACACTGTTATCTATCCTGGAGGATGTTCTTTGAGCATTTGAAGAATGTATATTTTGTTGCTTTCGGATAGAATGTTCTGTATATAACAAAACATATAAATAAATGACCATATAATTTTTGCTTTAAGAAAGATCTTTAAAAATTGTTTTAAAAATAAGAACTGCATGAAAGTAAGTTTTGTAAAGTATCTTAGGTTGAAAGAGAATGCAGTTTAGTCTCTTCTACCACATTATACATTTTATGGTGGTAGATAGCTCTGATGCATTTAAATTCTTTTTAAAAACAGTATTTATTTGACTGTATTGGGCCTTAGTTGTGGCACACAGGCTCTTCATCAGGGCGCAGGGACCCGGCTTCTCTCTGGCTGTGGCACACGGGCTCTTCTTCGGGGCGCAGGGACCCGGCTTCTCTCTGGCTGTGGCATACAGGCTCTTCATTGGGGCGCAGGGACCCGGCTTCTCTCTGGCTGTGGCGCACAGGCTCTTCATCAGGGCGCAGGGACCCGGCTTCTGTCTGGCTGTGGCGCACGGGCTTGGTGCCTGCGGTGTGTGGGCTCTCTAGTTGTGATATATGGGCTCCAGAGTGCTGGCTAAGTAGCTGCAGTGGGTGGGCTTAGTCACCCCCGCCCCGCCCCACCCCCCCCAGCATGTGGAATCTTGGTTCCCTGATTGGGATGGAACCCACGTTCCCTGCATTGGAAGGCAGATTTTAAACCACTGGACCACCAGGCAAGTCCCTTTTATTGTCTTTTAACTCGTTTAATTTTCACAACATTCTCATCTTAAAGATGAGAAATCTTGGGCAGGAAGTTAAAGCCAAGTTCCAGTGTCTAATAAATGCTCAAGTTGAGATTTGAAAACCTCAACAGTCAGCATTGCTGGATGTCTAACAAGAATTTGGTGTAGGACTTGTGTTTTAATAGGGAATTTGATTGCTCACTTGCCAGATAACTAGAGTAGGTGTGCGTTTTAAAATGAGATGTAACTCCTGAATTGGCAGAGTGATCAGAGATTGAATTTTACATGGAGAAGTTTTAGGGGAGTTGGAAGAGCCATGAGGTCCTGGTCTTACCACTTGAGAACTTTTGGTTTCTCTGGTTTTGAATGAAAAAAAAAAAAAAAAAAAGTTTATTTCATACCATAGACTAAACTCAAAATGGCTTAAAGACTTGACATGACAACATTAAATTCCTAGAAAAGAACATAGGCAAAACATTCTCTGACATAAATCATAGCGGTGTTTTCCTAGGGTAGTCTCCCAAGGCAATAGAAATAAACAAATGGGACCTAATCAAACTTACAAGCTTTGCATGGCAAAGGAAGCCATAAACAGAAAACAGCCTGCAGAATGGGAGAAAATATTTGCAAGCTATCTGACTGACAAGGGCTTAATTTCCAAAATATTCTAACAGCTCATAACAAAAAAACAAACAACTCAATTAAAAATGGGCAGAAGACCCAAATAGACATTTCTTCAAAGAAGATATACAGATGGCCAGTAGGCACATGAAAAGATGTTCAACATTACTAATTATTAGAGAAATTCAAAACTACAATGAGATACCACCTCACATCAGTCAGAATGACCATCATTAAAAAAATTCTACAAATTAAAAATGCTGGAGAGAGTGTAGGAAAAGGAATTCTACACTGTTGGTGGGAATGTAAGTTGGTACAGCTGCTGTGAAAAACAGTGTTGAAGTCCCTTAAATGAAAAATAGCTATACATATGACCTAGCAGTCTCACTCCCGTGCATATATCCAGACACAACTCCAGTTTAAAAGATACATGCACACCTATTTTCATAGCAGCACTATTACAATACCCCACATGGGGAAACAGGTTCATGGACAGGTGAATGGATAAAGGTGTTGTGTCATATATACACATGGAATATTACTCAGCCACAAAAAAATGAAATAATGCCATTTGTAGCAACATGTATGGGCCTGGAGGTTATCATAACAAGTGAAGTAAGTCAGAGAAGGAAATACCATATGAGGTCACTTAAATGTGGTATTTAAAAATATGACACAAATAAACTTGTCTGTGAAACAGAAACAGTCTCACAGAAGATTCGTGGTTAGCAAAGGGGACATGGGGTGGGGCAACTTGGGATTAGCAGACATAGCCTATAGTATATAAAGAAGATAACCAACAAGGACCAACTGCATAACACAGGGAAGTATATTCAATATCCTGTAATAAACCATGATGAAAAAGGATATGAGAAAGAAAAATATTCTCTTTTTGTGAAACTTGAAGTTTAACTAGGGAGCTTCATAAATATGGTCCAAGGTAGAAAGGGATTGATGTCATTGGACAGAAACTAAAGACACAGCGTTAGAATGAGGTAACCCCAGAGAGCATCTCATCCCTGCTTCCCAAGTGCATCTGGGAACCTGTGGGTCTAGCTTTACTGGTGGAATCTGAGGTCCTACTGAAGAGTCGTCTACATGTATTTTGCAGGGGATTCAGATTCAGTTAAAAACTTCAGATGTGGTCTAACTCCATCATTTTACAAGTGAGGAAACAGACCCTGAAGGCCCAGATAATATGGCTGGTTTTAGTGGGAGAGTGTGGAGAAGGCACTGGCAACCCACTCCAGTACTCTTGCCTGGAAATTCCCATGGACGGAGGAGCCTGGTGGGCTGCAGTCCGTGGGGTCGCTAAGAGTCGGACACGACTAAGTGACTTCCCTTTCACTTTATAAACTTTCATGCATTGGAGAAGGAAATGGCAACCCACTCCAGTGTTCTGGCCTGGAGAATCCCAGGGACAGAGGAGCCTGATGGGCTGCCGTCTATGGGGTCACACACAGTTGGACATGACTGAAGCAACTGAGCGGTGGGAGAGTGAGGACTTGTGCCCAGTGCCCCAGGTTCTTGGTAGGGCTTTGCCTACACTGTGCCATCCTAGTTAGAAAGTACTTTTGGATTTCAGAGAACACTGTCTCTTCTAGAGGGCTTCTTTCAAAGCCTAGAAAGGTAAAGGCTTTGGTTCTTTCATTTTTTCCCCCTACCTAGAACCGGAGTGTCACTTGCTTTAGCTATACTCAGAATACATTTCTTGGAGAAATCATGTTGGTCGTAACTTAGTTTTCTTCATCATGTATGTTCTCTTCCCAAAGATCTCTATCATTTCTGGATACTATCTCATATTCCTGTGTTCAGAACATGTGTTCTTTCTTCAATCCAAGACTCCATGGTTGAAATTATTTTCAGCCCATAGTCATTTCTTGTTACCCGCCCCCCCTTTTTAGGAATGAATTGAAACTTAGAGAACAAGTTTGTTTACTGTTTGAAGAGTAAGAAGCCTCTGAAACAATTGGAAGAATGATCTTGTTTCTAAGTGTTCCTTCTTCCTTACTGAAATAGAGACAGGAGAAAGGTAGACAGCATGCATTTCCTGAAGTGGACTGTGCCCTTCTTTGCCTGTTTTCCACTGAGCGTGATTTGTAAGCATGCTCAGAATATTTCTAATCTCAGTTACCAAAGTGATCCTCTGAAATGTTCTTATGAAGCATCAGTGGCACATTTTTTGAAAAGCATTCAAGATGAATCATTTTACACCTGAGACAGATTTTATTTTTGCTGTTAAAAACACTAAAGTACAGAGGACATACAACTTTCCATCTCTGATTTTTTTTTTCTTAATTAAAAAAAATTTTTGACCACACCATGTTGCTTATGGGATCTCAGTTTCCTGATCAGGGATTGAACCTGGGCTGTGGCAGTGAAAGCACCAATTCTAACTACTAGACCATCGGAGATCTCCCAAATTTGCCATCTGTAATTTTTAAATGTACAGTTCAGTAGTGTTAAGAATATTCACATTTTTGTGCAGCAGATGTCCAGAACTTTTTCATCTTGTAAAAATGAAACTACCCCCATTGAATGAGAACATCCCACCTTTCTTTACCCTGGTCTCTGGCAAACCACCATTCTACTTTCAGGTTTTATGAATTTGACTACTTTAGATATGTCTTTGGGCTTCCCAGATATCTCAGTGGTAAAGAATCAGCCTGCCGACACAGGAGATGAGGTTCAGTCCCTGGGCTGGAGGATCCCTGGAGAAGGGCATGGCAGCCCACTCCAGTACTCTTGCCTGGAGAATCCCATGGACAGAGGAGCCTGGTGGGCTACAGTCCATGGGGTCGCAGAGAGTCAAGACATGACTGAAAGACACAGATACCTAATAAGTGGGATCATACAGTGTTTGTTTTTAAGTGGCTCGTGCTATATTTCATTATTAGCTTTAAGTCCTTAAAGTCCATGTTATAGCATGGGTCAGTTTCTTCTCTCTTCAGGCTGATTTTACACGGTGTATATATATACAACATTTTGTTCATTTTTCTATTGATGCTTAGGTTACTTCCTCTTTTTGACTACTGTGAATAATGCTGCTATGAACATACGTGTATAGTGCTTTTTCCACTTTGACTAGTTTTGTTAAATTATCTGTGAGTGTGTTAGTGAGGAAAACATTAGCCTAGTTGGAAGACTTCAGTTTCTTTCTCCTTGCCTGCTAACTATATAACTTAATGTAAGATATGTGACCGCTATGAGTCTAGGGAGCTCCCTTTTGAAACACATTTCACAGAATTGTAATGATTCTTAAGTGTAACACAGATGTAAGGAGACAGGTGCCTACTTAGTTAACCCAAATATGCGCTCAGTACTTCTGAGTTTGTTGCTTAGGTGAGTTGTACCTGAAAAAATACCCACAATAACATTAAATACTGGTATCATTAATTCCTCAACTGTATACTGTATGAATTTTTTATCTTTAAAATGTAAACAGTAACTTAAATGTTGAAAAGAAAGAATGAATTAAAAAACAAGAAAGTATACGTTTTGAGTAACAATCTGATTTTAACTCTTGGTTAATCTTTGACGAATGTGAGCACCTTGAAGGAGTTAGTGCCTGGTATTAACCTTGATAATTTATTAGTAGAGTTGAAAGAAGTTACCAGTCCTTTCAGATACTACACACTAGATTTCCCCAGTTTTAGATAGAGTTGTAATGGTTTGGCACATGTGGCAACAAACAGCATTACTGTCTTAAAAGTTGTGTTGTTTTTTTAAGTAAAGAACTCAGGAATGTTTTTCTTCTAGGCCCATCAACAGAGCAGACGAGCAGATCGTTTGTTAGCTGCAGGGAAATACGAAGAGGCTATTTCTTGTCACAAAAAGGCTGCAGGTGAGTATTCTTTTTAAGTAGTACTGAGTCTGAAACTGCTTGGCAGTTTCTTTTTTCCAGTGCCTCTCAACACAGTATTTAGGATGAAAGTCATAAGAGTAATGATATGTTCTTGCCCTGCATATACACCACACTGACTATTGACCTACTGGAACACAGCTTCAAGTTAGTGTGTTAGATTTTCCAGCTCCTCTTAGCCTAGTCTTTCTAAATCATGGAAATTGGATATGCCTTATTGGTAAATGATTCCTGGACACAACTTTCTGAGCCGGAAGATTCCCCAGAGACAGAAGTGATTGCAGTAAGTGTCTGTCAGTTCATCTTCGTTGTTATAGAGGAGTTTGGATTTCAAATATTTAGCCATTTTGGGTTCTGGAATTAATAACTAATTTAATTCCAGCCAATTAATTTTCACTGAGTTTCTGTTTCCTAAGGTGCTGATAATGGAAAACCCATCAAAACCCTTTCCTGTGGTCTTTCTTTAGCTCCCTTATGAATGTTTAATCTGTACATTCATGCCTATAGTATCATGCCGCTGATGACCTTCTTTAGGTATGACGTGTAGAATTACTGGATTCCTTTCAAACACCTTATTTTATTCCAGTCATAGAAGTTAGTGTATGTTGAACTCAGAAATAGCTCTCCAGGGTCTGTTCTGTACAGACTGGCTTCTGTTGGCCGAGTAACAAACCTGAAAGCTTAGGAGTGGGAGTGGTACATCCTAAGTTGGTGTGGCCACCATTCTTTGAGCAGGCCCTGTAGTCTTCCTGCTAGAGAAAGGCACCTCCTTTCCCTGAGGTCAGTACCATAATCAGTATCCTGTTTTTTCCTGGCAGAATCTTCTCCTGTGTTGCCTTACTGCTGAAATGTAGACAGAACAGTGGAGACTGGTTTGGGAAAGTCCTTCTATGTCAGTGATTTTCACCTACAAGTCAGTAATTTTGAGAGAAAATTTCAAGTCTTACATTTGAAGAGTTAGTTTTGCCACTGAAGTGTATCCTTCAGCTGTAGGGCTGAGCACATTGTATGTATCCCATAAATCTTTGTGGTTTTAAATTTATTATTCTCACTACTTGGCCATGCCTCACAGCATGGATTGTGTGTTGATTGGCAGAATATTCTTTTTTTCCCCCAGAGAAGGAAGGATTTATTACTTGAAGCAAGAAAGGAGAACACTTGCTTTCCCAAAGCAGTGTCTCTGATTGGTAGGATATTCTGAATATATAAAAGGTATAAAAGTTGTTGTTTTTTTTCTTTAAGATTTATTTATCACTTTTATTTTTGGCTGTCCTGGGTCTTTGTTGCGGTGCCCCAGCTTCTCGTGTTGGTGGCTCCTCCTGTCGCAGAGCACAGGGTCGAGGGCACACGGGCCTCAGTAGCTGCGTGCACAACCTGGGCTCAGTCATGTGGCTTGCAGGCTTAGGTGCTCAGCAGCACGTGGGATCTTCCCTTCCTGCTTGGGAGGGAAGTTTCTTTCATTCCTAGTCTATATTCTTGTCTTCATTGGAAGACTTAAAATTAATGCTGGGCTTTAAACACCTGTCCCCCTTTCTCTTTATCTAAATTCTGTGACTATCTCCGGGGTAGAAAAGATAAAGGCAGTTTGTTGGATTCCATTAGCTCTAATTTTGGAGGTACAACTTTAAGTGTGGTTAGTTAATCCCAGCCAGCTGATTTGATTTGGAGTTTCGACTTGTTTGAAAATAGCCTTGTGTTGTGTTTCAGGGTAGAGCTGTGAATGTAATGCTAGTTTGAAAATTAATGTGGACGGAATGAACTCAGTGTTTTCTAAATTGACTTAACATCTAGGCTTGAACAGAGCTGTTTGGGAGGTGTGGATGTAAATATATCCTGAGAGTAAGCAGCTTAGTGTTTGGAAATCATGTTAGAGACACAACAGGGGAAGGTCCTCATCTGAGGAATGTTGGGAACAAAAGCCTGAAGTGAGAGAATTCACTAGCAGAAGAAGGGGCCTCGTTTGAAGAGCAGAGGAGACCCTGAGACTACAGCGCTAAGGACTCATATCCTCTGTGCAGGGTAGTGTTCTGATAGTGCTTTGTGAATGTGTAGAGGTTACTTGATCAGCTGAGATACCAAACTCAGAAAGAAAATCTTCAATCTGACGGGGGTAGGGAGGAAGAGAAGGAGGAGTACTTATTTTTACCACACTATTGAAAAAAATGTTAAAGAAGCTGTAAACTACCAAGAACTCACCACTGTTAGAGGACTGTATTGCTTTAATCCTTGGTTAGCAGCTGTAACTGGGTTGCTGTAGCTCTCCCTGGTCAGTCTTATGCAGTCCAGTCTCTAAGTGGATTTCTTTTCTTTCACAGACAGCAAAAAGGGCAAAAGCTTAAATGGGAAGTTAGTAACAGCCATTAACAATGTTTAGAACTCAAAGTGAGCTTTTCGGAAGGTGAGTAGACTTGAGAGTGTGTGTATATATGAGCTTGAAAATAGATCTTGACCTGAACCTTCTCCTGAGACGGTGGTGCCACAAAAATGATTAGGAGCACAGCAGTCTTGGTTGTGCAGTCAGTGCTGTGTGTGTGCAGATAGGCTGTGGCAGCTCGACAGATTCATGATAGAATTGTAGTTCAGTTCAGTTCAGTCGCTCAGTCGTGTCCGACTCTTTGCGACCCCATGAATCACAGCACACCAGGCCTCCCCGTCCATCACCAACTCCCGGGGTTCACTCAGCCTTACGTCCATCGAGTCAGTGATGCCATCCAGCCATCTCATCCTCTGTTGTCCCCTTCTCCTCCTGCCCCCAATCCCTCCCAGCATCAGAGTCTTTTCCAATGAGTCAACGCTTCGCATGAGGTGGCCAAAGTACTGGAGTTTCAGCTTCAGCATCATTCCTTCCAAAGAAATCCCAGGGTTGATCTCCTTCAGAATGGACTGGTTGGATGATGTTGTTAAAAAGTAATAGATTCTTCAGATATTCTTAATTCCTTTTCCTCATCATCTGCTTAGTATTTACTTTAAATACTAGCCTTGTATCATGATTGAAGGAAGGAGTTTAACCACACTGTTAGATTTTCTGAGATGAGTATTCTCTACTGACATTTTTGTCATGGTGGGCACTTGTTCCTGTTGTGGCTTTGGGGCAAATTCATTACCACGCAAACAGATTAAAAACCACCACCACAATATTGTCACTATCCTCTAATTAAAATTTTTTTAAATAATTTTTTTTTCTTTTAAAGTAACTTTTAAAGGCTCAGATTTTAAAATGACATCGGGTAAATCTTTTAAATGACAGTGTGACTCTTGCTGAGTTCTCTTCTCTTTGGGAACTCAGTGTCCTTGGCTGTCTTCTGTCATGTTATAGTTTCAGAATTCTACAAAGGGAGGTATTCCATTTGGGTTAAGCAGAGTTTTGTGAAACTTTCGTTTATTGAGAAACTGAATGTAAAGCAAACTGGAGTTCATACAGGGAGACAGATGTCTGCAGAGGGAAAGGGAGGGATGTCTAGGGAAATTTATCCACACTTTCACAGTAAGGAATAGAATGTCTCAACAGACTTAAACATGAAGAAAAGGAAAAGAAATGGTCTGTATGCAGTTATACAGACTTAATATAGGAGTAAAAGAAAGTTGAGGAAAAAAATTTAATATGGGTGGAACAAAGGCTGTATAACCAACTTTGTTTCCTGATGGAGAGGGAGCATCCAGTTGGTCTGTCTTAAAGACTGTGATAGAACCTGGCAGACAAGTTCTAAGTCATGAACTTAGAAAATCATTCAAATATTTGGATTGAGAGTAGACAGAAAGCAGTGCCTGTAGTGTCAGCAAAAAGGCAAGAAGGAGCTTAATGTGTGAGAGACGCCAAAAACTTTATAGTGAGGAAGAGATAAAAAAATGAGGATTAATTGGACACAACTTGTTACTAATACTGGAAGTGAAAAGTGAAAGTGAAGTTGCTCAGTCGTGTCTGACTCTTTGCGACCCCATGGACTAGCCTACCGGGCTCCTCCCTCCATGGGATTCTCCCGGCAAGAGTACTGGAGTGGGGTGCCATTTCTTTCTCCAGGGGATCTTCCCGACCCAGGGATCGAACCTGGGTCTCCCTCATTCCAGGTAGACGCTTTAACCTCTGAGCCACCAGGGAAGCCCGTTACTACTTGCTATTTTTACTGTTGCTAATAATACTTGTTATTTATACTCCATCTTGTTCCAGACAAGCTATAAAAGGGCTTACAGAGGAATACAACACAATATAAACTCCACAGAAAGATAAAGTGGGAAAGGGCTGGGAGTACGGTTCACAAGTGCATCATGAGCTCTTGAAGGGACACATGGCCCCTGGTTCCCAGCAGCCAGCTCATTTTCATGAGCTTCACGACACTGCCTGCAGCTGCTTTTATAAATGTCAGTGAGCTCTTTCGTCTTTTAACTACCAAATTCATAGTAGGCTGATGATATAACTTAGAAACAATTCAAGAAAATGGTTTTGTAGGAGGCCAAAATGATAGTCTAGGTATTCATGTGGGTAAAAAGTAATTGATAGTCAATATCTTGATATTTCTATGAGCATAATAGGATTTTGATAGGTTTTTTATATGATTTTAATCTTCCCTAATTCTGTTTTTCTGATTATGTCATCCTCCTTAACTGAGAAATCTACAGTGATTTAAATGAACCAGCTCTTCCAGGTGAAGTATGAATCAATCTCCATTTGATTACCACTGATCCCCTCTTTGGGGAAGTTAAGAATCCTTTTTAAAAAAATCCTTTTCAGGATAACTGTGTAGCAGAATTGCTTCTGAGACCAGTTCTCTTTGTCACAGGAAGAGTATTAAAACTCGTACTTGGATCTTTTAATAACAAAATGATGACATATATTAATGTGCCCTTCTTTTTTTTTTAAACCAGCATATCTTTCTGAAGCCATGAAGCTAACCCAGTCTGAGCAGGTAAGACACTTTTAATATTTACAACAAGGGTTAGAAAGGTTTTCTTGTGGAGACTTGAATTGTGTATAAAATAAAGTTCTTGAAGAGAAATATGGCTCCTCCCAAAACACTGCAGTCAAAAATACATAAAATGGGGAAGAGATTAGTTTTTCAGAAAGGAAATTAAAACTAAATGAATTGACATACACATACTACTATAAGATAGATAATCAACAAAGACCTACTTCACAGCACAGGGACCTCTACTCAATACTCTATAATGACCTGTATGGGAAAAGAATCTAGAAGAGTAGATATATGTATATTTGTAACTGATTCACTTTACTGTACACTTGAGACTGCTACAACTTTGTAAATCAGCTGTACTTCAATATAAATTAAAAATTAAAACTAAATTGCTGCTGATGGCATGCAGAAACTGCTTGTCCTTTTTTTCCTAGGGTTTTCTCATAGATCTTAGATTGGCATGTGTTTCTTTGAGAGACCCCTCTTAATGCCTTTTCTGATCTTTAGCTCACAGTAAGCAAGCTGGCCTGGCCAAGGGGAAACCAGTTGGCCTTTCCTTTGCTTGTCAAAGATCATTTAAATCCACACCTGTCTTTTCCTAAACTCCTAAGCGGTTCTGGCACTTTTATTTCACCAGTGGCTTTACATTGTCTTCTGTGTTTGGGGAGGGCCTGTCTAGGGTTTTAAAATGGCTTTATACAAAGCTAACTCTTCAACCAAAGGTGATTTCCTGATAATAAAAGTGGCAGATCCAGAAGAGTTATTTGGTAAATCTTTAATTGACTTAAGGAGATCTGAGGGATCTCAGTGACAGGGAAAAAATACCAATTCTGTAGAAGTTGTGTTCCATTCTGGGCACTTCCTTTTGACTGTCAGAACTGCTTGTGTTAACAGTGTAATATAGACAATGCATGGAACCCTTGCTGATAGAAGGACTTTAGCTAGTTGTAGAATAGAAGTCCAAACTGGAAATTTTCTGATTTTAAGCTGAGTACAAATAGCATTGCAGAGGGCTGAGGCACATTCAGAAAAGATATGATTCAGTGTGTTGATTTGGAATTGGAATAGGACTTACTCTAACTTCTTGAACAGTGTTTTGTTTATGAATAAAGACGGTAGTTTACCTAGAAAGACTATTTATTATTTTGGAAAATGTTTGGCATTCTATGGAATTGCAAACATAATATAAATTTTAAAAATTCAAGTGATACTGGCTTAATCAGAAAGGAAGATACTAGAATAGCATTTACTGGATATTACTAAAGAGAGTTTAAAAAAATGTTAAAAATTCAAGTGATACTGGCTTATTCAGAAAGGAAGATACTAGAATAGCATTTACTGGATATTACTAAAGAGAGTTTTAAAAAATGTTAAATTATACCTTTCTTTCTGTGTAATAGGCTCACTTATCACTGGAACTGCAAAGGGATAGCCACATGAAGCAGCTCCTCCTCATCCAGGAGAGATGGAAGAGGGCAAAGCGGGAGGAGAGACTGAAAGCCCAGCAGAGCACAGACAAGGAAGCAGCTGCCCAGCTTCAGGCATCTCACAGACCCTCGACTGAGGATGCAGACGGCCAGAGCCCCCTGCTCTCTCAGAAGTACAGCCCTTCCACAGAGAAACACTTGCCTGAAACTCAGGGGGTCTTTGACAGGGATCCAGACACACTACTGTTTTTACTTCAGCAGAAGAGGGAACCAGCAGAGCCATGCATTGGAAGCAAAGCCCCCAAAGATGATAAAACAATTATAGAGGAACAGGCCACCAAAATTGCAGATTTGAAGAGGCACGTGGAATTCCTTGTGGCTGAGAATGAAAGATTACGGAGAGAGAATAAACAGCTAAAGGCGGAAAAGGCCAGACTTCTAAAAGGCCCAATAGAAAAGGAGCTTGATGTAGATGCTGATTTTGTAGAAAAGTCAGAGTTATGGAGCTTGCCACCACATTCAGAAACTGCAACAGCCTCTTCAACCTGGCAGAAGTTTGCCTCAAACACTGGGAAAGCCAAGGATATTCCAATACCCAATCTTCCTCCCTTGGATTTCCCATCTCCAGAACTTCCCCTCATGGAGCTCTCTGAGGATTTTCTGAAAGGATTTATGAATAATTAAAACGGAAGGCCATAGAAGAGGTAAAGAGAGGAAATAATATGGTAATACAGATAATCCAGCAAAAATGAAAAAGGGAAAGCCGCGTGCAAGGGTAGTCCCGGAGATGCTGCGCCAGGCACACTGCAGAGAAGAGGCTTGGCAGGACTCAGCACAGCCACCACGGAACATGTCGCACGTCTCATTTACTGACTCCAGTGAGTGATTCCAGACCTGGCAGAGACGAAACTGTTGGAGGTTCACTTTCTCCTTATACAAACCAAATGGCTACCTGGAATAATTTTTTTCAAGCAACAATTATTTTTATCTTCAGGGTTAAAATTTATAGAAGTATGTTATGTGTAATTAATCTGTAATGCCATAAATGATAATGCAAAACCTAAATAATATGGTTGCCTAAGGGGCTGCCTTGTATTTGAAACATGCTTTCTATCATGCATTGACTGTATGCATCTTGTTATGCACATTTCCTTTGTCTAATAAGGTGTGTAAGATACACCTTTCTAGAAGAAACTGTGCCACACTTTGCACTACTCGTAACATAATGATAACCTCAAGACTATCAGGAGAAATATTTAAATTTCCATTTATCAAGAAAGGAACCAAATTATTAGTTATGCTTTTTTTTTTTTAATTACCAGTTTACATTATTAATCAGGGTGCATTTTAAGTTCTAACTTTTTTTGTTTATTGTGTAATGCATCATTTGAAAATATCAAGGAAATATCCTTTTGTTTTTAATGATGCACGAGTGGAAGTAATGCTAGTCGGCAGTATTTGATTGTAATCAATAAAGTAATTGTATTTTATACCTTTGTTAAAAGCAAGTTTTGTTCAGCTTCTGTGTTGGAAATTTTGAACATGAATTTGAAGACATTCTGTCAAACAATTACTTTGATGCATTAGAGATTTTCTTCATGTTTTGTAGTCAGCTACCTCTACAGCTATGGTGAAGAGAACAAGGAAGTCGCTGAGCCTCTATGTACCCAGCCTTCGTGGGCTGGCACACAGGGACAGTGTTCAGGCTGGAGGCAGCCGTGCTCCAGTGCAGAGCAGAGGTAGCGAAGCGCTACTTGGATCCTCTCCTCTGCAGAGTCCAGTGATGTTCCAGGAGTGGGGAGAAGAGGAAGGTGTAAGTGAAAGATAAGGGTATAAGCCACTGGGTGTGTTTAAGGCAGACACTTGGTTTATCTCAGGGGGAGGCAAAAATATGGATGAACGGCATCTCCTGAGGGAATGGGGACAACTGGGCTGAGGGGATAGGGCTGGGCTCACATGTCTAGTGATGAAACCAGCAGAAGGACGATGAGATGAAGTGACCATGCAGAAGTCCCTTTTCTCCTGTCTCATCGTGGTGCAGATGAAACCAAAAATAAACTTAGCTTCTTAAAGTAGGGTAAGAGTTCTGTTCTCTGTTGATTGTCCATCTCAGTGTTGTAGTATCCTAGACTCGGAATACTTTGCTTGCCTAACCTTCCTTATAAAAGTTGAGATTTGAAAGATTGTGCCAGTAATGACACTGTTATTAGCCTATCTATTTTACTTTTAAAAATGAGGTGTGATGTTTTGATGTGAACACTTTTTAAGACACCCTCCCTTTCTTCCTCTACCATCTCCCTTCCCTGCCCCTCCCTGCCCCCACCCCATCACTTCAGCAGTTGGACATGTGTTCCTCAAGACCCTGTTCTGTGCATCTCCACTAACATACATGTTAAATAGATTACTTTTCCATTGTCTTTGAAGCATTCATTCACTTTTTAGTACTCCTGTTTCATCTTGGTTTTAGTCTATCAGTATTTGAGTATTTAGTCCATCTTGTATTTGAGTCTATCAGTAGAATGTATTGGGTTGGCCAAAAGGTTCATTTGTTTTTTTCCATAAGCTGGTTCTGGTAGCACTTAGTTGTCTTTAACATCACTCAAAACAGTTTAGATTATATTGTGACAACTGTACATCAGTGTGCACTTTTAAAAAGTTACCAAAATTGGTCAATTTCTGTGTAGCAATTTTGAGAATGGAGGACTTCCCTGGTGGCTCAGATGGTAAAGCGTCTGCCTGCAATGCTGGAGACCTGGGTTCGATCCCTGGGTCAGGAAGATTTCCCTGGAGAAGGTAATGGCAACCCACTCCAGTACTCTTGCCTGGAAAATCCCAAGGATGGAGGAGCTTGGTGCAGGCTACTGTCCATGGGGTCGTAAAGAGTTGGGCACGACTGAGCGACTTCACTTTCACTTTGAGAATGGAAGAAAATATTTTTGACATATTATGCTTTATTATTTCAAGAGAGGTAAAAATGCAACTGAAATGCAAAAAAAGATTTGTGCAGTGTATGGAGGTGTTCTGCCTGATGGAATGTGTCAAAAGAGGTTTGTGAAGTTGGCGATTCTTGCTGAGCGATGCTCCACAGTCAGGCAGACCAGTTGAAGTTGATAGCGATCAAATCGAGACATTGAGAACAATCACCATTATACCATACAGGAGATAGCCAACATATTTCAAAATATCCAACTCAAATTTGAAAACCAGTTGCACCAGTTTGATTATGTTATTCCCTTTGATGTTTGAGTTCTACATAAGTTAAGCAAAAGAAACCTTGACCGTACTTCTGCACATGATCCTCCACTTTAATGAAAACATTCATTTTTAGAACAGAAATGGGCAATGTGACAGGCAATGAAAGGTGGATACTGTTCCATGAGGTAAAACAGAAGAGATCATGGAGCAAGTGAAATGAACCACCACCAACCACACTTAATTCAGGCCAGTCTTCATCTAAAGAAGGTGGTGATGTAGATATGGTGGGATTGGAAGGGAGTCAGTCCTCTATTATGAGCTCCTCTGGAAAACCAAACAATTCCAACAAGCGTACTGCTCCCAGTTAGACCAAGGGAAAGTAGCGCTCGACCAATAGTATCTGGAATTAGTCAACAGACAGTGCGTCATCTGCCATCAGATCACGTTTCTTTGATGATCAGGCAAAACTGTGACAGCTTGACTGGGAAGTTCTGATTCATCCACTGTACTCACCAGACATTGCACCTTCGGATTTCCACGTATTTGGGTCTTGACAAAATTCTCTTAATGGAAAAAAATGTCAATTCTCTGGAAGACTGTTAAGGTACCTGGAACAGCTTGCTTTGCTTAAAAGGATAAAGTATTGGGAAGATGAGATTATGAAGTTGCCTGAAAATTGGCAGAAGGTGATGGAACAAAATGGTGATTAACATTGTTCAATAAAGTTCTTGGTGAAAACAAAAAATGTGTCTCTTAAAAACCAAAGGAATTTTTTGGCCAACCCAATATATGCCTTTTGACCAGATGACTTGGTACGTCTGCAGCAACCTAACTGTCTCCATGGAGTGAGTGAAAGTCACTCAGGTGGTGTCTGATTTAGCTACCCCATGACCTACACAGTCCATGGAATTCTCCAGGCCAGAGTACTGGAGTGGGTAGCCTTTCCCTTCTCCAGGGGATCTTCCCGACCCAGGAGTTGAACCAGGGTCTCCTGCATTGCAGGCAGATTCTTTACCAACTGAGCTAGCAGAGTGGGTGCTTTAAACACTATTCCGCAAGGCATGTGGCCCATCTCCTAGCCAGGGTTTGTAGGTGCTCTCTTCTTTCTGTGTAGCTTAAGGCCTTGAAAGGGATTTAAGGAAAGTTTCTTCCACTAAATAAAATTGAATTATGCATGTACTGGAAGTGGAGTAGACTCTTGTCCTTCCTTACTCAGTGGTGGCCTCTGCTTTTGAACCCAGGTAACTATCTGGGCATTAGAAAGCAGTTCTAAATTCTTACTCTCAGCTTTTCACAGAATGTCAACAAAAACATTTCTTTCAGAAAGTATGTAGTAACAGTATAATGTTATGGTAACCACAGGTAAGTCCATACTGAATTGAGAAACCATGCTTATGAGGAAATAAGATACTTTCAAAATCATTCTTGAAGCCATTGTCTATCCCTAGTGTTTTAACACAAGGTTATTGAAGTAATGAAAATACTTTGTCTCTAGATAAGTTAATTCAAAACATTAAAACACTTTCTGCTTTTAACACTGTATAGATACTTTAAAAAAAAACTGTAGTTGGGTTTTATTAGTTTCAGGTGTACATATAGTGATTTGTTATTTTTATAAATTTTACTCATTTAAAATCAAAATATCAGCTGTATTCCCTGTTCAATATATCCTTGCAGCTTATTTATTTTATTCACAGTACTTTGTACCTCTTAACCCCTTATCCCAGTCTTGGCCCTCCCCACTTCCATGTCCCCAGTGGTAATCAGTAAGTAGTTTGTTTTCTATTTGTAAGTCTGTTATAATCATCTTTTAAGGTGATAATATACAGAATTTGTCCTTCTGATGTATTTCCTTAAGCATAATACCCTACTGGTCCATCCGTATTAATGCAAATGGCAGAATTCTTTTTCTTCCTTAAGGCCAAGTAATACTACATTTTACAGCCATACTGACACGTGAGGTCATATCTCATTGTGGTTTTGATTTGCATTTCTCTCACTAGCAATGTTGAGCATCTTTTCATGTGTCTGTTGGCCATCTGTCTTCTTTGGAAAAATGTCTTTTTAAATTTACTGTCCACATTTAGTTAATGATCTGTTTATATAGTTCAGATACTAGCCTATATTAGTCATAACACAAGTATTTTCTCCTATTCAGTAAGTTGTCTGTGTCAGTGGTTTCCTTTGTTGGACAAGAACTTTTGTTCATTTTGGTCTCACTTGTTTATTTTTGCCTTTGTTTCCTTTTCCTGAGGAGACAGATTAAAAAAAAAAAAAGTGATTTATGAGTGTTCTGCCTGTTTTCTTCTGAAAGGTTTATGACTTCTGGCCTTAACATTAAGGTCTTCTATCCCTTTTGCGTTTGCTTTATGTTGGGGAATGTTCTAACTTCATTCTTTCACACGTTACCTGTCCAGTTTTCCCAGCAGCACTAATTGAGGAGCTTAGTTGGCCATATGTGTTTGAGTTGGTTTCTGGGCTATTTTGTTGCATTGCTCTCTGTTTTTGTGCAGAGCTCTACTATTTCAATTACTGTAGTTTTGTAATGTAGTTCAGAAGTCAGGGAGCATACCTTTTGGCTTTTCTTTTTTCAAGATTGCTTTGGCTGGAACCATTTTTTATGTGATGTTAAAATTTTTAGGATCTTTAAGACCTATTTTCTAAAAGAAATTGAGGCCCTGAAGGTGGGAGTTATGTAAACTTGCATACCAGATTGGCAGCAGAGCCAAGGAGAGAGGTCTAGACTCGCAGTCCTGGGCCGCTTTTCCTGGGCCGCGCTCGGGTCGTCATTTTCTTACCATGGCCCAGCGGCCTGGTCATTCAAGTTCCTCTCAGGCGCATACTCTCTCACTGCGTCCCCGCTACTGTTCCCCAAGAAGTTGGAGACCACCCATTGAAAGCTGAGCTCATCCTTAAAATCACTTGTAGAAATCGTAATGTCCACTTTCTGTAGTTCCCTTTTCGTCTTTGAGTTGTGATTGAAGTTTTAAAAGATGAACAAACCCAGAGTGAGGCAGTCTGCTACAGGGTGTATTTACAACCTATTTGAAAAGAGGTGACCTGTGGTAACAGTAACAGCTATTATTATTTACTGGATCATTCTAGACAGTAATCTTTATCATATTTTGTCATAATCCTAGTGTAGCCTAATTGAAGATCTCTGCCAGAATGAGTGGCAAGACTCTCAGGATTTGTCCACCTTGTCCCAGCTGGAAGCCTGTTCTAAGTCACCGACCAATGGTGCCATCTAGTGGATGGTGAGAAACTGATTCTTGTTCCCTTGGAGTTTTTGGTGGGTTGCAGATGAACATGAAATCATTAGTTGGTGTCTAGTAAATCATTCTGTCAAGAGTGGTTTTGCATTTATGAATAAGCCAAAAAAGTTAAAGGTGTGCTATATGAATACAGGCCCCATATATTTAGTGAATACCACTCTCCACTAGTACTACAAAATTATAAATATTGCCTTCATGAAAGTAGTGATGTGGTCAGAAGATGGGGAGATGGCTTCCTAGGTAAAGAACAAAGGCACACAGTTAAGAAATGGCAAGGAGGAACTGAGTAATCTTGGGAGGTCATGGCAAGGCACGTGAGGAAATACTGGGCAGCTCAAACGAATTGTCCTTGCCCATTTCCTAGGAGTGAGGGGGCCAGGGTCAGGTCCTGGTCTTGAAGAATGGAAAATACTTGGGTTATGTTTTCAAGGCTAGGATTTGCTCAGTAGCCAAAAGGGTACTGGTAAGCTGGGGCGTTTTTATGGTCCTCTGTGTGGTAGACATTAGGGGGGCAGGGGAAACTTTTTTCAGTATGGCAGAAAAATGAGAGCTGGAAGACTCAAGACACAAATGAGATTGTCTTGAAAGCTACCAAGTCCAGGGAGAAAAAGGATACAGTACAGTTTAGATACTTAATGACCTCATCAGGGGTTTCCAGAGGTAAATGAGAGTTTTGAGAAAGAGGTTAGGAAAGGGAGGCTGTAGAGATTTGAGGAGCCAGATGACTTTCAGGCCTATCTTCCTGGAAGTTGATTCTCCAAATAAGTCTTGGTACTGAGAGTATACGAAGTCCCAGGGCCTCCTTTGCTACCAACAGGTTCTTCATGGGCTTCAGATCATATTATTTCCCTGTTCTTATGAGAAAACACCCGTGTTCGGGGAAGGGCCCAGGTATCTGAAACATGCTAATCACTGCTGCAAAATTTCTTTAGTTTCAGGGTGAATAAAAACTAAAAGTTGTGTGGAGGCAGTAATAGGGTCACAGACCAATTTTATTTAAATAACCAATACTTTTGAGTCTTGTGGTGAATTCTAGAAGGACATTGCTTTGGTCTTTCAGGTTGAATATAGTACCTGAATTTAAAAAAATTTAAAACAGACTCATTTGGCACAAAACTGGCAAAAGAATGAATAGGATCACAGTTCAAGACAGGGACTTGGACTTTGGTGTAATTTTTCAGCCCAGCGGAAAAATAGCATTGCCTTTCCATGGTTGTGTTCAGTTGCACAGTTGTGTCTGACTTTGCTACCCTTTGGACCACAGCCCACCAAGCTCCTCTGTCCATGGGGATTCTCCGGGCAAGAAAACTAGAGTGGGTTGCCATGCTCTCCAGGGCATTTCCCAGGCCTAGGAGTCGAACCAGTTTCCTGCACTGCAGGCGGAATCTTTGCCCACTGAGTCATCAGGGAACATAGCTCATTAATTGTAAAATATAGGAAACAGTAAATCTACTTGTGGGATTATAAAGCTACTAGAAATATTTAGCATTACATACTGTTTGGTTTTTCCCAACTAACATACCTGTTTTTATATAACACATGATCTATGCTCTGTAAAGCAGAATAATACAAAAGACAGACTTGTGGGAAGTAAACCAACAGTGGCCATCCCCTTTTACCCTCAGTCCTTTATACTGGTTGGTACTCGAGTATCTTGATAAATCAGGAAAACACAGATGATGCAGGTTTTAATTCCTGTGGTTTTAAAAAGTAATTTCAGGACGACTTAAGTGTTCATCCCTGTCTTACCTCTTAATAAACCCTTTCCCCCAGAGTTTAGACAGTAATGGAACTGATAACTGGTTGAAAAGATGTGAATGGGACGCCAAGACCAAAATCTGGACTCCCGTTAACTCAAGTGCCATACGTGAAAGTGGAGTACAGTAGGCCCTACGCAGTACCTCAGAGATCCACTACCCAGGATGGATCCCTGACTCGAGATTCTAATTTCTGGAGCTTGTAAATTTTTTTTGTTTTTAAAACACATAACCATATGTCTCCAGGCTCAATTTAAGTCGGCTTACCATTGCAACTTTAATTTCTCCTCAGGGAGGGTGTGTGACAGGGTGAACAAGTCATATGGTAACCAATTAACAGATGTTTCAACTTTTTTACTATTAGTCCTAGAATTTCTGAAATTCTGTAGCTTCACTGGATTTTGAAAGCTTTGATTCAAATAATCTTTTGTTGTACAGTCACGTCAGCTGTTTTAAAAATGCAGATTTACCCAAGCATGATTAATATATAGGGAACAATTTGAACATGTTTGGTTAAGTGGGAATTCTGACTGCAGGAAAAACCCTACTGAAGAGTGTGGCACCTGAACTATCTCCGTGGTACTGAGCCACACCCGTCTACATCTGGCACTAAAACGTTTCTTCTAGTTTCAGATAACCTCCTCCTACCTCTTGACAGTATCTCCATCACAAGCTGTAACCCTTCTGATGCCCACTTCCAAAGCCAGCCTCCGGTCTTCAAGGTAAAGTGCCACGCTTGCAGTGTTAACCTGTTTCTTAAACATCTAACACATGTAAAACCAGTACTGCCTTTTAAAAATGTAGTTCTGATAAAGGGTGTGAATGTTATGCCCACATTCTATTTCCCCCCTCCTTTAAGTCCCATGGTTTTTATGGGACTTCTTGCAAGGTGCTATGATTTTTAGGAATTGTCTATTATAATGGGATTCTGTCTCCTTTAGTAAAAGGTTATAAGGTGGAAATGCTGTAGGCTGGCTTTTTCCCTTTCCATCTGGAAAAAGTTTACTAACAATGTTTTGTTCAACATTTGTTTCTAAATAATGTTACATTTATTAGAAAATTTTGGTGAAAAGTTCCCATATATGCCATCTGCGGTTACTAATTTCCAAATGAACCACTGGACATCTTAGGCTGGCTAAAGTTTCAGCTGATTAAGAAAAGCACCTGGCGATCAGTGTCTCCAGGAGTTAACTATAGAACAGGGGAGAAGAGACTACACTCCCTTGCCTGTGACACACCCTGGAAGATGTCTATTCAACTCTCTCTTCCATGGGGATTTGTGATATTCACCTCTTAAAATGGCAGTCCTAGAAGCAGCTCCAAACCCTCTGCTCCTTTAGAATTTGAGTTTACTGATTTTGTAAGTCATTGTTGAAAGTATGTTTGATGTCTCAGCTAATGTGTCCAGGGAAAGGGGCTAGAAGGCACATTACAATGTCCCCGACTTTCACTGCCAGGCTCGATCAGGTTCAGCTTTTGTGTAGGGATTGTAGTTTGGTTTACAAGTGGCTCAAGCAACAGCAAGAGAAGCAAAAACCTTTTGGAAGAAACTCACCAAAGACTGGGCTCCCGGCTGACTTCAGGGGGCCAGCAGGATAGTCTACTCAAGAATCAGTATCTTGGGCTTGAAATTAATTTCACATCTAAATTAAATCTGATGGAATATACGAAAACATTAAGCAAAAGGTAGCACTTAAAAAGTTGAGGCACTTTTTGAAAAATGGTATTAAAATATAATAAACTTACAAAGGCTGTAGTCATCAGCTCCTTTATCTCCATCTTTAAACCACTGGCCCTGCAGTTATCATCCATACCATTAACCCCTGTGCCAGGTAGAGTATTAATGTGAAATGTAACTGCTCACATCCTGGCTGAAACTTTCCTGGAGCAGAGAGTGACATAGCCTAAAATGGTGGACATGAGCAACAGAGTAAAAACTAGCCACTTGCCTACAAGGTCATAACTTAGGCTACTGTTTTTTTGTTTTTTTGTTTTTTTTTCATTTTAAATGATGTGCTTTCAGCTGAGAAAAGGTCATGCCTTCAACATCCTGCGGGTGTCAGTGGAGGGCTGCGTTTTTTTCAGTAAAACTCAAAAGGTTAGGAGTATAAGCTTCAAGCAACCAACTGATAATCAGTTCAGTCGCTCAAGTCGTGTCCGACTCTTTGCGACCCCATGAATCACAGCATGCCAGGCCTCCCTGTCCATCACCAACTCCTGGAGTTCACTCAAGCTCATGTCCATCGAGTCGGTGATGCCATCCAGCCATCTCATCCTCTGTCGTCCCCCTTTCCACCTGCCCCCAATCCCTCCCAGCATCAGAGTCTTTTCCAATGAGTCAACTCTTCTCATGAGGTGGCCAAAGTATTGGAGTTTCAGCTTTAGCATCATTCCTTCCAAAGAACACCCAGGACTGATCTCCTTTAGGATGGACTGGTTGGATCTCCTTGCAGTCCAAGGGACTCTCAAGAGTCTTCTCCAACACCACAGTTCTAAAGCATCAATTCTTCGGCACTCAGCCTTCTTCACAGTCCAACTCTCACATCGATACATGACTATTGGAAAAACCATAGCCTTGACTAGACGGACCTTTGTTGGCAAAGTAATGTCTCTGCTTTTGAATATGCTATCTAGGTTGGTTATAACTTTTCTTCCAAGGAGTAAGCGTCTTTTAATTTCATGGCTGCAATCACCATCTGCAGTGATTTTCGAGCCCCCCAAAATAAAGTCTGACACTGTTTCCACTGTTTCTCCATCTATTTGCCATCTGATAATAATAGTCGTCAGCTATTAAAGCCAAGACTCCAAATTAATGCAGCTACCAAGGTTGCACAGTAAGTAACAGAACTCATATTTAATCCAGGTTGAGTGACTTCAGGCTCTTCCCTGCCTGCCTCCTTGTCTCCTCACACCCCAACTGTATGTTAGCAAGTATCTCTGTAGTGAAAAACACTTACTTGAAATTGTATAATCTCATAATTATGACGTATAAAATGTATGAGTTCCTCTGTGCAATAAATTTGTTCACAAATAACATACTGGAGTTTTCCATATTCATCAGCTGGGCCAAAGGACAAGAAACGCGAGGCACTTACCTGCTTCCGGGAGAGGACACTGTACCACAAGAAAATGCTGGTAAGTCGCCTTGATGATGAAGCCCCCAGAATACAGACAGCAAGAGGGAGAACACTTACACTAGCCCATTTTTGATAAAGTCCTTTTAATGGAAAATGTAAAACCCCTCTCAACTTTACAAAGCCATATGTAACACTTGCACTTTAACAAATAAAAGCAAGCCAATGTTTTAAAAAAATACATCATTAAATGTATATATGTATATATTTACATAGCATATTAAGTTTAATATTTAGCTTTAAAAGTTCACATAAATTTTACCAAAATGAGACAATTTTAAATAAATTACACCTTTTGAAAATGTTTAATTGTACAGTCAATAGCTTCAACAAAATATTGAAGTGTCTGTAGTATCTACTTTATATACTTTATATTTTACAAATTTTACAATTATTTGGCAGTAATTTTCTGATTATGACATGTATGCTGTGCGATTCAGCAATTTCCCAAATGCAGGCAATAGCTGGTGTTTGTGTCCTATTCTCACAGTAACTGTCTCAATGTAGTGAAAAATATCAGTTATTTTAGTAAACTGTACAAGGTCACATTTACACTTGATCAACAATATAGCATAGAATTTTGTATTTTTTTTTCCAAAAATAAATACATCATTTTAAATCTGGCATTTTCACAAACATCATATACACTATAATACAAAAACAGCTACGAATTGCTGCTTTTAAAATTTAGCTTGTTTTAATATTGAATCACAGGAGCTGTGACTTACGCTATACTGCTGTGGTGTCAGTAACAAGTAATTACTACATAGAGAATTTCTTGGCACTGATGGTTTTATGAAACTGAAGTCAGTGTACATACATATCACTGTCTAAGAGTAATTCCAGTTCAATGGTCTAAAAACATTAAACTGGACCACATCTAATTTTCTTCCATAGCCTCTACTTCATCTTCATGTATCTTCAAAGCTCTCACCATTTCCTTGACTGCATGATACAAGATATTTTTAACCTGAAAGAGATGTTGTATTTCTCATCACTTCAGCAGGAGATAAAGTAACAAATGAAAACTGCGTCAAGTTTTAAAACAAACTTAAGCCAAAGTTAAAATGAGTCACACAATTAAATACTGGTTTGGTTGGTATTGTGACAAACCAGGCGATGACAGCCTAAGCTGTTGTGCATGTTTCATAACTCTGAATATAAAAAGCCTGCAGAACAGGAAGTGGTTAGAAAACTCATCTCTTACCTGTAGTTTATCATCATAATTGATTTCTTCCTTCAAAAGTCTTAGTTCTTGTGTTAAATGAAATGACTGCACGAGATGTTCTGGAGACACAAAGTCTTCAGTTACCTGAATACAGCTGTGAAAATTCTGTACCTATTCCCCAAACAGAGTAAAACAGAAGTTTCAGGAGGTGGGAATAAAGAGATGCAAAGTGGTCTCTTAACAAGAGACAATTCACCAAAGAACTTATTTTCTCCAAAACATCAAATGCATTTCAAAGTGGAACACCACACTTTATGAGAAGGTTTATCACTGAACAGTTTCATGTAACGTGACTTCATGTAAATAGGATATTTTTAAATGATGCAAGAAAAAGAACTCTTCCAGGAATCCTTCAGAGAGGCTGATAATTGGATCCTAATTATCAATTTTGTCAAGGTAGATTTTTGGGTGTTAATTAAGAACAACAAAAACAAACCGCTGTGGAGAAGGGAATGGCAACCCACTCCAGTATTCTTGCCTGAAGAATCCTATGGGCAGAGGGTGCCTAGCGGGTTATAGTCCATGGGGTCGCAAAGAATCAGACATGACTGAGCGACTAACAGAGTCCTATGAATTGGGAATTATCAAATTAAAATTTAAATTAGCCTACTAAATATAATTTGTTTCATAATTTTATCATCATATATATCTAATCTTTTATTAGATAAATATGCTTAAATATTGTCTTGGGAAAATAGTTTTTGAAAGTATAATTGAATGCTAACTGCTGCTGCTAATTCACTTCAGTTGTGTTCGACTCTGTGTGACCCATAGACGGCACCCCAGGCAATAACACTGGAGTGGGCTGCCATCTCCTCCTCCAATGTGTGGAAGTGAAGTTGCTCAGTCGTATCCGATTCTTAGCGACCCCATGGACTGCAGCCTACCAGGCTCCTCCATCCATGGGATTTTCCAGGCAAGAGTACTGCATGCTAACTAGGAAAGCACTGATCATTTTACAGTTATCCTTAGTTAAAGAGTGTAGCTAAGTTATATGTAAGTACTCCTATACTATTACTGTTAATATAGATACAGAAGTAGTAATAATAACAGATTATTTGGATCAGAGACAGGCAAGCTATGTCCAGCAGGCCAAATGTGGTCCACCACTTGGTATATGGCAAGTAAGCTGAGAAGGTTTTTACACTTTTAAATGATTGGGGGGGGGGGGGAATTTGTGACATGAATATTGTATGAAATTTGAATTTCAGTGTCCATAAATAAAGTTTTATTGGAACTTAAACCAACCCTGCTGTATGGAAGGTATGTTTTCCCAATCAGTGCAGTCAATCTGGATGTCTGGTGTTGCTCCTTTGACTTACAGCGTTTGGTCATTTCACTGTTAAGTGTCGTTTCCTTTAATCTACTCTCTGGTGTAAAACTTTGATTATTTGTGAGGAAATGTGATGAAAACTAGTTCCAGAAAGATCTTCTGACCACACAGTTTTAGAACTCTCCTAGGATTTTTTTTGTGTGCCTTTCTTTCAAATCAACCAATTAAAGACATCCTTCAGTCTCTTGTGTTATCAATACAACCGGTTTCTACTAGTTCTTTTTCTCTTGAGTAAATGGTTTCACAAGAAGCCAGTCAATATCATGTGTTATTTGTTCAGCATGTACAAACTGACTCTGCACTTTACAATTTCTTTAGAACTGCTTGACAGAGAAAGGATCAAGCTTATCCAATCTGGATTATTTCTATGCTGTAACTCAAGTGATGCTAAAAGATATCATAAAATTCCTGGGAAAGGAGAAATAACTGAAAAACTAAGCATTTATATTTATTCTCATTTTTTAAAATATGAAAATAAATTTAACTGAGAGAACTGTGAGGGGGGAGATAGTAAGTGGGAAATAAAGACTGTGGAAAAAAATCTGATAAGAGTGATGAAATTCCCAAGGGGCTGGAATTTCTCTTCTGGGCGTAATGACCACCTGAACGGCTGCAGATGTCTTTATTCTTTAACTCAAGCACTGTGCCTCTACCGGTAACTAGACGGCACGTATATATTAAACATTCTCTTCATGCAGTCATTAGGGTGTTGGTCCCTCTGGAGGATGCACATAGTGGGTGCCTCACAGTGTCAGCATTGCAGGACAGTCCCAGTGAGTCTTCATTATGTGTCTGCAGAACAGGTGCTCTATTTCACAGAGCAGGAAACTACGGGCAAGAGATCAGTGCCTGTTCCAAGGTAAATCAGCCAATAAATGGCAAGTCAACAGGAACTCAGCTCCCGTGATCTCTTGTGTAGCAGAGATGCTTTAAAATCCTGCATTAACTCAGTCATGCCAACATACAGTCTCCAAATGCCCTGTCCCATCTTACATTCAGCTGAACAAGCTGTGGGGAGTAAAGTCAGTTTTTCTGAAGTTTGAGCCTTTAAATTTTAGCATGTGAATCTTTAAAAAAAAAAAACACTTCTCATCAATATTCTAGTTTTGTTCATACATCATTTGCCGTCCCCACCCCACCCTTTTCATAGTCCTCTAGACCTTTGAGCATATTTAAGATAACTGACTTGAAGTCTATGACGAGTCAGTCTGATGTCTGGCCTTCCTCTGAACAGTTTCTGTTGAGCTATTTTTCCCCTGTGAAGGGGCCATCATCCTTTACTGTTTCTGTGTATGCTCGAGGACTTCTGGTTGAAAACTGGGCATCTAAACATTATAATGCAGTAGCTACAATCAGATTCTACCCCTGCCGGAGCGTGCTGCTGTTGACTAACATGGGTTGTAGTCATCCATTTGTTTTATGATATTTCCAAACTACTTTTGCAAAGACTGTTGTTTTGGGGTCTGGTCACTGACGTCTGTGCTAGGTTATCTAAGGTGTTTGAGATTTCCTTAAAGACCAAAAACCGCATACCCTTTTCTTCATTAAGCAGGCCCCTGTCCAATGTGAAGTTTTGAAGTAGATTCTAGAGCTCTGAAAAAGTTGATTCTGTTGGTCTTAGCCAGTTTATGGTTGTTTTAAAAGCACTCTTAGACGATGACTATTTCCTGATGACCTCAAATTGATATTTATAAATTGCTTAAAGACTTTAGGGTTAAGAGGCAAGGTTTAGTTTTAAAGCAGAACATATGTGAACTTCCCATTCCACCTACCCCTTTCTGGGCCATCTTGTGAGTCATTTTACATTTCACTTCCTTGGTAGACTATCTTAATTCATACTTGCCTTCAAGGATCAGTTGTAATCATAAGTAGGTAATGTTTAGAAAATGTAACTTTTGTTTTCATGGTAGGAAAGTTATTATCTTAACAGTGATTTTTGTCTAAGTCCTTTTAGTCATAAGAATGCAGATAATTTACAACTTAGGAATATTATTAACTTACTGTGAATGACCAAACACAAATCAATTAAGCAATTAAGGAAAACATTACCAGTAAAGATTCTGTTAATTTAGAAAACAAAACAAAAAAACGGTTGCTGTTTAGAACTAAAAGCTACTCTAAACCTCAGGATACTAGAGCTGAGACAAAGTAAATCCTGGAGGTCATGATCCATCTGCCTTGTCCAAGGATATACAAACACAGGGGTTTCACAGACTCAGCCATATTTGCCAACAGAAGATTTTTAAGCCTGCAATTCTAGAGTAGTTCTTAGAATATGAGGAGGGCTGCTATGACACTTTCCTTCAGCTTGCCAAGATATACATCTGAATGCCCCTGCTGAGTCACCTGCCTCCCTCCCTCCCCTAGCCCCAGGCCTTTAAAGTGTTCACTGCTGACAAAGAAAAGTATGTTGATTCTTCTCTAGCACTGCTGGACTGTCAGTTCATGTGCTATCATTTGGTTGAAAGCTTCCTTATTGATAGATGCCTTGGGTTTGCCAGGGCTATTTGTGCAGTTCTTAAAGCATGGTTCCCAGACAGTAACATCAGAGTCACCTGGAAACTTGTTAGAAATGTAGAATTTCAGGTCTTTCCTCAGACCCACTCCGGGCTTAAGGTCTAGCATTGTGTTATATCAAGCGCTCCAGGAATTCTGGTGTATGCTATAGTGTGAGAAGCATTGACTTAAGCTCTGGGGTTATTTTTAAGGGCTATCTGTGGTTTGGTGGAAGTGTTGAAGCCATCAATGAAAAGTTTTCAGGACTTAGTTCTAAGGACTAAATAAGTTGTAAATAATCATGCATCTTAAGTCCAAGTTACACTGTGAATGGAGTTTGTACTTCCTTTTAATTCTCTGTAAAAACCACATTACCACCACTTATGAGTCATGGCCAACACCCTTCAACAGAGTGCAAATAACTGCACTGTCATTATCACACCATGTAAAGGAAGGAAGGTAGAAATGCTTGCAATTTTATGCCAAAATATGCAGTAGATAAGTTTTTGTTTTGGAACACTCAACAATTTAGTGGCAGAGCTCAAAATAGAATTTGCCAGTTTAGGTCACAGATGCTGCTTCAGTCTATTTAAGCATAGCATCTTAAGTAGGAGTATGTGTATATATACAGATCAGATACAAGTGCGCAGAGATGCTAAAGCACAGTGACTTCTGAACTTTAAACAGGATTATTCTGCCCACTATTTTGAGGAAAAAAAGACTATTCTCTTCCCTCTCTCCCTCTAAAGAAAGTACAAGCAGTAGAGAGACTTTTACACTCATGGACTCTCTATGGTTCTCTGCTAATAGTGAATGCCTCTAGGGTAGAGGAACTGAGGGCAAAAGTGAGGAAAAGACTTAATTTTCACCATGACCCTTGTGTACTGTTTGAGTTTTTTAAAATCGGATGGATTACATTTTCAAAAGAAAAAAAGATTTAAAAATAGCTGGGCTTCCCTACCTCAGTTGGTAAAGAATCCACCTGTGATGCAGGAGACCCCAGTTTGATTCCTGGGTTGGGAAGATCCGCTGGAGAAGGGATAGACTACCCACTCCCGTATTCTTGGGTTTCCCTGTGGCTTAAGAATCCACCTGCAATGCGGGAGACCTGGGTTCGATCCCTGGGTTGGGAAGATCCTCTGGAGAAGGGAAAGGCTACAGCCTCCAACATTCTGGCCTGGAGAACTCCATGGACTAAGTCCATGGGGTTGCAAAGAGTTGGACACGACTGAGCAACTTTCACTTTTTCCTAAACAGTACTGAACTGAATGTCCACATGAAAAAACCACCTCAGTTCACAAGCACTATGTACAAACATTAACTAAAAAGTAGATAACAGACCTAAATGTAAGACAAACAACTATAAAACTTCTAGAAGAAAATTTAAGAGACAGTTTTTTTGATCTTGACCTAGCCAAAAATTCTGCAGATACAACAAAAAAAGTTGATCAACTGAACTTCATCAAAAAGCACTCTTTGGAAGACACTATTAAGAAAATGGAAGGATAAGTAAGCTGCAGATTGGGAGAAGATATGTAAAAACTAAAAAGCACATATCAGATATAGGACTCTTACGTAGAGCAGATAGACACCTCCAACACAGTAAAGGAAAAATAACCCAATTACAAAAATGTATATATAAACGCATTGCAAACACTTCTCCTATTCTTTGGATTACATTTTCACTCTCTTAATAGTGCTTTTTAATGAACAGAAACTCTTAATTTTAATATATTCCAGTTTATGCATTTTGAAAAAAATGGACAAATATTTAAACACACATTTACCAGAACATATTTACAGATGGCAAGTAAGCACATAAAAAGATGTTCAACTTATTTAGATATTAAGAAAATGTAAATTAAAGCCATAATGAGATAACAATGCATACATTCAAATACTTAAAAACAAAACTGCTAGTAAATAGAGGAAATGGAACTCACATGTACTGCTTTGGAGGATGGAAAATGGTATAACCAACAGTATCTTATCAAGTAAATCATACACTCCTCCCAACTGCTGCCCTTGGCCTCGGGCTCGGGGTGGCGCCTCAGGGTCACGGCCCCTGGCCTCGGGTGCGAGGTGGCTTTTCCCGGCTGCCCCTGACCTCGGACGCGGGGTGTCTCCTCCTGGCCGCCCCTGACCTCGGACAAAGGATAGCTCCTCCCGGCCGCCACCCCTGACCTCGGACGCGGGGTGTCTCCTCCCGGCTGCCCCTGAGCTCAGATGCGGGGTGTCTCCTCTCGGCTGCTGCCCCTGACCTCGGACACAGGGTAGCTCCTCTCGGCCCTTCCTGCAATGTGAGGAGCCACCTCGCGCCCGAGGCCAGGGGTGGCAGCTGGGAGGAGCCACCCACGCCTGAGGCCAGGGCCGACAACCCAAGGAGCAGTGGCTGCGCAGGCACAGGAGGGCCTAGAGGAGCTATCCCACGTTGAAGGTCAGGAACAGCGGCGGTAAGAAGATACCCCTGTCCAAGGTGAGGAGCAGCTGCCGTGCTTTGCTGGAGCAGCCGTGAAGAGACAACCCACGCCCAAGGTAAGAGAAACCCAAGTAAGATGGTAGGTGTTGCAAGAGGGCATCAGAGGGCAGACACACTGAAACCATACTCACAGAAAGCTAGTCAATCTAATCACACTAGGACCACAGCCTTGTCTAACTCAATGAAACCAAGCCATGCCTGCGGGGCAACCCAAGACGGGCGGGTCATGCTAGAGAGGTCTGACAGAATGTGGTCCACTGGAGAAGGGAATGGCAAACCACTTCAGTATTCTTGCCTTGAGAACCCCATGAACAGTATGAAAAGGCAAAATGATAGGACAGCAAAAGAGGAACTCCCCAGGTCATTAGGTGCCCAATATGCTACTGGAGATCAGTGGAGAAATAACTCCAAAAAGAATGAAGGGATGGAGCCAAAGAAAAAACAATACCCAGTTGTGGATATGACTGGTGATAGAAGCAAGATCCTATGCTGTAAAGAGCAATATTGCATAGGAACCTGGAATGTCAGGTCAATGAATCAAGGCAAATTGGAAGTGGTCAAACAAGAGATGGCAGGGGTGAACACTGACATTCTAGCAATCAGTGAACTAAAATGGACTGGAAGGGTGAATTTAACTCAGATGACCATTATATCTACTACTGCGGGCAGGAATCCCTCAGAAGAAATGGAGTAGCCATCATGGTCAACAAAAGAGTCCAAAATGCAGTACTTGGATGCAATCTCAAAAATGACAGAATGATCTCTGTTCGTCTCCAAAGCAAACCATTCAATATCACAGTTGTCCAAGTCTATGCCCCAACCAGTAATGCTGAAGAAGCTGAAGTTGAACGGTTTTATGAAGACCTACAAGACCTTTTAGAACTAACACCCAAAGAAGATGTCCTTTTCATTATAGGGGACTGGAATGCAAAAGTAGGAAGTCAAGAAACACCTGGAGTATCAGGCAAATTTGGCCTTGGAATGCGGAATGAAGCAGGGTAATAGAGTTTTGCCAAGAAAATGCACTGGTCATAGCAAACACCCTCTTCCAACAACACAAGAGAAGACTCTACACATGGACATAGCCAGATGGTCACACCGAAATCAGACTGATTATATTCTATGCAGCAAAGATGGAGAAGCTCTACACAGTCAACAAAAACAAGACCAGGAGCTGACTGTGGCTCAGATTATGAACTCCTTATTACCAAATTCAGACTGAAATTGAAGAAAGTAGGGAAAACCGCTAGACCATTCAGGTATGACCTAAATCAAATCCCTTATGATTATACAGTGGAAATGAGAAATAGATTTAAGGGGCTAGATCTGATAGATAGAGTGCCTGATGAACTATGGAATGAGGTTCGTGACATTGTACAGGAGACAGGGATCAAGACCATCCCCATGGAAAAGAAATGCAAAAAAGCAAAATGGCTGTCTGGGGAGGGCTTACAAATAGCTGTGAAAAGAAGAGAGGCGAAAAGCAAAGGAGAAAAGGAAAGATATAACCATCTGAATGCAGAGTTCCAAAGAATAGCAAGAAGAGATAAGAAAGCCTTCTTCAGCGATCAATGCAAAGAAATACGGGAAAAGAACAGAATGGGAAAGACTAGAGATCTCTTCAAGAAAATTAGAGATCCCAAGGGAATATTTCATGCAAAGATGGGCTCGATAAAGGACAGAAATGGTATGGACCTAACAGAAGCAGAAGATATTAAGAAGAAATGGCAAGCATACACAGAAGAACTGTACAAAAAAGATCTTCACGACCCAGATAATCACAATGGTGTGATCACTCATCTAGAGCCAGACATCTTGGAATATGAAGTCAAGTGGGCTTTAGAAAGCATCACTACGAACAAAGCTAGTGGAGGTGATGGAATTCCAGTGGAGCTATTTCAAATCCTGAAAGATGATGCTGTGAAAGTGCTGCACTCAATATGCCAGCAAATCTGGAAAACTCAGCAGTGGCCACAGGACTGGAAAAGGTCAGTTTTCATTCCAACCCCAAAGAAAGGCAATGCCAAAGAATGCTCAAACTACTGCACAATTGCACTCATCTCACATGCTAGTAAAGTAATGCTCAAAATTCTCCAAGCCAGGCTTCAGCAATACGTGAACCATCAACTCCCTGATGTTCAAGCTGGTTTTCGAAAAGGCAGAGGAACCAGAGATCAAATTGCCAACATCTGCTGGATCATGGAAAAAGCAAGAGAGTTCCAGAAAAACATCTATTTCTGCTTTATTGACTATGCCAAAGCCTTGGACTGTGTGGATCACAATAAACTGTGGGAAATTCTGAAAGGGATGGGAATACCAGACCACCTAACTTGCCTCTTGAGAAATCTGTATGCAGGTCAGGAGGCAACAGTTAGAACTAGACATGGAACAACAGACTGGTTCCAAATAGGAAAAGGAGTACGTCAAGGCTGTATACTGTCACCCTGCTTATTTAACCTATATGCAGAGTACATCATGAGAAATGCTAGACTGGAAAAAACACAAGCTGGAATCAAGACTGCTGGGAGAAAAATCAATAACCTCAGATATGCAGATGACACCACCCTTATGGCAGAAAATGAAGAGGAGTTAAAAAGCCTTTTGATAAAAGTGAAAGAGGAGAGCGAAAAAGTTGGCTTAAAGCTCAACATTCAGAAAACGAAGATCATGGCATCTGGTCCCATCAATTCATGGGAAATAGATGTGGAAACAGTGGAAACAGTGTCAGACTTTATTTTTTTGGGCTTCAAAATCACTGCAGATGGTGATTGCAGCCATGAAATTGAAAGACGCTTACTCCAACCTAGATAGTATATTCAAAAGCAGAGACATTATTTTGCCGACTAAGGTCCATCTAGTCAAGGCTATGGTTTTTCCTGTGGTCATGTATGGATGTGAGAGTTGGACTGTGAAGAAGGCTGAGCGCTGAAGAATTGATGCTTTTCAACTGTGTTGCTGGAGAAGACTCTTGAGAGTCCCTTGGACTGCAAGGAGATCCAACCAGTCCATTCTGAAGGAGATCAACCCTGGGATTTCTTTGGAAGGAATGATGCTAAAGCTGAAACTCCAGTACTTTGGCCACCTCATGAGAAGAGATGACTCACTGGAAAAGGCTCTGATGCTGGGAGGGATTGGGGGCAGGAGGAGAAGGGGATGACAGAGGATGAGATGGCTGGATGGCATCATGGACTTGATGGACGTTAAGTCTGAGTGAACTCCGGGAGATGGTGATGAACAGGGAGGCCTGGCGTGCTGCGATTCATGGGGTCACAAAAAGTTGGACACGACTGAGCGACTGAACTGAACTGGAATGAAATCATACACTTATCCTGTGACCAGGTTGGTATTTACCCAACTGAAATAAAATCTATGTTCATACAAAAACCCTTATGGAAATGTGGCTTATAGTGCCTTTGTTACTAATCAAACTGAAAATAACACAAATGTTCAATTGGTGAACGGATTACAAAACCAAGTGACACATCTAAGCTTTGAAAATCTTCCCGGTAATAACAAGAAGCAACTACTGATACACCATGGATGAAACTCCAATGCATTATAGTGACTAATAAAAGTCACACTCAAAGGCTACATATTATATGATTCCAATCATATGACATTCTTATAAAGGTAGGGCTACAGGCAAAGAAAATAGTAAGTGGTTATAGGAATGTCAGGGAGGAGAAGAGAGAGTGAAAGTGGGGGAGAGGTAAGTGCAACATGATAGGAAGTCCAGAGAGAAACCCACACACCTATGGTCACCTAATCTATGACAAAGGCAAGAATATACAGCGGAGAAAATACAGTCTCTTCAATGAGTGGTACTGGGAAAACTGGACAGTTATATGTAAACAAATGAAACCAGAACCCTCCCTAACACCGTATACAAAATTAAACACAAAATGGATTAAAGACCTAAATGTAAGGCTGGATACTATAAAACTCTTAAGAGGAAAACACAGGCAGACCACTCTCTGACATAAATCAAGATCTTCTATTTACCTCCTATAGTAATGAAAATATAAATAAATGGGACCTCATTAAACTTAAAAGCTTTTGCACAGGAAAGGAAATCATCAACAAAACAAAAACAGAACCCTGAGGACTGGAGAAAATATTTGCAAACAAAGCGACTGACAAGGGATTAATCTCCAAAGTACACAAACAGTTCGTGCAGGCCAATAATGAAAAATAATGGCCCATCGCCATTTGGGGATTGACCTAAACAGACATTTCTCCAAAGATATACAGATGGCCAAAAGGCACATGAAAAAATGCTCAACATCACTAATTACTGGAGAAATGCAATCAAAACTACAATGAGGTACCACCTCACACTGGTCAGGATGGCCACCACCAAAAAAATGTACAAGCAAAGGCTGGGGAGGATGTGGAGAAAAGGAACAGTCCTATACTGTTGATTGGAATGTAAACTGGGGCAGTATGGACGTTCCTTAAAAAACTGGAACTAGAATTATTGTTGTGAGCCAGCAATCCCACTCCTGTACATATATCCAAAGAAAACCATGATTTGAAGAGATACACGCACCGCAGTGTTCACTGCAGCACAATTTACAACAGCCAGGACATGGGAACCACCTAGATGTCCACCGACAGAGGAATGGGTAAAGATGTGGCACGCATGTAAAATGGACTACTACTCAGCCATTAAAAAAAAAACACACACAAAAAACCAAACTAACTTGCAGTAACATGGGTGGACCTAGATTATCATACTGGGTGATGTTAAGAGAAACACAAATACTGTTATCACTTATATGTGTAATCTAAGAAAATGGTACAAATAAACTTATATACAAAAAAGAAATAAGAGTCACAGAGGTAGAAAACTTATGGTTACCGGGGGAAAGAGAAGGGGTGAATTGGGAAACTATGGTCGATATATACACACTGCTGCTGCTGCTGCTAAGTCACGTCAGTCATGTCCAACTCTGTGTGACCCCACAGACGGCAGCCCACCAGGCTCCCCCGTCCCTGGGATTCTCCAGGCAAGAACACTGGAGTGGGTTGCCATTTCCTCCTCCAATGCATGAAAGTGAAAAGTGAGAGTGAAGTCACTCAGTCGCATCCGACTCTTAGCAACCCCATGGACTGCAGCCTACCATACCAGGCTCCTCCGTCCATGGGAGTTTCCAGGCAGGAGTACTGGAGTGGGGTGCCACTGCCTTCTCCATATACACACTACTACATATGAAACAGGTAGTAAGGATCTACTGTATAGCACAGCAAACTCTACTCAATACTCTATAATGACCCACATGAAAAAAGAATGTAAAAAAGAGTGGATATATGTATAACTGATTCCCTCTGCCGTTTACCCGAAACTAACATTATAAATCAACTGCACTCAATAAAAAACTTTTAAAAAGTTGGAGAGGACGTAGGAGGAGGGAATTTTTTGAAGCAATGGCAATGTTCTTTATTACCTAATTACACATTTGTGAAAATTCACAGAACTGTATAGTAAAAAAAGAGTACATATACTATATATAAATTATACCTTTAAAAAATGCACTGTCCAGTTTGACTTTAAAGAAAATGAATTTTGGATAAGCTGAGTATGTGAATAAGGATTTTCAAGGGAACCTGTTTTGTGTTGTTAAGTAATTACTTATAGTTGCAAAAATATTTACTGTACTATTCTCTTCAACAGACTGCTCTTTTCAGGGCATTTTACATTTGGATAAAGACTAGCTATTTTCTGGGCTTCCCTGATGGCTCAGACAGTAAATAATCCACCTGCAATGCAACAGATGTTCAATCCCTGGGTTGGAAAGATCTCCTAGAGAAGGGAAATGGCTATCCACTCCAGTATTCTGGCCTAGAGAATTTCACTGACAGAGGAGCTTGGCAGGCTACAGTCCATGGGGTCACAAAGAGTTAGACATGACTGAGTGACTTTCACTTTACTATCTGTTTTCTGGTAAGAGCTTAGAAGGCCAAGAATGATATGTGGGGTGCATCCCAATTAAACATGAATCATAAATGACACATCTTTGAAATTATTCTATTAAGTCCATGGGAAAATAAAAACAATTTAACATCCTAGAGGAAAAAAAATGTATAAGTGTAATTTTTTCTCTAGGATGTCACTGTAGAGAAAAAGATACAATGATGATTATATCTTACTACCATAAATGCTATTTAAGAATGATAAATCTAACCCTAAACTTGACATCTTAAATACTCCTTCTTATCACTTAAGGAGTATTTGTGGCTATTATAACAGTGTCATAAATATTATGCAGGCAGTAATCATGTATTGGTATAAAATGTGGAAGATTTCCTTGGTCAAAAGACACACATCAAATACATCTCAATACACCTTTGCCCAACTCTGAGACAAGCCAGCTTTCTGGATTCCCAGGTTGCCTTTGTACTCTTGTTACTATGAGGGCTAAACTGCTCCCTGGTAGCTTCAGTCTATTTATAGAAACCCCAATGCATGCTTTTAATCCAAACCTTCCACATCACTGTCTATTCTATGCCATTCTTCCAGGTGCCACATGGAAGAATGGGCCAAGCCCCAGAAACAAAAATTAGGTGTTTAGTTTTAAGTTTTGTGAATCAATAGCTATAAAAATTATGCACCATCTTTCTTTGGACATGCTACTGTTATTTAGCAAACTAAAGGAAGGAAGTCATGTTAGCAAAAAATAGGAAGGAAACATAGTGAAAGCCTGAATTATGGAATTGTCTATCCAATAATTCATTTTATTCATATTTGGTGCCTTAGAAAATGTATCATCTCTAAGACCTGATACTCTCCCCTTCTGCTGTTAACTCTCAACTATTGAGAACTGAATATATATAGTAACTTTCTTTTTTTCCCTAAAAAGTCTTTAAAATTAGACTTCAGCCCACTAAATCAGAAACAACACAATGGAAATCTGGTTCATATGAATACAATTTACAGTCTCAAAGTATTTAATGATATCAGATCTCATCAAGCACTGAAAAGCTGTTTTCTTAATGAAGGCATACTAGTGTAGGTCATTCTCCTCCTTTTGTCTTCTTTGATCTATATTTAACTCAGGACAGGTTCTTTCTGGTTCAGTAACAATGTGCTACAAGTAACTCTCTGTACCTGATGAAGCGCTCCTGCCGGTAAGACAATGGCATCACCGAGGAACTGAATAAGAGTGCAGGTTTTGACTCCATACTCCTCAAGCAGTCTTTGACGAAGCTTTTTGTTCACATACCAACTCTGGTCACGTATTGGATCATGTTCTGGTAGAACTTCAAGGCCTTGTTCTTTCGAAATCTGAAATATGGATTACAATTAAAATATACACCCCAATTTAAGTAAAGGAAATGGTAAATCCTATTCAACTACATTTCATTTTCTTTACAATAAGTCTTTTTTCTCAGAATCTTCTGGAATGATGATTAAGCTTAAGTTAAAGAAAATCATGTTCTACAATTGGAAAAGCAAAAGGATATGAAACTGATGCAGACTGATGTAATGTTAAAAAAGTAGATTATACTCCTTTCTCATCTTCTCCTTTCACTATGATGTTTTCTCTTTTTTAAAAATAGTAATAATGATCAGTTATTTTCCCCAGTTTTTTGGCTACACCACGAAGTTTGCAGGGACCTTAGTTCTCTGACCAGGGGAACTGGACTCATCCCCCGAGCAGTGGAAGCACAGAGTCCTAACCACTGAACTGGCAAGGAATTTGTTGACAATGAGGTTTTCATCCATTTGGTTCCTTCCAGTAATTTTAAGAGTATAACACAAAGATGGGGGGAAAGGTTAGTTTAGTAGCTTTCTTCCAAAAGCCAAACCATTTGTATATATGAACTTCATAGATATTTTTTGATGCTATTCTTTTTTTAAGGTAGGTACAAAGATAAATACCTTATATTGCTAACCTTCTAACCCTTGAGAAATGAATTTCAAGGAACCTTTTGACTAACAAGTGAAATCTTCTGCTTTAAAAAGCATAATTTATCATATTAAGACTGGTAGGTGGTTCTGGGATAAGATAACAGTTACAGGGCCATAGCTCCTTCACTTTTATACGGACCAAAGACAACCCTTAGTTCATTCAGAAAGAAGAATAGGAAAACCAGCAACTATGGTCCCTTAAAGGAAATCCTTATCATTACAAAATTCAGAAAATATTGAGAGAATGGTCTAAACTAATCTCAAATCAATGTGTCACTTTTTAACAAGTAAATTAAATGTACAATTACTCAAAATGTCAACCTATTCAAGTACAACAGAGCAACCAGATATGACAGAGTAGAATTACTCCTTAGGTCATTAGCCAAAAATATCAACAACATTAAAAAAAAAATCTGCTTTCTTCACGTTTCTATGACATATTAAATTTTATATTCTATAATTCCAGTCACTACTTTTCACCAAGGGTAACATGTGATTCATTAACAGGTTCTTTTAAAGAATACTAGTAACTGAGAAGAAACTGCCATTCAAATTCCTCAAGAGAAAGGAGCTTTTGATTTTCAATAACGAAAATTTCCATCCTCCTAAGTAAGTTATTTCATCATCTTATCCTGCTGAATGCCAATGAGGTTACATTAAAAATTAAGTCTTTGTTCAAGGTGAAGAGAAAACTATGTATAGAACCTAAAATTATACCTTCTGAAGAAATTCCCGTATCTTGTCAACATCTTTCCCAGCATAAATATGCCACAGAGCACCAGGTATTTCACTTGAGTCCTTCAATCGTTTTCTTAAAATGTCATCCAAATCTTCTTCCTCAAATTTCTTGAGTATTCCTAAAACGCAGAATATTTTCATACTGGTCAATAAAGACTACCAGAAAGTCAAGTGGCCTAAGACTGACCTCTCAGAGAAGCAAAGGGCCTGACTAGACTGGACTCTCAAACAGGAGATAAACTCAGTCATACAAGAAAACTGTGATGACTACAAGAGCAGAGAACACTGACCTGGGTACCTGGGGATAGTAACGTTCCCCAGTTCATTTGCTTTCCATAAACCAAGGACAGGAGAAAAAACTCAAGGACCTTTACTCAAACTTGACCACCTTTTTTCTTCTTGTCCCAAACTATGGTCATAACGATGTTTTACACTCACAGCATTTCATAACTTTCAAGGCCTTTTCTGACCACTATTAGGCAAGGATCATAATCTCTATTTTACAGCTGAGCAAAAAGATTCAGTGAGGAGAAAGGATTTGTTCATTCCCATGACTAATGAATGGCAGAGCAAAATGTCTCATTTACTATTATTGATTAATCTGTAATCAAATGCTAATACTTCAGGTGCTATGATTGAGGATGTATCAGGCCATTCTGCTAATATGTTGACAAATTAAAAACTGTGCATATATATATATATATATGTGTGTATATATATATATGCTGCTAAGTCGCTTCAGTCGTGTCCGACCCCATGCAACCCCAAAGACGGCAACCCACCAGACTCCCCCGTCCCTGGGATTCTCCAGGCAAGAACACTGGAGTGGGTTGCCATTTCCTTCTCCAATGCATCAAAGTGAAAAGTGAAAGGGAAGTCGTTCAGCTGTGTCCGACCCTCAGCGACCCCATGGGCTGCAGCCTTCCAGGCTCCTCCATCCATGGGATTCTCCAGGCAAGAGTACTGGAGTCAGGTGCCATTGCCTTCTCCATATATATATATATATATAAACAAATGTTAATCTATGAGTGAAGTATATGAATATCATCATTTTCAAACTGCTGATTTCACTACAATGAACATTTTAAAGAAATGTTGTAACAGAAAAGGAAATCTATTGCTTAACACAAAGAATATATCAAATGTTTACTAAAAGGCTGGGGATTAGTTAAGACTTCCTGGAATAAAAGAGGCTATTAATAAGTATAGGTAAACAAGAATATCACAAGTGCAATCATACAAGCTAAAAGGATGCACAAAGACTAGTACAGTCCTCAAATTTTTTTCTTAGTTTTTATTTTTGGCCTCACTGTATAGCAGACATGTGGGACCTTAGTTCCCCAACTAGAAAGCAAACCAACATCCCCTGCATTCGAAGCATGAAGTCTTAACCACTGGATCACCAGGGAAGTCCCCTGTCAAATGTTATCTTTAAACGAAAAAGATAAAGAAAATTGTTACTGCTCTGTGAATTTTTAAAAGCTACTACAAAGAATACATCACGTTTCCTACTTTATGACAGTGAAATCACAAGGACAAAGATGACTGTTGGAGCAGAAAGGTTTACACTTTAATAAAGACCTTGATCTATGTTTTGAGGAATTTGAATGAATACAGGAATTTGCTAGGGAGACCCAGAAGTTGGGGAGCCGCTGTAGGTGGAGCAGAAAGCATGTGCTTTAAGTAGGCACCAAAACATGCCTTTTTATGGTGACCAACAATAAAAACTGGCAAATTAAAAAAGTCCAAAAATTAAAGTGCTAATGAACTTTTCTCAAAAGACCAAATATTATGGTATGAAAAAGAGGGATAGGAGATGAATTAGGAAGATGAAAAAGTTCTAGCATTTAAGGACATGAAGGGAAAACCAGGGGAGAAAAGCAGGCTGTATGACCTACAATAACCTCTGTATTGTAGACTAAGTGCTACAGGGGATAATTTGAACCAAGTACAATGAGGTGCAAACGATTTACCTTAGTATCTGCTAGGGACTGGTCCCAGGACCCTCCACCCCACCCATGGCAGATACCAAATCCCACAGATGTTCAAACTGGTGAAGTGTTTTACCCTCCCTCACGCTGTATACTTTTAGACTGTATATAATACCTAATATAGTGTAAATGCCATGTAAATGACTATAAACACAATATGAAAAGCATGCAAACAGTTGCTGGACACAGCAGGTTCCTTTTTCATTGTTTGGGTGGCAGAATTAGCAACTTTTGGAGTACAGCATATTTTTATTTTTTCTTTGGGGCACAATGTTGTGTTAACCAAATTCAAGTTTTACTTTTTGAAACTTACTAGAATTTTCTCTTTCCTCAATTATTTTCTATCCTTGGTTGGTGGAATCCACACGTGTGGAACCCACAGATTCAAAGGGGTAACTAACTCTGTTGCACAACAGGCTTTGAAAAGCTAAGTAATCTGGCACCAAAGGCCACACATTTCTGTGCTAGAGCTCAGACTGTAACTCAGGCTTGCTTGACTTTCAAATCCTTGGGAGTGGGGGAGCTAAGAGCTTTTACTGATTGTAACGGGTAAATCAGCTGAGAAACTATGAGCTCCTATAGTTTTGGAGGAATTTAGCTTGTGTACTGTGTGTGTGTACTCAGTTGCTAAGTTGTGTCCCACTCTTTTTGACCCCATGGACTGCAGCCCATCAGGCTCCTCTCTTCATGGGATTCTCCAGGCAAGAATACTGGGGTGGGTTGCCACTTCCTTCTCCAGGGGATCTTCCTGACTCAGGGACTGAACCCGAGTCTTCTGCACTGGCACGCAGATGCTTTCCACTGAGCCACCCTGTGTATTACAGAGGCTGTTAAATATACATGATCAGAGTGAATACTGTAATAAACCTCCAGGTCCTGAGCACCTTGCCACTAAGCTGCAGATACATTTTGGGTTCCAGAAAAAACTGCTGAACTAAGTAGTGGCTGGAAATCATGTATAGAATTTCACAGGAAGTGCACATACACCAGAATGGGAATAAAGTCTATAACTCTAGAAAAGTCTGTGATTCCATTATACGAAGAATGAAAGGTGTAGTGTTACTGAAGCCACAGTCAGTATTTGAAGAAGAGGCAGTGATTAACAGTATCATTTATTACAGATGGTTTAAATAATAAAAGGACCAGAAAGAAACCACTGTACTGAACCATGACTGTCGGTGAGAGCCACAGCAACAGTAATCTCAGCGGGGCAGCAGGCAGGGGCCAACCTGCACTGAGCTGAAACGTGAAAGGGAGGTGATAGACACGGCGAAGAATGCATCAGGAGGGCAGGAGTAACAGGACAGTGGCCAGGAGACAAGACCTGAAGAAGGTTCTGTGAGAAAGGTGGAAAAGTCTGAAGTTTGCTCCTACTCTCAGAAAAGAAGCCAGTGTAAAAAGAAAAGTTTAAGGACCAATGTCTGTAACAAAGGGAATGATAGATGGGTAGATGGAACAAGGTTTCAAAAAGACACCCAGAAGGCAGGATCTAAAATCTATACACTGGATAGAAAATTTATTTCTACTTAGGAAAAAGGCCCCTTCTCTTTGGTACCAGAAGGGAAAAAAGCATGCTTGAGTTACGAACATGTCTTCATCATCTTCAGAACAAAGACCTAGTTTCTATTCTTTAGTAGATGTTTTTAAGTGAGCTTCCCATTTATTTTCATACACTCAATAATAATATGAAAGGAGTAAATAAAATATATTCACTTTTAAGACTTCCCTGGTGGTCCACTGGTTGAGAGTCCACCTGTCAGTGTAGGGGGCCACAGGTTTGACCCCCGCTCCAGGAAGATTCCACATGTTACAGGGCAACTAAGCCCATGCAGCCAACTTCTGAGCCTGAGCCCTAGAGTGTGCTCCACAAGAGATGCCATCCTAATGAGAAGCCTGACATAACAAAGACCCAGCACAGCCAAAAATAAACCTAATTCTTTTTCTGGTGGTGGTGGTGGTGGTGGTGTAGTCGCTGAGTCATATCCGACTCTTGTGACTCCATGGACTGTAGCCTGACAGTCTCCTCTGCCCAAGGGATTTCCCAGGCAAGAGTACTGGAGGAGGTTGCCATTTCCTTTTCCAGGGGATCTTCCTGATCTAGGGATCAAACCCAAGTCTCCTGCACTGCAGGCAGATTCTTCACCAACTGACCCACCAGGGAAGTCCTGAAAGTGAATTTAACTCACTTTTAAAATTGAAAGTCCTTTGTGTTAAAAAAAAAAAAAGCCAGGTAAAATAATCATCGCTCAAAATGAGTATTAAATATCCCTAAATACACTGCAATTTTGAGGGTAATCTTTCATGTTAACTCAGAGGCTGACATTCTGGACAGTACTACTGGGTGTGGTTATTCAACTGCTTTTCCAAAACACCACTAAGTAAAGTTTCTTTACCTGCTTTTGAGAGAATGCCATTTCCTTTTGCTATGCCGACATAGACTAGAATATTTACAACGTCAGAAACTTCAACATGCAGATTTGTTGTTCCTACATCATGGTCTTTGGCAGCAGCTACACCTGTGTATAAAATGAAATTTTATTTAACATCATACTTTATATACCCTACATATTCCTTCCAAAACCAACTCTATGAGGAAAGTCTGTTAGTTATAATTTGAGCTTTAGCCTCCTTATTCTAACATCTGCCGACAAAATATCAAATATCCAGGAAATATACCATAAAAGTCAAGTTAACAGAAATTATAACTATATTTTTACACTATTGGCTATTAATACCTAATATACCACTGGTCTGCTTCAAAAAATATTTGAAAGAATTATTAATGAAACAGATTTAGTAGTATCTAAAAATGATTAGACAATTTATCTTTGGTCAGAAGTTATTTAAAATTCCACTTACTTCAAGCTGATAGAAATGCAAATATATACTTACCATAAGCACTGCACAACCTGGGTCCTAGATCAGGGCGCACAAAAAATCCCGGTAAATGAGAGGCCAGGTTGAATTTTCCTTCTGGATTACAGTATTCTGGCAATGGCAGGCTTTTTAAAAGATCTTCATATCTGAATAACAACATTGACTTTTTTAAAATAAAGATTTACATTCTTAAGTATTTTAAAACATATAATGTTCAAGTTGTTATACTTTCCATAAAGCCTCTAACAGTTAAAACTTTTCTTGGCTTCATTCAAAGTTTAAATGAATGCATAATATACAGATAAGCAAAGAACAGAAGTGATTCTGACTAAAACTGCAATTCTGCTTCCCTAAACACAGCAAACTGAGAGCACCAAGAGAAGGGAGGTTCCAATCGGGGCCTCCTGTTCTCTGACAGAGCATTCTCTTCTTTACTGCCCTAGCAAAGACATTCACATTCCCCTGCTGAGACCACAGAGATTCAGTTCTGTAATTTTTTTTCTTACTTCCTTTTAATTGAGGAAGATACTACTTAAAGCTCACATTTGTAGTTCATTATCTCACTCCTTGGATAATCTCAGCTCAACCTCAAAAGTCAAGAGTCAAAATAGCCAAGTATAAAAAAATATACCTTGCTGGCATCATAGTCTTGAAGTCTTCTCCTGAAGGGCAATCTTTCAATTTTAAAACAACTGTTTCTCCACTTTTTGTTTTTTGCCGTTCTATAAGAATGCAATTGATTATTAAAAAGATAATTTTTGTCTTTCTATTCTTATTAATGTTTGAAGAGGAAAAAAATGTAAAATGAATGAATATACCTCTATTGTCATACAGTAGGTACTTAAAAGAATGCTTTTATTTATGTATTCATATAGTATAAAGATGTTTATTCCTTATGTAGATATTTGCAACATCATTAAAAAATTCTTTAAAAAAAACCTCTTTATAACTGTTACTAAGGTTAAAATTATAACCTTACATTTTTATTTTTAATTTTTCAAAATGTTTCACACAAAGTATTTAATCCAAGTTTCAAAAGTTTTTGGGGTTGGTTGCCAAAAATATTCCCCAGGATATTAATATACTGAATACAGCATAAAGAAACAGAATGACTTTTTTTGGCGGGGGCGGTCACTGAGGCCCCTGAGTTCACCCACCAGGGACTGAACCTGGACCATAGCAGTGAAAGCCTGACTCCTAACCACTGGCTCACCAGGCTATTTCCAAATGACTTCTTTATCATCAAAGGAAATGAGGGACAGAGACAGGAATAGGTCCCAGTCTCTTGATTCCAAGTACTTGTTTCTTTTTTACTAGAAAACAAATAATACAAATGTTTCAAAGATCTAAACAATGTATTTCCAATTTATCATTTTGGGAAGACAGGTTTAAGAAAACAGTAAAACAAACAACAACAGCAAAAAACAACATACTTGAAACTTCCTCAAAACCATCCCAGAATTCCTTAACATTGGCATTTGAAATAATGCTGTCTTTGCAGTTGAGGAGATCAGCTTGGTGGTCTCCAAAATCGAGACTAATTGAGTCCGCCTTCCACAAGCTAATGTTCATTTTCTTATGCACGCCAGAAACCACTGCAGGCTTATAAATGATAGATAATTATAAGTTAAAAGACATACATGGACACTTCAAAAATTTGATTTTATACACAACATACAGAAAACAGTTAACGTGTTGAATTTATGGACTAATTAATGACAAATTGTGAGAATTAAAGCAGCTTTTAAAAATAGTTCCTGACCTGGAAAGATGTTCACAATATATTTTCAAAGAGAAAAAGTGATAAGAGAATGCCATGTACTGGCAGAGTACACTGTCATTTTTGAAAACAGTAATTATAATATGTAGTATTTTTCAGGAAAGAGTCTGAAAGGCTACATTAAAATTTTCATTTTTAAGCAATTTATAATGTTTTCATGTTTTCTTTACAGATTCATTTCTATAGAAAAAACATAACCTTGTACATATGTAATAAGATTTCTATATATATAGTCTTTTGGATTAAAACAAATGATATCCATTTTGATTTTATGTCACTTAGAACATGCACATATTCTTTACCTCTACAAAGATAATGACAAATAAAAATATTAACAACCAAGCACAACAACAATAAATTTAAAATCTATGACTGATTCCCTGAAAGTCAACTGGTTCTTTGAAATCACAGGAATTCCAATTCCCTCCAGACTCTCTAACCCAGAAACCAATTTGAGGTTTTAAAACTCCAATGCCGATGTCAAAAAAAGATCTCTAAGGCAATCTGATGCATTATTCTTAGGTTTTTTTTTTAAATCCTTTATTATAAATGAAGTAAAAAGAAAACAAAGTTGCGACTTAAAGAGTCTCTTGTAAAAGATATTGTTTTACATACTCTTAAAACACATAAAGTGTGAGGCACCATAAATGCAGAATAACCTCAAGCTAAGGTTGTTATCACAAAAGATATGTCAAAAACATAAAAAAACACTACACTAAGAATAAGAAGTTAACAACTTGGGTAACTACAACATTAAAATTCCTTTCAATGGGCTAATAATATATCCAACTATTAAAACAGGTCAGCTATTAGATAATTAACTATGGCTGATCATTCACATATTAATTTCCAGACCTTATTATGTCTATTCAGTAATACTTCTATCCAGCCTTGTAACATTCCTTATTACAGTAACCAGCAGCTTGGGAAAAGTAAAATTTAAAAATATATTAGAGTATCCTCAAGCAGAATTCTTAGGCTACTCTCCTCATCGTCTTCCTGAAACTCTGAAAGCCTTTGTAATTTGATGCCTTGCTTCTAGTCTTCTTCCCTTCCCATTCAACTTCCAATCTGCTTTGCTGTGTTATTCTATGTTGAGCTGTACTACACATGAAATACAGCCAGTATTTTATAACAATCACAAACGGAGTGTAACGTTTAAAAAAAATGTGAATCACTGTATTGTACACCTATGACATATAACACTGTACATCAACTATATTCCAGTTTTTAAAAAGTCAACCTGATTACTTTGATTCTTCAATTAAATCTGTCATCTATAGGATAAAGTTCGACTCTTTAGCATGATATAAAGGTCCCTCATCATTATAACTAAACACCTCATTTCCCCATCATTACCCCACAAAACTCTTATGTCAGCTAATCAAGGCTACTTACTGAACAGTTCCTCGAACACCTGATCCTGTTTATTTCTAACCTCCCACCCATCTAAAAATCCCTGAGACAACATCAGTTTAGACTACCAGCCCTTTTGAACTAGTCCTCTAGCTCAGCCATTCACTCTTTTAGGTTTCCACAGTACCTGAGACAAAATTCTTAGCAGATTTAACATATTTTAAAAAGTATTTACTTACGAGGCTGTTTAAGCCTAAACAAACTTAAGTTGTCTAAATTGCGACCTAGCAATGGCATCAGGGATTCAAGGCAGAGCCAACCAAAAACATATGCATTAAATACTGTGTGTATATTTTTTCTGGGGTGAGGGACTAAGCTATCATCAGATTTTGCAAAGAACTAGTAACCTAAAAAGATTAAGAATCATTGTACTAAAATGGTTCTTACTCATTTTTACATAACTTATTCATTTTTATATTCTTATTGGCCAAGCACAGAGACTAGATTTTACTAGGTGCTCAATAACTATCTACTGAATGAAAAAAATGAAGTAAAACATCAGTGATGTTTTCCAGAATGCAAGGAAAAACCTGAACAGGACACTAAGTCATACGAATCCCTAATTTATGCACTAATGTAGTAAATCACCACCTGAAACGTGTATCAAACATTATTATGTCAAAACTGGTCAAACAGAAAGTCACTTTTATTTGAGCAGAATTAAATAATGGAGTTTCTCATTTAAGATTTGATGAACTTATAAATAAATGTCCTACAGTCAAAGGCAAAAACATCTACACTTATCAGTTCAAGAAAAATGCTTTCAGTATTAACATTATAATAGCATATATGAATCTGTTAACTGGACTAAAAGACAAATGTAAAGAAAGGAAGGCGTTACCAAACTTTGTAAATACATGACTTTATTAGAAGTCTGCTCACTAGCAAACTGAAACTATAACATCAAATAATCAGTGCTTCCCTATTAATTAATAAAAATCTGACCAAAAAATCAAAATTCAGAAATAATCATTCTGATAACTTTTTTGATATCTTCCAACCCAAATGTGTCAAGATTATCCTTCCCTTTTCTCTTTAGTCCTAAGGAGAAAACCATTTTTCCTATTCAACCAGCTTTGGTTCCACCCAGAGCATACTAAATCAGCTTAAAATACTCACTTGTCCATATTTCCAACACTCTTTGAAAAGCTTCCAATTATTAGTATTTTTATAATCCTTAAGCCACAGAATATGCTTCTCACAGATCCAAGAATGTGGTATATCACTGTACAATTTATTGTTTTCATCCATGGCAGATTTTCTGCTTTCTTTGGGTTCTTCTTTGAACTCTGATTTTACATTTATCTTAGAGGCTTTATTTGGTGGAATTTTGTTTTCAACAACTGAAGCAATTATGTCATCAAGAATGTTTGGCATAGTCCTTCCACTTTTACCACTCTAATAAGAAAAAAATAAATATTTTAAGCAGAAACGATTACATTTGGAAACCTCTGCTTTAATTTTCCATTAACATAGCAAACACCACCACAAACAATATATCTGGCTTCAAGAATCCAGCCAGTGGATTTGGATCTCTAGTGCCTATACTGCTCCTGACAGTGGGAAGCAGAAGTTGAGTGGTCTCCATGGGAAAAACTGTGGCATCTGCAGAAACTTGAAGTGTGGTCTTTCTTACTTTTACAACGTTTTAGGATCAGGGTAGAGGGAATAGAGATTAGGAAGACTCTCCCAACTTTTAAAAGCTGCTAAAAATTTGTGTCTGCTTATGCAATTATTCTGTTTTTATTTTCTTTCTGGTGAAAAAGCAAAAGTTGATGTCTATATATTTTAATTAAGAAAACTTATATTTGCATCCATCCCTCCCACTCCCCCCCAATTAGATACATGCTTTTCAAATTTTGAAGGAGTATCTTAGGGCGGTTTTGGAATCAATATGTCCCTCCCTCAACTCTTTTTACCTGGAAAAGAAAATCTCTGGATTTTAAGTTACCAGAATTATAATGCAAATAGGAACATGCACAGTAATTTGGTATATTTGATTGCATCTGCATCTATTTATCATGTAGTTCACAGCAAAGACCCCAAATCTACATTCTTTAATTTAGAATTCCATATGAAACACAAAAATCTAGCTTCTCACTCACGGGGGTTCCCATTGAATAAACTGGTGCAAAGGCAATGCCAGCATCTGTAGAACCCACGCGTAGCTTGCCAGCAGTTGTGGTCAGCAAATCTCGTAATGTTGAACCTTGCTCATTATTCTGGGGTACAGGAGGTGATGTTCTACTATTTGGAGAATCAGGATCATCTTGTTCTCTCTCTTCTTTAAATTGCTTTTCAAGGGCAAATTCTTTGTTTTCTAAAATAAAACATTTTAAAAAATGCAAATAAAATTAAACATGCTATTAAAGTACAGACAAAGGGACCCTACAATTACAGCGAGAGGTGAAAGCATGAGTGATCTCAGTACCTGGGCACACACCAGGGGATGCGTTAGGTCCTTTAGGGGTCAAACAGTTTGAATATGAGAAGGCCTTCCTCAATATTTTAGACATGAAAGTGAGTTTGCACCTGTCACAAATGGAAAATGCTATAGCTAAGACAGGGACAAAGTGTAGATAAGTTACAAATCTATTGCTCTGGTGGCTTTACTGATGTGCTCATCTACGGATGATTCTATACCTAGCTTTGATATGATCATAGGAAGTTGAGTTCCTAGTAAGAAACATGTTTTACTGACCCTAAGCCACAATGCAAACAAAAGACAAAACTAAAGTGTTCTAAGTGGACCGTAGTACATTAGTGTATCAGAGTCCACTATTGATTACAAATCTTCTACCAGACAATAAATCAGATTTACCTTTTTTTTCCTCTCTGGCCTTTTGCTCTGCAAGGTCTGCTAACCAGTGCAGGGGTGACCGGGATTCTGGAGGAGCTACCTTGCTGTCTGTGCTTACATCGCTCCCTGGACTGCTGCTGCCATTACTTTCAGGCTTCTGAGGGGTGCTCTGCTGCTGAGACTCAGGCATGCACAGAGAAATTTTATTACTGTGATTAAGAACACTCTGTAAAACCTACAAAGGTAGAACAGTTGAATTTTAAAAATATTATCTCTTCAATTATTCAGAGTTAAAAGTAGAGGTTACATTTATACAGTAACATAGGAAACATGATTTACAAAACATTAAGTCCTAAAGTGGATTTCAAATATCAAAGTTGATTCCTTTAACCATGCAGTTTACTTGAATAGAGAATTTTCACTCACTTGAGACACACCATTCATAGGAGAAAAATTTCCAACTTGTATATTCTGTTTGTTAGTACAATGACAATGGGATTTAATACCATATTTTTCTCTAAGAGTGTGCATCGCATCCAAAAGATCTGTCAAAACTACAAAATATAATGGTTAATTAAAAGGTTATCATTAGTTGTTAAGATTATAAAAATTTTTTGTTTTTCTTGTGTCTTTTCGCTTTTCTTCCATTTTCCCTTCATCCCTCCTATTTCAGGTTAGATCATTCAACCAAATTCATGTTCTCTATTCTTTCCTCTTTTACCTCTATAATGGAAAATCAGTATGATCAAAAAAAAGGAGGGGGGGGGGCAGAATAACCTGTAATAAATAAATCTAATATACTCTTTTTCATTACATTCTGGTTCTCCTCAACCCCACTTTCTCAGCCAAGCTGCACAGCTTGCAGGATCTCAGTTCCCCAACCAGGGATCAAACTCGAGCTCCCATGCAGTGGAAGCATAGAGCTCTAACCACTGGACAACTGAAGAAATCCTAGTTTTCTCCATCTAAAATAGCTCCTCTATGGCTTTCTTCATCACTGGGTTTGGGCTTATCTTGCTAACTATTACACAGAGGATTGTAAGGACAGAAAAAGAACAGTTTAAGATTAGATAAACCTTATTTCTTCATTCTACTACTACTACCTACTTCTAAGTAATCTGGAACAATGAAGAGCTGTTACACTAAGTCATTAATGTGTATTTATACTTACCAGAACCAGGTATAATTTGAGTTGGCATCAAATGTTTGTGATCATGAGGCTGTCCCTTCACACACTTCATCCAAGCATACAATTCTTTATCTGTAAGATTATAACATGTGCACTTTCAATCATGGTTTTGTAATTATAAAATTGATGGTATATATGAAGAGCCTAACAATTATATAAAATGTCAATGGTAGGCTTCATATGCTTCTTAAAAGAAAAATAACCAAACATTTCCACTATTCTGAGAATTTTATAGAAACAAGATACAAAACATATGAAATGTTACTAGCCTTTTCTAAAATGACTGTTCTTTAGTCTCATTAATGTATTAGTCACCTCAATCTTTCCTGTAGCTAATTTTTTACTCTTAGCTATTTGTGACAATCAGGCTTTAGGCCTGATCTTGGTACCTTAGATTTTTCAGTTTGAGGCTACTGCCAACTTATTTTTTTTAATGTGTCAAAGACATAAACCGTCACAAGACATGTAAAAAGCTTCAACTTGATAGACAGCATTTAATAGCTATTACTGCAACAAGGCTCCATACCTGGAGTAGTCAGTGTATTCACACAGAGCATGAGGCATATCATACACAGGAAAAAGTTTAGCACCTTGACCTCAAGATCTTCTTCTATGAGACTAATGATATAGATAATTACTTATAATATGGCTGTAAGAGCTTCAACAAACGTTAAAAAGCTCAATAAATTCAACATTAAAAAATCCAGAACTATTTTACAAAAAGTTTCAGAGGAAATAAAATTCAAATCCAGACAAAAACTGATTTTAAAAGTGTTGACTTTCCCTACAAAACCTACATAATAACTTGTAAATATTCTCTACTTATATTTTAGATATTTAGGTTAGTTACCACCATATAGCTATAACCTAGTCAGTGTGAGCTTACTGCAATATTTATCAGTGAAATAAGGAGATATATAAATAAAACAAATATATATTCATATATTTATAAGACACAATACAACTCAAGGCATATAGATTGTACTTTAAAAATCTATGGTTGACCGACAGACTATACTTTCAAAATTAATAGTACTATGGTATCTGACAGCAACACAACTTAGGTTTATTATATATACACAACTTATCTTGTTTAAGAAAGGAGTCATGCTTACATACGCATACAATATAAAAAATACATTAATTTCTTTTTAATTTGGCAAAGGGAAAATGAAAGTAACATGGGACCAGTAAAAAGGAATGGAGTTTCATAACAGTGCAGCTAGTTCTTCTCTCAACCGAAAATATCCAAATAGATTCTTAAGGTTCTGAAGATACTTAACAGCCTTCAATGCATTCCTTACTATAGTTTTACATAGGTGCAAGGTGCAGATCACAGAAACAACTAGCTGTGGAGCTCCCCCACTTGCTTAGGGCTCTTTGGTAAGCGCTGGGTATGTAAGAAAAAGGGTGAGGCTTTAGTAGTCCTATCACTGGAAAAGCCACTGATGGCTAAATCACAGTTCATCTATCTGACACACCACTTTGAAAAAGAGCTGCCTGCAATGAAAATCACATTCACTGCTTTTAGATACTGAATAGTCTACCACTAAACGTGATTTTTCTTCTAATACTTGCACAATTTGAATCCTCTCATTTAAGACTGCTGCTGCTGCTGCTGCTAAGTCGCTTCAGTCGAGTCCAACTCTGTGCGACCCCACAGACGGCAGCCCACCAGGCTCCCCTGTCCCTGGGATCCTCCAGGCAAGAACACTGGAGTGGGTTGCCATTTCCTTAGACCCCCCAAAACCTTCAGGTTACTAGTATTTAAGTAGCTACGTCCTTAATTGTCTTAGATAAACTTTATCTAAAACACTTGTACAGCAGGAGAAAAAGGTAAAATTACTTTCTTTTTAAACTTTCTAATATCTTCCAGCAGGAAGGACACTGTTTTTGTGCCGTTTTATTTTTTCTAGAATTTTAAAAAATTCATTTAACATATAAAAAAGACTTTTTCATTTTCTAACTAGGGATAAACAGTGCTAGTCGCAGCATATTCTTAAACATTTTGATTTAAGCTTTACGGACCAACTTTTAGAAAAATCAATTCATTCTAGCAAGTATTCAATTGTGACTTCGTTGCTTGACTATGTAATTAATAGGTCCTCTAAGGGAGTGCAGGCTCTGACACGGTGGCCTCTGAATGCAACGAAGCCTAACCTAAACTTGGGCTACATTAAGAAAATATCTACCTGAGAAAGTGGATCTACTAATCAGACTAAAAAGGTATAGATAGTTTTATTTTAGAAAATCTAGCTGTTTCAACAAGCTGTGGTTAACTTTAAAAAAAAATAAACTTCACAAAATTTGCTATTATATTCGTAATTAAGGAAGGCAAGGAAAATAGCCTCTAATTCATCTAATTTTCCAGATCAGTGGTCCTAAAGAAAACTATCTTAATAAAAAAAAAATTTCAATTTAGATGAAGCTGTAACTAACCTCTAGAACTCTTCCTTTCCTTTGCCTTGTAACAATCTAAGCAGACCACAAATCCGCATTTCTGGCAGACCCAGTGAATGTTAAACAATGTTGCTTCACACGCATCACACATCTCCCGGACTCCTCTCACTGCTCTTTTCCAGGCAATTTTGGCTGAAATACAGAGAAATAAAAATTTAAAGGCAAACATGCTCTTTTCCATACAATTTTCACAGACATGCACGAAAACCATTAAACCAAGGATTTCAAAGGATTTATTAACGATCAAGAGCAGATTTCTTGATGTAATTAGAAATTCTCTTCAGAAGACTTACATCTAATGGAGGGTTTCTTCAATCTTGGCACTCTTGACATTTGTATGAATAATTCTCTTTTGTGGGGGACTAACCTGTGCAGAGTAGGATGTTGAGTACCATCTATGGCTTCCACCTATTAAGATGCTAATTCTCTACACCCCCAGCACTTTTCAGTTAGCAAAGAAAGGCACCTTTTATTTCATTCAGTTTGGCACCTTTCAGATACCAAATGTCCCCTGGGGGACGAGCTAGTGACTTTAGGGATGCGAAGGAAAAGCAGCCAATGTTTGGAGCACTATGTTAGGCGCTTTCCTTAGTGAATAAAATACTTCATTAACAAAACTACGAGGTGGTGATCATTCCCATTTCACATTCGTACAGTTAAACAAGGAACAAAGTTGAGATTCAAATATAAATTTATCTACCTACAAAGACTGTGATGAACAAAAAGCTTAAATAACTGGGATGGAGTATGTCTTTATACGGCAAATGCTGAATTTCCCAATCTCACATTCAAAGAGTCTTTATTGTGCTCAATTATTACCAACATGTTATTGTCATTTCAAACTGCTAATCATTCAATTCAACCTCAAGTGGAAAAGACATTAACTAAATACATTTACGTGTATTTGCAGATAAAAAAGTGTCATTATCAAATTAAAAGTAAACAAGCATAGGTAAGGTAAGATTAAGGACTTCTCCCATGGATGAAACATACCCCAAAGAGAAATTCTTAAAACGAAATGTGCATAGCTGCATGTTCTAAGCATTTAACTTTCTTACCATCCTTTTTCACCCAGGACAAAGCTGTTTTTTCAGATGTTACCAACTGACAGAACTTATCACCTATTATATCCAAGATGTATTTTGATGTTTCTATGTCTAGTTCATCATCTTCGTAATTTTCATGTGTCCATAAACTCATAGCTTCATCATCATACTGGTCAGGAGTAGAGAAACCATCTATTCTAACCACTCCATTTTTACTAAATGACAATCTGAAACATTAAAATATAAAAGCATTAACTAACAAGACACAAGTCCAGGCTTAAAAAGTTATACAGTGAATTTATATTTTTGTATTATAAAAATATAAATTACATTTACAATTAAAAAACATGAAAATAGGGTGGTTTTCACATACACAAACTTTACTAACAAATTTAACCAACTTCCGACTCCCATAGTGCTTACAAATGGCAAAAAGTGGGATCAATTTCAAGTTGTTTCAAGAAATAAGATCTTTCCTATCACTTAACCACTTAACTCTAATCAAATGAAAACTATCCAAGTGGTTCATGATGACAAGAGTTAACTGCTGGCCAAAAGCTGCCTTGAGCAATGCAGTTACTTTATACATAATCTAAAGCAGCAACTTCTACAGTTGAAAATGTTCTAATTTACCTGAAGACTGAGATTTTTTAAAATGCTAAATTAAAAAGTACATTTTCTTCATTAATTAAAATGATACTTCATTAAAGTGATCTGGAGGAACAAGACTGAAATAGCGTATTAGGAAATCCATTAGTACTTCCTTCTCTTAGCTTCTGCTGTCCAATTTATGCAACCCACTCAATTCAGGTTCCATTTAGGGTAAATGGAAGGCAAAACTGCCATTTTCCTGCAGGCTGATGGTTATTTTTCAGTTATTTTTGTTCTTACTCAATTCTCAAAGAGGGTATCAGTACTACATTACAAATCATTCTGTATTTTTCAAACGGACTGATACCAGCAACATTCGTTTACCACTTTTTCCTATCATTTTATTACCTTTCCCTCTTTTTCTTAAAAAAGTAACTTTCTCCTTTCATTACAATTCTTATTATTTCAGCTCGTGTTACGTTTACCTTTCCTTAAAACTTTCCCAAGGATTTTTGGCAACGCATTTCTTTTTGGCTGTGCTGGTGCTCCGTGCTGCGTGGCCTCTCCTCTGGCTGTGACAGGTGGTGGCTGCTCTACTGTGGTGCGTGGCTTCCCCCGTGGTGGCTTCTCCCGTGAGGCATGGGCTCTAGCCCTTCTGGGCTCTGCAGCACAGGTTCAGCAGCTGTGGCGAACCAGCTGAGCTGCTCGGCAGCATGTGGGGTCTTCCCAGGTCGGGGGTCAAACCCGTGTCTCTTGCATTGGCAGGGAGATGCCACTGAGCCACCAGGGGAGCCCTCCACAAAGGTTTTCTTATCTCTTCAAACCTACTCTCCTGATTTCTTTTCCATCTTCTCTGCACTTCCATGTGGACTACCTTCTGTAACAAGTCTTTGAAGTTGTTTGTCCTTTGGGGACTGCTGTCTAGAAAAACCATGAAGAGATATTCTGTTCCTACCAACACAGATTTTTGGGATCTCCACTGCGCTACAGTACTTTTATTTGCCAGAGCAAAGTGCTGCTTAACTTCTTAGGAAGAAGATGATGATGATTTGGAAAAATAATTGCAGATAACATCAGAGGAGCACTTCATACAAGCTTGGGACTATGCTAAGGACTCTGTATACTTTATCTCATTCCACTTTCATGAAATCTCTGAGGCAGGTACCACTATCATTCTTATTATGCAGATGAGACAGGCTTAGCTATAATCCTACTGCAGTTAATAAAGAACTAAGGGATGGAGCTGGAACTGAAATCCAGGAATGATCGATTCTGGAATCTGAGACATCAACTAGTCTCTACTGGCGGGATTACCCAGCTGTTCATTAAACTCTTACAAATGTATAAACTTTTGGTATTAAAGTATGATTTAGTAATACTAAGATTACAGTAGAATGTAAGTTAATAACTATTAAGTTGCTTTTATGTTTACCACAACCTGTGAAATGCGGCATGCTACTAACCAATCTTTCCAGTCATTTTATAATGCTTATAGTACATAGATTTATAGACTATCTGCTATTGTGGCTAATGCAAACACAAATGTGACATTATTTTGTTTTATACAAATAAACTGCTGTTTCCTATCATTTAGGAAAAAAAATACTAACATTTTCTCCTTAAGGAAGAATAAATCTCTCAGAGGAGGAAGGCCCTATACTAGCAGTGAGAATATGAGTTTAGTCTAACATTTAACTATTGTTAAATTGGCACACAAGACTAAATTTAATATCTTTTTACAATGCTTTTATAATGCTTCAGAAACACAGGCTCAAAGCCTCATTCCCATCTCCAAAAGACCCTTAGAATGACAGTATAACTTCCAAAATCTATTAACATATTTTCCTCCCATCACAAATTTTCAACTTACCGTCTAAAGTAGTAAAATCTACAAAACACTGGTGAGTGAGTTGGTTCTTCTCCCTTTTTACTCCGAATAAGTCTACATTCTCGGCACTTTTGCAAATTAGGCCCTATCTCACAGCAGGAGTCATCCTGTAAAAAGGATTCCCCAGTTTGCTTCAGCTTCTTGACTTTACGCCAATCTTTCAATACTGAACGAGGGATGCCAGCTGTAAAACCAGTAGAAAGTATTAGCAAGATGTATCTTTTCACAAAGGTAAACTCCTTAATATTCAAGTCAATTAAAAAGATCACTTGGAATGAAGGCGAAAAAAAAATTTCACACCAATCATACAATTATGACCATATATTAAGATTGTAAAAAAAAAAGATTACAGTCCTAGGTACTCATTATAACTAAAAAATCCACAGCAGCATTTTTATTATTCTACTCATTGAATGAACTCTTAATGTCAGTATGATTGAAATGCAGAGCTAAGTGAAATTTCCAGCTGATTGAAATCTTCCTAGGTTCAATATTTGTATCTATTTAGTACCAAACATGAGAAAGGTTCATTTTCAACGGTAACCTAGAGCTAAAAATATAGTTCTTCTACACATAAATTTGGTATATGTTGGAAGAATCTCTTTCAAAATGCACATGAAGAACCTAAAGACCAAAACTTAATACTTCTAGAAATTATAGGCTAGTTTCAATGTATTTATGTAGTTTTGAAATATTTAATTTGATTCTGCAAGATAAGTGTGAACCAAGACAAATGCTGATTTTATCACAATATATTTGTGGGAAGAGGGCTAAGATTCTTCTCCTAATATCTCTCCCTTATTATAATGCCCTCCATTTGGTATCAATATATTGATAGAAGCAGTATCTTTTAGAAAAATAAACAGGTTTGAAGGATGTGAAAGAAAAAAACCAATATTAAACTGGCTGTTTTTATTGATGGTATAAAGAAAAGGCATCAGGGAAGTCTAAAGAAAAACAAAACTCAAATGCACTACACCGTGTAATATTTACAGGGAAAAAATTATTTACTGTACTCTGCATCATTGCTCAGTCACATTTATTAACTTGAACTTAACTGTTGTTATAACACTGGCTCAAGTAATCAGTCATCTATAGAGCAGCAATCAAAATAAAAATTCTGAGAGAGATACCAGATCACCTGACCTGCCTGTTGAGAAATCTGTATGCAGGTCAGGAAGCAACAGTTAGAACTGGACATGGAACAACAGACTGGTTCCAAATAGGAAAAGGAGTATGTCAAGGCTGTATACTGTCACCCTGCTTATTTAACTTATATGCAGAGTACATCATGAGAAACGCTGGGCTGGAAAAAACACAAGCTGGAATCAAGATTGCCGGGAGAAATATCAATAACCTCAGATATGCAGATGACACCACCCTTATGGCAGAAAGTGAAGAGGGGCTAAAAAGCCTCTTGATGAAAGTGAAAGAGGAGAGTGAAAAAGTTGGCTTAAAGCTCAACATTCAGAAAACTAAGATCATGGCATCTGGTCCCATCACTTCATGGGAAATAGATGGGGGAAACAGTGTCAGACTTTGTTTTTTGGGGCTCCAAGATCACTGTAGATGGTGACTGCAGCCATGAAATTAAAACACGCTTACTCCTTGGGAGGAAAGTTATGACCAACCTAGATAGCATATTCAAAAGCAGAGACATTACTTTGTCAACAAAGGTCCGTCTAGTCAAGGCTATGGTTTTTCCAGTGGTCATGTATGGATGTGAGAGTTGGACTGTGAAGAAGGCTGAGCACCGAAGAATTGATGCTTTTGAACTGTGGTGTTGGAGAAGACTCTCGAGAGTCCCTTGGACTGCAAGGAGATCCAACCAGTCCATCCTAAAGGTGATCAGTCCTGGGTGTTCATTGGAAGGACTGATGCTGAAGCTGAAACTCCAATACTTTGGCCACCTCATGCGAAGAGTTGACTTATTGGAAAAGACCGTGATGCTGGGAGGGATTGGGGGCAGGAGGAGAAGGGGACGACAGAGAATGAGATGGCTGGATGGCATCACCGACTTGATGGACATGAGTTTGAGTGAACTCTGGGAGTTGGTAATGGACAGGGAGGCCTGGCGTGCTGCAACTCATGGGGTCGCAAAGAGTCGGACACGACTGAACTGAACTGAACTGATAGAGCAGCAAGAACTCATAACATCATATCTAAATTAAATGTAGCCTATTCCATTTTTAAAAATATATTCACTTAAAAGCTTTACATTTTGGGACAAGCAAATATTTGTTGACTCCTATAAGCATACTCATACTGCCCATATTAATCCAGTTATACGCTAGACTTGAGATTTACAGTTTGTTATTTCTATCATGGTGAAAGAATAAACTGTATTTCCTACCATCGTGTTTACTACTCATGCCCATTTTGTGGTTCAGAGGCAGTTCAAGTGTTCTCCTGAGATTATATAGTTTTTGCAGAAGCATATGGCAGAACTGTTGTCCTGAGTGCTCACTATCCTGTTGATAGCATGCACAGTACAATTACAGCAAGATCACATACATCTTAACACGGGGTTTAAACTTCAGGGTGGCCCATTTCAAACAGGCGCCAGTATCAAGCCCTTTTATGACTGCTCCTGGTTCTTTATAATTACATGTTCTGTCACTAACAAAAGGCAAGGAGCCATTTGGCTTAATCCACTAGAGAAACACATACGTGGACACACAAATACCACTTATGGAATAAAAAATGTTTCCAGAAGGCTTGTGTAAAAGGCTTGTTATTTCTTCCATTGTGTGTAAGACAGATTTCTCTGATGAACTATATAAAAAAATTTAGAGCTTCTAGAAATCAGAATGAACAACAGAATAGTACAGTGCTGATACTTTTTGTTATACTACTTCCAATCATTTATTTACTGCTGCTGCTAAGTTGCTTCAGTCGTGTCCGACTCTGCGACCCACAGATGGCAGCCCACCAGGCTCCTCCGTTCCTGGGATTCTCCAGGCAAGAACACTGGAGGGGGTTGACATTTCCTTCTCCAATATATGCAAGCATGCTGACCCTATGGATAGCAGCCCACCAGGCTCCTCCGTCCACAGAATTCTCTAGTCAAGAGTACTGGAGAGGGTTGCCATTTCCTTCTCCGCATTTATTTACTACTTTATTATATCAGAATAAACTAAGTGAAATCTTTCTACTTAAACTGAAAAAGGACTATTAACCAATGTACCTTTATATTCCAGACAATGGAACATCCAACTGAAGTATGGATAACCATACTACTGTGAACAATTTAAATATAGTATTATGAAAAAGAATGAGACATTCATTTCAAAGCAACTCTTAATTCTGTGACAGAAATGAACACGTAGACCATTTTTTTAAGTAAATGAATAAATTATAAAGATAATTTATAAGGTCATATAAAGTCTGTTTTTGATATTATATTTTTTGCTTCTAGCCTAGGCCAAATGTGACTATGCTGAAATCCGTTTATATACTTTACTGTAATAAATAAAATAAAACTCCATTTTCAATTCTACATATATAATTTATTGGTGCCATCTAAAATCTAAAAGTTTGAGACTGAGACACTTGGTCAACAAAAAAATATCTAACTCAATGGATATTTATTCTTCCTTTATACCAGATTCAACCTTAGTTTTCTAATTTTCAGCAAATCCTTAAAGCAACTGCTCTAGCAACAGAAAACTGAGGGGGAAGAAAATAAGAAAAATACACGCTAACCTTTAATCTGTGATACATGCCATCACACACAAAATATTTTTGAGGTATAGAAATGAACTTGGGTAACAATTAAACCACTGATTTTGTGTATCACAGGACTTAAATTTAAATGTGATGGGTAATTTCAGTACACAAAATAATATTATCTAAAAAATTAGTCAAGGAAAAGCAGATAACTTTTAATAATCAGTAACAAAAGGCCGCAGATATGAAGATATTTCAAAACAGCAGATAAAGCAAATTCTATTATACGTAGCTTTAGAATGTACTAAAAAAAAACACACTATGTTTGTGTAATGATTATATATGTATAATAATCCATGCAATCATATTACACTATGTACAGACCTCACTCTTTTTTCATTTGACTATGATTGATGATAACTGCAATGAACATGAAAAGGACAAAGATTTAATCCATGAGGGAAATAACCCACTCAGGTTTAGAATTTATGAACTCCCAATTTAAAGAACTTTTCTAGAGAGCCCAGAACAAAATCAAATCAACTCTCCCCATAATTAACAGATGGTGTTTAATAGTCACTTAATATTATTTTGGACTTGGGAATAAATGGGACTTAAAGTAGTCCGTGTTATGCTAAATGTTATTTACTGTAGGGGAGATTTAACTAAGCCTTACAACTTGGGGAGGGGGAAGTGCTGATTCCAGTTTGTCTTAAAACTTACTTGGAAACATGTATAGTCACTCTCTCCAAATAAAAACAGAATATATACTTCATTAAAAGTTAATTTTATAAATTTAAGTTTATAACAATATTGTAAGCATTAAAAGCTGGAAGATTCCTATCTCTGTTTTCTGTAAGTTTAACTACAGTATCTGAATACTCAACACTAAAAGAAATGTTTTGTGAAACAAAAGAGAAATCACACTTATTGATCACACTAAGCCTCTCGAATTCATTAGGGAAGTAAGCAGAACACTGCAGAGAGAAAAAGCAACAGGGTATACATTCCAATTCTCAAATGAATGGCACGCATCCTGTATCCTCTTTTGTCAATCTCCCTCCCTTTCTTCCTTCTTATACTGGCATTTCAGTCTGTCAGCCTCTCTGTCTCTAGCTGAGCTTGGTTTCCTTCATTCTTTCACTGCTGATTGTCCTTTTCTATGATTCCATCCTCTTGCTTTTCTCTCTTTCACTTTGCCTCTGGCTCCCACACAGGCATATGGGAAAGACCTCATTCAGAGAAAAGGCCCAAATAAGAGCCTTTAAGCATCCAAGTGTTTATGCAAAGTACTTCTGGATGTCCACATTGTCACAGATATTTCATATACTGCATGTGGATGAATACACAGATAGTGGAACGATGAACCTCTTTCTGCATTGTGCAACATACCTAAAAAATAAGAAACTGAGAAAAACTACTTCTAGAGTTAAAAACAGCCTGGTTCCAAATAGGAAAAGGAGTGCGTCAAGGCTGTGTATTGTCACCCTGCTTATTTAACTTATATGCAGAGTACATCATGAGAAACGCTGGGCTGGAAGAAGCACAAGCTGGAATCAAGATTGCCGGGAGAAATATCAATAACCTCAGATATGCAGATGACACCACCCTTATGGCAGAAAGTGAACAGGAACTAAAAAGCCTCTTGATGACAGTGAAAGAGGAGAGTGAAAAAGTTGGTTTAAACCTCAACATTCAGAAAACGAAGATCATGGCCTCTGGTCCCATCACTTCATGGGAAATAGATGGGGGAAACAGTGGAAACAGTGTCAGACTTTATTCCTTTGGGCTCCAAAATCACTGCAGATGGTGACTGCAGCCATGAAATTAAAAGACACTTACTCCTTGGAAGAAAAGTTATGACCAACCTACATAGTATATTCAAAAGCAGAGACATTACTTTGCCGGCTAAGGTTTTTCCTGTGGTCATGTATGGATGTGAGAGTTGGACTGTGAAGAAGGCTGAGCGCTGAAGAATTGATGCTTTTCAACTGTGGTGTTGGAGAAGACTCTTGGGAATCCCTTGGACTGCAAGGAGATCCAACCAGTCCATTCTGAAGGAGATCAACCCCGGGATTTCTTAGGAAGAAATGATGCTAAAGCTGAAGCTCCAGTACTCTGGCCACCTCATGCAAAGAGTTGACTCATTGGAAAAGACCCTGATGCTGGGAGAGATTGGGGGCAGGAGGAGAAGGGGACAACCAAGGATGAGATGGCTGGATCGCATCACGGACTCGATGGATGTGAGTCTTTGAGTGAACTCCGGGAGATGGTGATGGACAGGGAGGCCTGGCGTGCTGCGATTCATGGGGTCGCAAAGAGTCGGACACGACTGAGCGACTGAACTGAACTGATCATGTACTCTTCCTTGTAGCCACAAACAAGTTTTGAAACTTTTAGTAATTATGGAAATTCTTCTTGAATACAGAAATGAACACACAAAACCACAAAACCCGTTTTTCTTCAACTTTTACCCACTGCTATGGACTACTTGAGTGAGTAACATTATTAGTTAAATAGAAGTTAATTTTCATTAGGTTTTCAATTTTGTCTCCAGATGACAGAAGGGTGAGATATGGGCCATATCCACACTATTCTGTAGTTCTCTTCTACAAGTGAGACTTTAAGGAAGTTTCTGTGAAAAGGAATTCTTTTTTCAACTATTATCTTGTTATAGGCAAATATCTAATACAGTCATACCTTGGGGATAGTGTGGGTTCAGTTTCAGGCCACCACCAAAAGTAAAGTACACAAATTTTCCTCTTTCCCAGTGCATATAAAAGTTACACTTACACTATAAGAAAGTCTAGAGTGTGCGACAGCATTATGTCTAAAAAACAATACACATACCTTAATTTAAAAATAGTTTACTGCTAAACAAAAAGGCTAACCATCATCTCAGCCTTCAGTGATTTATAATCTTTTTACAATAGTAACTTCAAAGACCACCTTTTGAGATCACCAAAACAAGTATAATAACAATGGAAAAGTGTGAATTACCAAAATATGACAGACATGACGTGAGCAAACGTTGGAAAAACGGTGCCAACACTCTCCTTACACAGTTACCACAAACCTTCTATTTGTTATTTAAAAGAAAAAAAAAAAAGGCAGTATCTGCAAAGCACAGTAGAACAAGGTATGCGTGTATTAGAAAGCCAGTTTCAGTGTATAGAGATGGTCAAAATTCTGAACAACTACTGAAGTACACAATGGGTTTTTGCCAACATGAGTGCTATGTAAAAACATATTTCCACAAGCCTCTTGAAAAAGAAATAGACCTTCTCTCATTTCCTCTTACAGGGTACCTGTGAAATGTAGAAATGAAGTCAGTGAGCACATTACACTAGGGCAAATGAATGAAATCGAAGATGCCTTTAAGCTCTCTAATTCTTAGAGAACACGACAAGAACATATAGCCCATTTTACTTGAGATAAAAAATAATTTACTTACCACTATTATTGTTGCTCTGCAACTTCAATTTACTTTTCTCTTTGGCACTCCTGCTGAGAATCCCATTGGGTTTTAAATCTTCTTCCGTTTCGCCTTTTCTCTTTTGAAGATCATTCTGCTTCTTTTTGTAAGTTGGCTTAGGTTGCCTTTTAGTCCTTTGCTCTGATTTGCTTTCACTTTCGTCTGAATCTCCACTTTCAGAGCCAGATTCATAAGTTCGTTTGGCTTTTCTTCTATTTACTTTATCATCTTTTACATATTTATCAACTATGATCTTGCTATCTACACTATTTTGTAGATCATTAGATGTAGAGGCTATTAAATTGACAGAACATGGCTTAATAATTTCTGACACAGAACTCCCTGACTTTTCCATCTTATTGGTATTTTTGTCTTCTTCTGAATGTCTCGTAAGCCAGGCTTTCTTCAGTTTAGTATGGTAGTTCGGCTGACTTGTCTGGGACGCCTGCCCGTTTCCTACAGAGTCTGCTTTGTTTATTGTACTACAGACTACAGTGCTATCTAAGAGATGGGAGGCTGAAGGTGTCTGAGTTTTCACAGCATTAGGCTCAGTCTCACTGACATTACTACTTTTATATTGAGCTGCAGCCAATGCTGCCTTGTGCTTCTTTAAATGAATAAAATCAGTTGTGCCTGAAAACCCAGAGTTGGGCTGAACAGCACTGCCTGTCTTACTACTGGCTGGTGTAACTGGAGCTGTGATGCTGACCGTGCATTCTTGTGTTTGAGCCACTGAATGACTGACGCTTTTTGAAGAGGTACATTCTAAGGATTTAGAGGCCAAAATGGTATTTGATAATGAGTAAATTATTTCTGAACCACCCCAGCTGGAAACGCTGGGGGTAGTGGCAGCAGATGTGAATGTATCCGTTTTGGTATTACACACTGTATTTACAGCAGACATGACTGAACTGGGAACACTGCCCTGTGAGACAGCCTGAGAGTTTTTTTCGGATTTTGTGTGAGCACTGTCTGAATTCACACTTGGCAGAATGATTCTTCCACTCTCTCCAGCTTCTGCTGGTTTGAGGCAATCTGTTTGATTTGCCCCAAGTGAAGATCTCTCACTAGCTCGATCTCTGGGAGCTAACTGTACTGCTGGCACACTGTCAAGCTTCGTACTAGAAGGTGGACGCACGATGACAGATGCCGTGGCAGCCTGTGCCTTTCCGCTGCTTTTCTCTACATGCCATTCAGCTTTCTCTTTGCTGAGGTTATTATTAGATTTCCACATTTCTGTCAAACTCTGTTCAGAAGAACTCTTAAAACTTGCCTGAGTATCTTTTGGCTCAGGAATCAGTGTTGGAGGCTTTTGTGATTCTTGAACTTTCCCACCAGCATTTACAGGCATCACTGGAGTTAACGTTGGAGGGGAAAGGCTACTATAGCTGCTTTCCTTTCTTTCCAGGCTATGATGGATTGGCGGGTGAAATACCGGTGCTCTATGTAAAGCAGGCATACTCCGGAGTGTATTTGTAGAAGAAACTGTCAAATGAGTAGGACTCCTACAGTCATTTCTGAAAGTTGTCACTGAGTGAGAAGCAATTTGATGGGAAAGATGTTCTGGTACCTTGCCTACTAAACCTTCACTTTCTGGCTGATGTTTTATCAAAGGTGGAGGCTTTGAAAGAGATGATATAAACGAAGTCAGAGCTTGAGGATTAGCTGCTGTTGCAAGGGTATTACTCTGTTTCTCAGTGTAAAGATTTGAAATCTCTTTGGAGGGGTATGACCTTGGTGGCTCATTGACTACACTATTAGACAATGTAGTGAAATAGTTGCTTTGAGGCAAACTGTGAGGCACTGAGTGCTTCATTTTATAAAGATCTGATTCTATATCCTTGTCTTGTTTAATGAGATGGCTCTTAGGGCTAGAAGATGACGATGCTACCCTGGAATAGTTATCTCTATCACACTCAAGACCCTTGATTTTAGTTGTAAAGGGTGCAACATCAATACTTTCTTGAAGAATTCGACGGTGCTCCTCCTTATATTTGTTTAATCTCTCTCCAGTTTCCTGGGGTGGTCTCTGTAATTGATTCAATACAGGATCCACAAAATGCCTATGCAAGTGACCATCTTTTCCAGTCTGTGACCTATTTAGATCCAGGTCATTTTTGGCTGATGTGGATGCAACAGAACGCAATGGTTCAATGAAAGCTTTCCTCTCCAATTCTCTGTCAAGAAAATACACGAAGGTTTCTGTAAGCACTTTTCCTTGTATGATACAAGCATAGCTTCTATGCAATACTATTGTATCATAAGAGTGACACAAGACTTTGCAAGTGCTATAATATTAAGAAAATTAGAAGGGATATAAAACCAGAATAATAATAATTATTAAGTCTAGTTTTAAGACATTTGTTAAAAATACCTATTCATAAACAATTAAGAAAAACTATAAAAGATATGTTTTAAGCATTGGTGAACTCACTCTTTATGGTGATCTGCTAAACATTTCGCCAGCGGCGGACTGGAATGTGCTGTGACTTTAAGAGGCCGATGCGGTTCTGCACTGGAAGGCCTGACAGGAACGTGACTGAGTAATCCAATGCCATCTGCTGAGGTCACAGGGGTAGGCTGATGTAACCAAGGACTGGGAGAATTCTATTAAAAAAAAAATCCTTCAGTTACTAGAAAAAGCTAAATACAATATCACAGTAGGACTTTATAGTATATTTATGAAGAATGTGACTTTCAGTAAATATGTTTTATGAGAAGTACTGAGACGACTACCATAGTTATATGGATTTTTTTCATGTGACGAAGAATGTTAATCAGCATTAAAACAGTTTTGTCCAGGGGGATTCCCTGGTGGTCCAGTGGTTATCTGTGCTTCCACTGCAGGGGGGATGGGTTTGATCCTTGGTTGGGAAACTAATATCTCACATGCCAGGAGGTACTGGCAAAAAAAATTATTTCCAGAAATGTGTTGTTATTTATAGACTGCAGATCTTGAAGCCAGTGCCTTTACCTTACAAATGACTTACAGAGAACCTAGTGTTTACGATTTCCTAACTTTGTAACACCAAAAGACCATGTTGCTACTGGTAGAAAAAGAAAACATGTTGCTAAAATACATTTCACCAGATTTCATCAGGTTTATTTGCCAATTTTTGTTGTCAAAAGTAGTCTTTCCAATGTCATAATTCATTTAGATTAGGCACAAAAATTATATTTTCAAGGCCCATTTATACTCCATTTCACTGTATCCATTAAACTTGGAAGTGTGGAGGTACAACAAAATTCATTTTTAATATTAACATGCAGCCTTTCTCGTAGTGAGTATCTGGGGACACTGATGTCTATGTTGAGACTTACAACTATCTAATTACATGCTTCTAGACTGTTTCTATACTATGACTCACTGAAACTCTTCCAGAACATGCTTTGTTGAGTTATACTGTATTGAGTCTGATATTGGGAAAATATAATCCTTTGGTTTTAACAATTGACATCTCAAAATGAGAATGTGAAAACAATATATCACACCGAAGATACGCTGCTATAAAATTTCTTAGACTAAAAATATACACCATAAACCTCATATAAGAAAAAAAAAATGTATATATATACACACACATGAGCATTCAAATATATGTATAAAAGGTTTCAATTCTACAAGATCCAGAAATCTGAAGTTATACAGATAACAAGAGTTATTGGTATATACCTAAATATACATAAAAAAGAATACTGCACAGCTTAAAAAGGAAATCTTATTACATGCTATAACAAGGATGAACTTTGACAACATTATGCTACATGAAATACTGTATGAGTTCACTTTATATGAAGTATATACAACAGACAATCATAGAAACAGGAAGTAAAGGTGGGTGTTAAGAACTAGCGGGGAAAGGGAATTAATGTTTCACTGGCAGAGTTTCAGTTTTGCAAGATGAAACAGTTCCAGAGATCTGTTGAATAGCAATGGGAATATACTTAACACTACTAAACCGCACACTTTAAAATGGTTAAATAAATTTAATGTGTGGCTTTTATCACAATAAAACTAAATTTTTAAAATGTGTTTTAGAAGATTCTAGAGGATACTTAAAGTGCATCCTGGTCCACACAAAGGATTAAGTTGTCTCTTGGAGTTTAGCAGTGATCCCCAATCTCCCATTTTTTAGAGTGGGGTTGGTAATGCCCTCAACAACCATTTCTTAGCATGAAAATGAATTTGGTTACAAAAACCACACAGCCCATGAAGGAATAAGAGTCCCACACCACCATCTTCAGAAATACTCTGTCAGGCAGAGAGAATATCAGCACCATCTTCACACCCAAATATCAGGAACCTCCAACGTTAGCAGCCTTAAGAGAACAAGGGGCTTAGACAGGCATAGCTTATAGTATACATCAGTGACATACCAGGTGGGAAATATAATTTTTCTTTTAAAAATTACTTGGTTATACATACCAAAAGCCTTGTAATTTTATATAAATTTTATATCCTGAAGTTTCACTTCTAGGAATTTACCTGAGCAAAACAACTATGGGTATATACCATAATTAGTTGTGAAGACACTCATTTTTCATAATAGGAATTTTAGAAACAACTTAAGTTTACTTCTTTCAATTGGCTTTAAAAAAAGATAAACAGGATTTTCTGAGATTTCAGCTCCCAAGTTACTAAGCATCGAAACTTCCATAATCATTAGAAAAATAACTTTAAAAAATTCTAGCATGGGTTTCTCTGATGACTCAGTGGTAAAGAATTTACCTGCCAACGCAGGAGACAGGGGTTTGATCCCTGGTCCAGGAAGATCCCACGCGCTAAGGAGCAATTAAGCCCATGCACCACAACTACTGGGCTTCCCTGGTGGCTCAGCTGGTAAAGAATCCGCCTGCAATGCGGGAGACCTGGTTTCAATCTCCAGGTTGGGAAGATCCTCTGGAGAAAGGAAAGGCTACCCACTCCAGTATTCTGACCTGGAGAATTCCATGGACTGTATATATAGTCCATGCGGTCGCAGAGAGTTGGACACGACTGAGTGATTTTATTTTCACCACAGCTACTGAAGCCTGAGCACCCTCAGAGCCTGTGCTTCACAATAAGAGAAGCCACTGGAATGAGAAGCCCGCACACTGCAACTACAAAGTAGCCCCTGCTCTCCACAGAAGTCCATGCAGCAACGGAGACCCAGTACAGCCATAGATAAATGAGTAGAATTATATATATATAAAATTCTAGCACATTTTTGTAGTAAGAAATCTAAAAAAAAATTAACGGGATACTGAAAAAAGCACCTGTGTATATGTTGGTTAATAAATATGAGACATATGGTAAACCACAGCTTAACTTACCCTCCTTAACGAAGGCTCAGCATTAACCGCATTTTCTGGGTGAACCCACTTAGAAGGCAGACCAAGTCCTGAGTATGCATGTGTTCCATTTGGATATTGCCAAATAATTGGATAAAGTCCAAGCTGATTATATGAAGCAGATGGATGGGCTTGTCCAAGAAGATGAGGTGACTGGTGCTGTAACAACTGCTGCTGCTGCTGGTGTGCTAATGCTAAGTGGCTCAAGCTGCTGGCATGAGCAGTCTCTAGTCGTGGGTGGCCACCAAGTAAGGAGGCAGTAGGCACTCCGGGTAACACAGCAGGAAGTAAATGAGGGTGATGAACAGAATGGTGTGGACCACTTGTCAGAGGATGAGTGTTAATGGTAGGCAATGGAGTTTGACTGGATGATCCAGCCAGTAAGTGGGGTGCAGGAGTTAAGGCAGGATGATGAGTACCTGGATTTAAACATGTTCTATGGGATGAAGAATGAAGAGGAAAAGGATGCTGGCTTAAGAAAGGTGAAATGTGATTAGCTCCTGTATCTGACCCAATAAGTGCAGGATCTCTGTAAACTGTAAAATGTTCGTTTTTATCAATGATTAGAGGACTTTTTGTAGTTTCTAATGTACTGCCTCTAGCAGGAACCGGGTGGAAACTGCATCTTGATAACTCATGCTCTATCTTATTTGCTGGTCTTCTTTCACCAGCAGCTTGGCTGTTTGCGTAAGTGGCTTTAGATTTCACAGAATCCGGGGAATGGTTGACTTTAGGCTTAACAACTTCAGGTGAGGGGTTGGATTTTGTCTTGTGAGCATCTACTGAAGTATTAAGTTTAGATTTCATAGTTTCTGGGGGTGGGCTTCGTTTATGCAGCTTATCTTCCGTGACAGAAACAGCACTTAGAGAAGATAAGTAAGAGACATACTGATTTTTCTCCTTTTCCACACTCAAGTTTTCATTTCCTGAAGGAGCATTCCTTACATTTGATTGGGTTAAATCTACTTTAACTACATCACTGACCCAGTTCTGGTCAGAATCTTGGTTTCCTGTTTCCAAGTATTTTGTATTTGCAATTGAATGTTTTGAATCATTAACATTAGGATCCATTTTCTGAAGTGTTTGAAGGCCAAAGGTACTACTTGAGGTTTCCTGAGCCACCTTTTCTGTGTTAGTGTCATTTGTAATATCAATAACACATTTTGGAGTGGGCGGTCTGGATACAAACTTCTCCTTTGGTAATGATTCCATTGTGTGTGTCTTCTCTGTATTACGTTCCTGAAGAAGTAAATCACTAGAATTATGATCAGAAAGTGTGGCCTGTTCTGATGAATGGATAATCATTTTTTCTTGACGCTGAAAGTCAACAGACTTCTGTTTCTCTGTTTCTTCATGTTTTTTATCTTCCTGTATTTGATCCCAGGGATGCTGGCTATCTATTAGTGTCTCTTCTCCTGCCTTCTCATTATTCTGAGATTTTCCTTCTTCTCCATTTATCTTTGAAGTGTTTTTATTTTTCAACTCATTCTCTGGCTTCTGCTCTGAGGAATTATTTATTATTCTCTTATTTGAATTTTCTGAGTCACTACTCTCAGAAAAGTCTGAAACATTGTCGGTTCGCAGTCTTTTCATATTTAGTTTCTTTTCATCCTCCTCAGCTTTCCTTCTTTTGTTCATCACCTGTTTTTTACCTTTAGGATTTTCTAGGAGATTAAAAAAAAAACAGTTTTACCTTTCATATCAATATTAAATAAGCATATTTTAAATGAATTTTTATTTGTTCCCATGCCTTTAAAAGTTGGTGGGTCCTACCTCCTCGTGCTATATAATCATACTTTTCCTCCTTCATCTTCTCTTCATCTGGTATACTGCTATCTGAGCCCTTCCTCTTATTTGGACGAATATTTCTTTGTTGCTGGTGTGAATTCTGTTTTGGTACAGCAGTTTGGGAGTTCATTGCTGGTCTGGGACTATTTGCTTGGGCACGTGTATAATGACCCTAAAAATAATTGATAATGACTATTTACTACCTGATCCTAAGTAATTTAAGGGAAAATATTTTACCATAATCCATCACTAACAACATACATACGTGAACAGTGTTGCTATTTTGACTGGCACGAGACCTTCGCCGTGATGTAATGCCAATATTTTCACCTTTTAACAAAGAGTGAACAACATCATCTAGAAAGGTCATTTGAACCATAGAAGGATCGACATTCTGTGGTTCTAGTACCTAATCCATGACACAAAACAAGAACAAAATTAAATCCAATCAGCTAGCCAATATAATGATAGGTACAATTTCTTTACTGAGTAAAGATGTTTAGAAATCAATTTGAGATACCTAATTTGTAAGACACTGTCAGACTACAATAAATCACCTTTAATCATTAAAGATAAAATTATCTCCCAAATGTTATGAAGGTAACTGTTTCATGTTCTAACCAAAACTTAAAAAGCAAACACATCTATTGCAGGTATACCTTGAAAAACAAGGATTAAAGGTATTCAAGAATATATTGCCAAGTCATAATATGTATTTCAAAAATAAAAAATAATTTTCAAAAAACAGTTGTAAAATAAAACAGGAAGGTAAAGCGTGATCGGAATTCCCTGACACGCCAGTGGACAGGACTCCATGCTTTTACTGCCAGCCTGGGCTCAACCCCTGGTCGGAGAACTAGATCCTGCAAGCTGTGCAGCGTGGCCAAAAGAGAAAATAGAGCATGGGAAGCAGAAAAGGACAAACACTGTATAAATGAATAGTAATCTTGAGGTTAAAGAAAGAACTATTTTAAAAACTAAAGGCAATTTTGTGCTTCTGTGAGGTCAAAGTTTGTTAGCTTTTAAGGAAATAAATTATACATTTAGCATTTTGATGAAAAATTTAACTAAAGCACCTGCATTGTTTATAGAGGGAGTTCTTATTTATTCAGATACCCTCTACAATCCATTCAGTCAGGAAGATGTAAATATCTATTTTCTGGGGGGTAAATACAGTACAGCTTTAAAAGATCTGAAATTAAGAATTTAATTTCAGACTGTTGCTTAAAACTCCCTATGAAATTCATATCCTTAACATTCTCCATATTCACTATAAAACTTAAAGGAGTAAAACAACTCTGAAAGTGAATGTAAAAAGAACTTTAGAGTACATTTAAGTTTTCATTTGTGAAAAGAAACCATTTGGAAATATCTTTTATTACTGGAGAGACAGAAAAGCTAAGACTTTAAGGAAGTTTTACCTGACCTAGGGATGAACAAAAAAAAAAAGACTAAACAATTAAGAGTCTGATGCCTCCATTTTAGGGACTGATTTTCTCGGTGCTGAGATAAATTTGGCGTCACTATCTTGCTGTAACTTCAAGTGAACTCTATGTAACATCATATAGATGTGAATTTTCTAGGATTATAGGAATGCAAAAAACCTAGGGATGGAAAATAATATCAATCTCTTGATCCATTGGGGGTGGGGGGGAATGGAGTATGTGAATTGTAAACAGTTTCTTTTCCAAATCTGGACTATTTACCTGATCATTCATAACGATCATGGTGCGAGTGAAGAGATCATGATGAGTAATTATGCCAGTGAACCACTGGGTGGCAGAGTCTTGTCTATATACTCTCACTCTGTATCCATTCAAGGAGTAAGGACCTTAAAAAACACAAAACCACACATCATACACGACTTCATGGATGAAATGAAAAGGTAATGTGGAACCTGATGTATGAGCCTTTTAGCTGCTAAAACTTTTACCATAAGCAATTACAAATTTTGATTCCTGCAACAATTTGGAAAAGCTGCCAAAGTCTTAAAACATGCAGAAACTCTTCACTGAATTTATGACAGTAAAATGCCATACTGGTGTACTTTTGGATTAAATTCACATTGTAAGACAATAATATCTACATGTATATATATATAGGTATCTTTTAGAAAATAGGCAATGATTAAATAATAAAAGATATATGCATATCTGTATATATTTAAATATGTCAACACAATGGAGATAAAAATTCAATTCACAGGTACTAAAATGATATCAGATATTTGAAAGTTTAAAAAGAATTGTAAGGAAGGGAAACTGGTACACTTTATTAATGATAGTATTATACATTAACAATTTGCAAAATGCTTTCACAATTTACAAATGCTTATTTAATCTTCTCCAACTCTGAGGTATTTTCCTGTTGGTAAACATTAAGAAAGTGAGGTTGATAGGTTAAATAAATTTTTAAGTGAAAGAGCCAGGACTGAATTTATTTTTCTGATTCCTAGGTTGATGCCTTTTCTCTTAGAGTTAAGACATTCAGCACACCAATGAATGGTTTACTGTTTGCCAGTTTTTAAAAAACTATGCCAGCAACAGTCTAAATATATCAAATTAACAGATCTGTAGAAAGTATTCCATATTACTTATAAATTAAACATATTCATACCTATAATCAGTTATACAAACTATAGCCTTAAAAAATCTAACTATGGAAGAAATAGACTCCAAATTAGTTTTTCTGAATGGAATATTGAAAAAGCTTACAGAAAACTCCAAATACGCCAATTTTCAACTCCCATCAGGACACTACCTTAACGGTCTTGTTCTACCACCGAACACAATCTGGAGTCAGCCTCAAATAATTCTGCTTAGGATGGAATGGACTATTGCCTTAATCATTTCATCTCTAAGAATATGATGAGGAAAAAGGGTTACTTAAAAAAATAGTAACCTGGCATCTTCAGTAAAGTGCAAAGAAAGAAAGGAAGGAAAAAAAGAGACAGGTCATATCAGTCAGTCAATTTGTGGGCATTTTTTGGGTCCTGGATTAAAAATAAATAAAATAAAAATCAAGTCTGTGAAAAATCAATGAAGACATTTATGAGACATGGAAACTTGAACCTGAGTAATCATTATTTGAGGAACTATTAATTTTCAGCACAATAAATAGTATGGTGTCTGTTTAAAAATAGAACACAGCAATGTCTTAAAATTGATGGAAATAAATAACAGTATAGATGGGGCAGAATCTATCAAGATTTCATTTTATAGTCGGGGCTGAGAGAGAATATTTCAGTGAACTTTTAAGTGCCTATTTCTGTATATGTTTCAAATTCTCCATATAAAAGTTTAAAAAATATTTAGCCTAAGAAGAATGTATATGTAGATGATTTGCTATTAAAAAAAAAAACACATTCAACGAAAGGAAGCCACAACTCTGAGATTATCTCTATTAATGCTTAAATTAAATGGCATGGAAGCTGAGGCTGAGATAAACATGGGAATTTAACAAGATTACCTTTTAAAAACAATCAACCAAATATTGATACTGCATGTCCTTTTATTCCAGTTTCAGTTCAATTTCACAAAAGCTTATGTTTTCAATACATGGTTTCACTGACAGGAAAAGAAATCACTTAGAATCATAAAATCTCAACTGAAGACAAGCTTATATCTTACTAAAAAAAGGAAACAAAACTAAGACTAGTATTGTGGTCTTTGCTGAGGAAGGCAAACTGAAATAAGCCATTTTTATCAGATACCAACAGCATTCTTCAAAGGAAATCAACTGTGGCTCTGGGCAATCCTCCACAGAAAACAATGCTTCCTTCTCCAGGAAGGACACACCTAGAGTGTTCTGTAATATGGAAATTTTCCTATCAACAAAACACCTGTGTGGTCATAATTTTATTCCAGGCATTTAGCTCAAATTGTAAACTAGCAAAGTTATCAACTTCCTATTGAAATTATTCTGATTTTGCTATTATTTTCTGTGGCTTGTATATAATTGAAAATATTAGACTGGGTCTTTTATTTATACTGCATATAACTAAACAACCAAAAGCAAATGAGAAATTGCCCAGTTCAAAAAACAAAAAAATTAATGCATAACTCAAAACAGTTACCTTGCATAAAAATCTCCTGAACCTTTTGTTCCTTTACCCAGACTTTCACTTCTTCCTGAAGTTGCGGGTTGTCCCTGAGAACTGGGTTTAGGCTGTCTATGTCGTCCTAGAATTATAGATTAAGAGAAAGGTCCATGTTACGCTGTCCTAACATTAATGTTACCAACCTTCCCTCCTATGTGTTCTAAGGGCTGAAGAAAATTCCTTTATCTAAATGTATGCAAAAATGAAAATTCGTAAGTTATAGTTCATTAGCAATAACATAACAACAGAGCCTAATAAATAAATCCATGGTAACATTTGATCTTTGACAAGAATGTCTTAAGGCAAAATTTGAAATTTACTAATGTGTTTGTTCTCTACTGAAAGCCTTATATAAAACACCTTTTTAAGGGTTTCATTGTTAGAAGCAATATACAAACCAAATAGCTTCAGGTCGTCTAAGGCTGGTAGCAAACAAATCAAGGTGAATATTTCGGGAAGCAAAACAGACATACACAGATGAGTTGTTCTCTCCCCACTATGCCTAAAACATTAGTTTCAAACAAGTCATTATTTGACAAGACAAGCCACTGTCTTGATTGAAACACCATCAAATTCAGTTCTACTCAAACTCATCTGACCAGTAACTTCACTGATAAAAGTTTTATTTTTTCAAGCCTAAAACATTAGTTTTAAACAAGTCATTATTTGACAAGACAAGCCACTGTCTTGATTTAAACACCATCAAATCTAGATCTACTCAAACTCATCTGACCAGTAACTGCACTGATAAAAGTTTTATTTGTTCAAGCCAGTGTCAAAGCATCCAGGTTATTTAAATTACATTACTGATGATGATATCCTCATAACAGGGTGGATCTAGACCCAGAAACACTGGCTCTCTCCTTGGAGATGCGAATCACACAGTCACATGGTTTCCCACAATCTGCTGGTCCCCGGATGGACTCTGACATCCTGTTCTCTCTCAAAGCACCTCTGCTGCTCCTGCATTTGAGGTCAGCGGCAAGAGCCCTAGAGGAGAGCTGGGAAGAGCTGTCACTTGGGCGGCCCTTTCCAAGGTGGACCAGCAGATCGCGGAAACCAGTGGCCAGAGCCGCCCTTTCCAAGGTGGACCAGCAGATTGCGGAAACCAGTGGACAGAAAGGTGCTTCAAGAAGAAAATTCTACCTGGTGAATAAAAATAATCTGGCAATTTGGAAAAGCCAAAAAGGGCTGAAAAGTACAAAGAATCCCTAATCAAGCAGGTCATACTTCATGCTTTAAAGTTTATCCAAGTAAAGCACTTTTCTTCTCACTTCATCACTGCTTTAAGAGACCACTCTGCATTTCTCGAATAATATTGTGGTAAAGACTGATATTTTGTTTATACCTAGTGAACACCAGTGGCACCCCACTCCAGTACTCTTGCCTAGAAAATCCCATGAGTGGAGGAGCCTGGTAGGCTGCAGTCCATGGGGTCTCGAAGAGTCAGACACGACTGAGCGACATCACTTTCATGCACTGGAGAAGGCAATGGCAACCCACTCCAGTGTTCTTGCCTGGAGAATCCCAGGGACGGGGGAGCCTGGTGGGCTGCCGTCTGTGGGGTCGCACAGAGTCGGACACGACTGAAGCGACTTAGCAGCAGTGAACACCAACAAACAAAACTATAAGACTTTTACACTTATCACCTATGCTCTCCTTGGAAAATATACAAAAGTGCTGCTTCACAGCAGACGCAAATACTGGAGTGGAAAGATGTTACACAAAAAAGTAGGCAAAATCTGTCATGGAGGTGATGGGGGAAGCCCAACCCATGACCTGTCTTCCTTTTTGTAAAGAAATGTCCTAACACTCCCTTTTCTCCATTCCACTTTAATAATACACTGCACACTGAGTGAATCTCATTACTTAAGTAGCAGAAACTATCACGGGGGGTTTCGACTCTAACCCTCTTAATGCACACGAGGGGACAGTGAAGTCCATGACAGACAAAACACAGGAAACTTTCTGTTTCCCAAGGAAAACAATTACCACTTCCAGACAGTTCCGACAGATACCAAGTTATTTCTCACTTTATCTTCCATACACAGATCCAGACTTAACTCCCTGGAGTCAAACACAAGCCTAATCATTTTCCTACATGATGGTCTTTCAAATGTTTGAGTTACGGTTTTATGTTTCCACAGCTTGAGTCTTCTCTAGTCTCAACGCCTATCTTTATCATAATCGTTCTTCTTACTCCTATTCTAGACATTTAACTGGCATGAAGACAATGAGTACATAAAAATTCACACAATTACATGGGTATCACAGCTGACTTACATGAAATTTACTTTTAGGGTACTGCTGCCAAGCCTTTATATTTTGGGGAGGGTAATAGTATAAACTGCTACGAAAGCAGCACTGCCAATACTTCGTAGACAAGTATAGGTAGGATTTATAAAATCAGTTTCCTATACAGAAATTTTTATAATTAAAACTATTGACATGTAAGTTTTGCTCAATATTTATTTATGTTTTATTTATTCAACAGGTTAGTCTTCCCTAGTGGCTCAGCTGTAAAGAATCCATCTGACAATGAAGAAGACTCAGGCTGGATGCCCTGGAGAAGGAAATGGCAACTCACTGCAGTATTCTTGCCTGGAAAATCCCTTGGACAGAAGAGCCTGGTGGGCTGCAGTCCATGGGGTTGCAGAAGTGTCAGTCACAACTCAGTGACTAAACCTTTTTTAATTCAACAAACTGAAAAAAAGAGCTACATTTCCAAAATCATTAGACAGCAGTTATCATCTCAATAACCCATTCAATTCTAGGGGAAAAAAGTATACTGTTAAAAGTTGATAGTTATCAGTCTGGAGAAGGCAATGGCAACCCACTCCAGTAATCTTGCCTGGAGAATCCCATGGACGGAGGAGCCTGGTAGGCTGCAGTCCATGGGGTCGTGAAGAGTCGGACACAGCTGAGTGACTTCACTTTCACTTTTCATTTTCATGCATTGGAGAAGGAAATGGCAACCCACTCCAGTGTTCTTGCCTGGAGAATTCCAGGGACGGGGGAGCCTGGTGGGCTGCCGTCTACGGGGTCGCGCAGAGTCGGACACGACTGAAGCGACTTAGCAGCAGCAGCAGTATCAGTCTACTTACTCAAATAACCTTATATAAGTTCAAATTTCTATGTATCAATTTCCTCATTGTTTTAAGCAGGGTTACTAATATCTCTTTTCATATTAACGAGTTAGTTTTTATAATAATTTTAAAAATTTTCAGAAACTAGTCTTAACTCATTCAATTCTAACTTAACCATGGTACTGACATGCCATTTACATATTTATGAGTTAATTATGAAATTAATTAAAACCCATGAAAATTATCCCAATACAACGCCTGACTATGATAGTCATATTGTTGCTGGAATCTTTCTCTACATATAGTGCTTTGTAAGTTAGAGACATTTTCATTGTTCTTAAAATTCTTATAGCCTGGTTTCAGTTTTGATCCTCAGATGCACATGATTACCTTTTTTTCGCCTTCTGTCTTGTCACCAACCATTCCCACTTGATGGGAATGTATCTGGGGGAAAGGCCACATGATCCTCTGACTCCATTCAGTGCCTAAGGACACCCTGCTCCCTTCCCTTGCATCCCACAGACAATTTTCCTTCTCATCCGCTGCAGCAGCTCTGGAGTTGATGAGATTATGTTTAGCTCCCTATGTACCCTGCCTATCCTGAATGGTATGTCATTGTCTTTGCCTTTAAAATCCTTTCCTTTCCTCTCTTTAAATAATGATGGGGCTAAATTATACCCAAAGCTTGCCACCTGATGTGAAGAACTGACTCACTGGAAAACACCATGTGCTGGGAAAGACTAAAGGCAGGAGGAGAAGGGGACAACAGAGGATGAGATATGGTTGGATGGCATCACCGACTTGACAGGAGTCTGAGCAAGCTCCAGGAGTTGGTGACGGACAGGGAAGCCTGGCGTGCTGCAGTCGACGGGGCAAAGACTTGGACATGACTGAGTGACTGAAGTGAACTGAATGTAAGCTCCTTCAGAGCAGGGACAGTGTTTTCTCTATGTTCTCTACTGTGATTACTACACTGTAAATGCTCAGTAAATAATGACGATGGGAGGCAGTCAGTCTTAATGCCAAGAGTGAGAAACTGAAATCTTCCCCCACCCCCAAGAAGAGGCATTTCTGTAGAACTGTAGTCATCATTACCAGAGGCTCACAAAAGAATAAAAGATCAAATCTTGTAAGTGTTTTAGCAGGTTGCCAAATGAAGTCCCCACCCCCATTTATTGACCTAATGTTGCAAGAGTATAAAAAGAAAAAATGAGACACAAGGCTATAATGCAGACTCACAAAGAAGGGCATCACAATCACAGATTACTAATAAATATTCACTATCTTTGACAGAATGCAACTAACAAATTCAGCTGTGCCTTGAGCTTTTCATTAACTGCAATTACCCCTGCAACAATTTCATATTATATAACTAAAATAACATGTATTCATTAATCTCCTCTCCCCAGATAGTGAAGGAATAGCACTCTCTGTGAATCTTCTTCATAAACTCCATCCAATGTATTAATTACACAAGTTACAACCTCCAGCAAATGACTAATGGGAAAAAAGAAGACCAGTGCAGCAAGATCTGTTGTACTAGAAATTTATATAGAAAATACGGGAAAGTTCTAAACAATGCCTTAAGTCAAGTTCTGGACTATTTATTTATTGCTCACTTGTGTGCTGTTAGTTTCCTCCTTTTGAAAAGACAGAAGTTAGCTTTAATTGAGTATTAGTGACACCTTAATGTAAATAATAAAAAAGAATAGGTAACAAGACTGTGCATTTACTATGGCAGATACCATGGATGCTTTCCAAATCCATGAATTTTTGTAGAGCTGAGATTATTATACCCCTTTACATGTTACACACAGAGAGGTCCATGGTTATAGTCAGGATGTGATGGAGAGAGCTAGCACTTGAATCTAGTTCTGTGACTCTAAACCCCAGCCTCTTCACTTATTTTGTTTTCTCATGAACTAGTATAACAAAAAGGCATAAATAAGACTATTTACTGTCAGTGCCATTCAAAATCTGACACATTTCTTTCATTATACGGAAGAGGTGAAAGATAATATCTTAAGTCAGAATGGGTTAAAAACAAAGAATTCAACATTAGGTGGAAGTTACCTTTCTATACAACCTTATACTGGCCATGTGAATTTCTGCATATAGAAACAGTCTAACACTCATCAAACAGAAAAGACTTAGGATGTTAAATTCATGACATCTTATAATAAGAAAGGATAAAAGAAACAGAAGACAATCACTTTGGCAATGTGACGTAATCATGATCTACAAATTCTCAAATGCTGTATTTTTAGGTAAACATTACCCTGAATTACAATGAGATGATCGAAAAACAGATGTATTCCACATGAATACAGAAGAATATGATGAGATTAAAAAGTGTCATTCCTCAAAATATAACAGCTAAAATCAGGTTGGAATCTCTACTCTGACAGTAAGACTACTGCACTAACCTAATTTTTGTGCAATTCTCTGCTTCATCCCAGTTCAAAGGGAAACAATAAAAATTTTACTAATGTGAAAGCTAAGATCATAGCACTAAAATATTCATATATGCCTGGCCAGGTTTAAAAAACAGCAATAACATGACAGTGCTCGAAGTATATGTAACACATTTTCCAAGATAATAAAGAAACGGCTTGTCATACCGTAACAGTGCTCCTTACTATTGCAACACATATTTTCTTTATGTTACACATCCTCTAGATTTAAATACTGACCAAAGAGCCAGCAGAGGCATGAAATAGGTAACAGTATACCAGCTGTTAGTTTCTATCAATATGACTGAGCTGACTGGCTTAACAATTTTAAGAGATTTGCTCTAAAGTCTTAACTGATGACTTTCATTTTAGGATACAAGAAATACAGGGACAAATTCTTAGAAAGGTATAGTCTCCCAAGATTGAACCAGGAAGAAACAGAAAATATAAACACGCCAATCACAAGCACTGAAATTGAAACTGTGATTAAAAATCTCCCAACAAACCAAAGTCCAGGACCTGATAGCTTCAGTGGTAAATTTTTATCAAACATTTAGAGAAGAGTTAAAACCTATCCTTCTGAAACTGTTCCAAAAAATTGCAGAGGAAGGAAAACGTCCTCATTTTAAGAAGCTCCCATTGCCCTCATACCAAAACCAGAGAAAGATAACACACAAAAAAAGAAAACTACAAGCCAATATCACTGATGAACATAGATGCAAAAATCCTCAAAAAAATACTGGCAAACTGTATTCAACACTACATTAAAAAGCCTATACACCATTGATCTCTAGTGGGATTCATCCCAGGGATGCAAGGATTTTTCCATATCTGCAAATCAATCACTGTGATACACCATATCTACAAATTGAAGACTAAGAAATATAAAACTGGAGCAACTTCTCTCCCTTTGGACAATTTTCAATGGAGAATGACCTAAGGCCTGCTTTCAAACTTATACTGAGTGTGCCTTAGTAACAGAAATTTTTTTCCTCTTGCAATAAAGTCCCTGACCTTTGTGATAACATCTTAAATCCAATTATATTACATAAATTCCCCTATAAAAATCATACTTGACCGTATGAGAGTAATCATAAAAGAAACTGCATCTTGAATGTCAGATTGGGTGACTGAACACGCTTTGCAACATCATTTGCCACAGTCATAATTTAAATTCATGCTTCAGCAAAACTACAAATGCTTGTCCTAAGATCCCTGAGGTTGCTAGCCAACAGTGAATAACATGAATGATAGGTTCATATAGGTCAAGAGTGACATCAACTCCTATTATTGCCAGTTCCTGTATAACTTATAAAAGAACCCAATTTGTTAATAAGCCTCTACTGAAACTGGAAACCTATTAAGTCTGAGAGTTACTACAGAGGTCTTCAAAAAGCACAACTGTCTAACCATCTGCAATTTAATTAAATGCAGCTACCACTGAGGGCTTCCATATATTTTCCTGATCTAAAGCAAGAGCAGGCAAACTTTTCCCCTAAAGAGCCAAGAGTAAATATTAGGCTTTGCAGATTATACCATCCCTGTCTCAACGACTCAACTCTGCTACTATAGGGCCCAAAGCAGCCAAACAATACCATAAACAATATATAACTGAATGGGCATGGCTGCATTTCAATAAGGTTTACTTACTGGCATCATATGAAATTAGAATTTCACAGATTGATCAGCATCATGACATTCTTTTCAGTATTTTTCCAACTATTTAAAACTGTGAAAGGCCTTACAAAAAACAGGAAGGAGGTTTGATTTGACCTGTGGTCACTATGCCTAACCATGATTTAAAAGAACACATAAAGTACTGCTGCTGCTAAGTCGCTTCAGTCGTGTCCAACTCTGTGAGACCCCATAGACGGCAGCCCACCAGGCTCCCCTGTCCCTGGGATTCTCCAGGCAAGAACACTGGAGTGGGTTGCCATTTCCTTCTCCAGTGCATGAAAGTGAAAGTGAAGTTGCTCAGTCGTGCCCAACTCTTAGCGACCCCATGGTCTGCAGCCTACCAGGCCTCCATCCATGGGATTTTCCAGGCAAGGGTACTGGAGTGGGATGCCATTGCCTTCTCCGCATAAAGTACTAGTATAAACCAAAATTTAAAACTTCTCATCAAGGCAATGCAGTTAAATGGCAAATAGACTGCAAACTGTTTCCATAAATGTCTGCATATTCATAAGCATAGAAAAACAAACCAATTACCAAAATCCTTTTGTTATTAAGGAAAGAATATTTTAAGATAAGTCATTTTTTAAGTCTTTCACAAGTAAAACAATTTCCTGGGTACATTCCTGCACTCTCTGAATATAATACTTACTTGATTTCAGTGTAGAAAAGTTATCCATTTTGAAAGATAAGATTCAATCCTTTGGGTCAATAAGAATTATATACAGAGGTCAGTACTATGCACTTCTCTGGACTCCAGAGTAGGGTAAAAATAGGAACATGTATTGAAAAGAAGAAATTTTCCAAAACGTATCCTATGGTTCATTTATCTTAAGACTGCAAAATGAGTGTTTTCTCCATAAGATAATTTAATATAATCACATTTATCCTGTCTCCTAAGGCATCCGGTCCCATCACTTCATGGGAAATAGATGGGGAAACAGTAGAAACAGTGTCAGACTTTATTTTGGGGGGCTCCAAAATCTCTGCAGATGGTGGCTGCAGCCATGAAATTAAAAGACGCTTACTCCTTGGAAGAAAAGTTATGACCAACCTACATAGTATATTCAAAAGCAGAGACATTACTTTGCCAACTAAGGTCCGTCTAGTCAAGGCTATGGTTTTTCCTGTGGTCATATATGGATGTGAAAGTTGGACTGTGAAGAAGGCTGAGCCCCGAAGAATTGATGCTTTGGGGTGTGGTGTTGGAGAAGACTCTTGGGAGTCCCTTGGACTGCAAGGAGATCCAACCAGTCCATTCTGAAGGAGATCAACCCTGGGATTTCTTTGGAAGGAATGATGCTGAAGCTGAAACTCCAGTACTTTGGCCACCTCATGAGAAGAGTTGACTCACTGGAAAAGACCCTGATGCTGGGAGGGATTGGGGGCAGGAGAAGGGGACGACCGAGGATGAGATGGCTGGATGGCATCACGGACTCGATGGACGTGAGTCTGAGTGAACTCCGGGACATGGAACTGGGTGGACTCTAGGAGTTGGTGATGGACAGGGAGGCCTGGGGTGCTGCGATTCATGGGGTCGCAAAGAGTCGGACGTGACTGAGCGACTGAACTGAACTGAAGGAACACAGATACTCATTCAAAACAAACCAACAAACAAAAAAACAGGGGAGAGGAAGATCCAAACAGGGCAACACAGAAATCTTAATTTCTTTGCTTCTCTACTTCCTCCAAGGGCTGACCATGTGACAACTCTGAAAGAAAGCGATTAGGGTTAAGAGGAAGAAAACACACCACCACACTGTCACAAAACTGTCTCCAAATACTACTGGGAGAAATGACCAACAAGTTTCAATATTTTACCTGATATTTTCTATTACATAAGGTGAATGCTATACTGTTTCTAAAATGTCTGACTCTTTGCGGCCCCATGGACTATACATACACAGTCTATGGAATTCTCTAAGCCATAATACTGGAGTGGGTAGCCTTTCCCTCTCCAGGGGATCTTACCACCCCAGGAACTAAATCCAGGTCTCACACATCGCAGGTGGATTCTTTACCAGCTGAACCACAAGCAAAGCCCCAAATCTTTCTAACATAATTCTAAATCTTGTATTGCCAATTTTGGTGACTTCTTCACAACATATTATATGATAAAATCTAAAAATTTCCAGATTGTTAATCACTGTTAAAAGTTTAAGTTTTAGGCAAAATTTAAATTGTTATAGTTTATTTAGGATCTATCTGATTCACTGCATATAAACCACACATCAATATTTTTAGAGTCAAGAGTACTGGACCATTACTTGTACACACTATACAAAACCTCTGGAAGAAAAAAAAGTTCTTTCTTACCATCATTCAAGAATTACCAATTAAATGTGTTCCAGTTTTTCTGTCAATCAGATTGGAAAATGTAAAAAATTTATGACACCATTCATGGGAGAGAAAACACCTTTTTCTGAAAGGCATGTGGACTACACATCCTATCGGAAATAATGAATGTTTCTGCAATTCGTTTCAGCTCAGAAGAAATTGCGGGAAAACAGGTTAATGATGTCAGTATGCCAAAGAGGTAATGTTCATTCCTTGAGTGGAGCTATTTCAAATCCTAAAAGATGATGCTGTGAAAGTGCTGCACTCAATATGCCAGCAAATTTGGAAAACTTAGCAGTAGCCACAGGACTGGAAAAGGTCAGTTTTCATTCCAATGCCAAAGAATGCTCAAACCACCACACAATTGCACTTATCTCACATGCTAGTAAAGTAATGCTCAAAATTCTCCAAGCCAGGTTTCAACAGTACGTGAACCGTGAACTTCCAGATGTTCAAGCTGGATTTAGAAAAGGCAGAGGAACCAGAGATCAAATTGCCAACATCCGCTGGATCATCAAAAAAGCAACTGAGTTCCAGAAAAATATCTACTTCTGCTTTACTGTCTACGCCAAAGCCTTTGACTGTGTGGATCACCACACACTGTGGAAAATTCTTAAAGAAATGGGAATACCAGACCACCTAACCTGCCTCCTGAGAAATCTGTATGCAGGTCAAGAAGCAACAGTTAGAACTGGACATGGAACAACAGACTGGTTCCAAATTGGGAAAGGAGTATATCAAGGCTGTATACTGTCACCCTGTTTATTTAACTTATATGTAGAGTACATCATGCGAAATGCCAGGCTGGATGAAACACAAGCTGAAATCAATATTGCTGGGAGAAATATCAATAACCTCAGATGTGCAGATGACACACCCTTATGGTAGAAAGCAATGAAGAACTAAAGGGCCTCTTGATGAAAGTGAAAGAGGAGAGGGAAAAAATTGGCTTAAAATGCAACATTCAGAAAACTAAAATCATAGCATCTGGTCCCATCACTTCATGGCAAACAGATGGGGAAACAATGGAAACAGTGACCGATTTTATTTTGGGGGGCTCCAAAATCACTGCAGATGGTGACTGCAGCCATGAAATTAAGACGCTTACTCCTTGGAAGAAAAGCTATACCAATCCTGACAGCATATTAAAAAGCAGAGACATTATTTTGCAAACAAAGGTCCGTCTAGTCAAAGCTATGGTTTTTCCAGTAGTCAGGTATGGATGTGAGAGTTGGACTGTAAAGAAAGCTGAGCGCTAAAGAATTGATGCTTTTGAACCGTGGTGTTGGAGAAGACTCTTGGAGTCTCTTGGACTGCAAGGATATCCAAGCAGTCTATCCAAAAGCAAATCAGTCCTGAATTTTCATTTCAAGGACTGATGCTGAAACTTGAATACTTTGGCCACCTGATGCAAAGAACTGACTCACTGGAAAAGATCCTGATGCTGGGAAAGATTGAAGGCAGGAAAAGGGGACAACAGGGGATGAGATGGTTGAATGGCATCACCGACTCGATGGACATGAGTTTGAGCAAGCTCCAGGTGATGATGGTGATGGACAGGGAAGCCTAGAGTGCTGCAGTCCACGGGGTCTTGAAGAGTTGGACACGACTGAGTAACTGAACTGAACTGTATATATCTTCTTTTATTCTGCTTTCGACTCCATAATCCAGCAATCTCAAGTCTTCCTTACACATTCTTAATATCAAGCAAACTTCCTCTTACCCTTAAAGTACTGTATTTGCCTAACTTTATTAGAAATTTGTCATTTTAAAGTCTACTATTTTTACATGACTACTATTCTATGTGCTAGTACTCTTAAAAAATTTGCATAAGCTTTGAACAATCTAGTCCCATGCTTTCTCAAAATCTTCATCACTGTACAATATAAGGTTTTCCATAGTTTTAGTATCTTCAACTACATACTCTTCTACCCAACATTTAACTTTTTAGTAATCTAAGGAAATAAACGAATAACGAATCAAATTAATGCATTTATATGGAGAGTCTAGGTATTTTAAAACAGAAAAGTTTTTTCTCAGTTGATCATACACTCATATAAATTATATAATTATAAACTCAAACTGAGTGACATAGAAGGAAGCTAATGACAGGAAAAAAAGTTAATTTAAAAACTTCGCTACATAATTTTTAAAGACAATATTATAATTTTGTATATAATTTAAACAACAGATAATTAAGCCCTGTCTATATATAATTTCATAATCCCTGGTTGATTTTGGTTAATTTAGATTAGTGTATCCTCCAGTTTCAATATAGCTTAAATATATCCTAAATTAGGAAAAGGAAATGGCAACCCACTCTAGTATTCTTGCCTAGAGAATCCCATGGACAGAGGAGCCTGGTGGGCTGCTGCCTACAGGGCTGCACAGAGTTGGACATGACTGAAGTGACTTAGCATGCTTGCATGCATTGGAGAAGGAAATGGCAACCTACTCCAGTGTTCTTGCCTGGAGAATCCCAGGGACGGGGGAGCCTGGTGGGCTGCCGTCTATGGGGTCGCACAGAGTCGGACACGACTAAAGCGACTTAGCAGCAGCAGCAGCATATCCTAAATTGACTGTATATGATTAATGGGACGAATTTTTTCTCAGCCTTTAAAAAGTATCTATTTAATAAGCATATTCACTTAACAGTATAAGCAATTTTTAAAAAAATCTTAAATTTTGATCGACAGATGAGATTAATACTTCACAAATATTAACATCATTTAATCCTAACAAATTTCTCGCTAGTCTGATATTATTCTTTCCATTTTACAGATGAAACAAATTCAAGCATTAAGTAAGTTACCCCAAATCACATGGCTGGAAGCCACATTAGCAAGAGTCTATATAATGTCAAAACCATTTCCACAAATCCATTGTCCAAACCATGAACTGGCAGAATAAAGAATGTGAATACTCTCTACTGGGTTTTCAGTATCTTCCTTATGATATTAGTGTCATGATGACAAAAGTAAAAAGAAATCCAATTAACCAAATTATTTTGTTATATACAGAAAATGATGTTTGCTAAAGTCAGTTCACAGGAATATAGTATTCCAAAATTTGGAATAGTTATCATAAACAATAAACTCTCACTTATCAGGTATAAGTAACTTATCAGATCTCAGATGGGATTTTAGAATGGGATATACTATATTAATATACATGTCCTATTACACCAAGTCTTAGGGTTTTTTGTTTTTGTTTAAAATGTATTTATTTGGCTGTGCTGGGTCTTAGTTGCAGCATTTGATATCTAGTTCCCTGTCTAGGGATCAAACCTAGGTCCCTTCCATTGGGTGTCTGGCGTCTTAGCCACTGGACCATCAGAGAAGTCCCCTCTTGCATCAATTCTTAATAAAGCACCTACTTGCTTTATTTTTACTTGTTCAGTTATATCAAAGTTAAAGGAAAAGCCAACTAGATTATTTTATTAATTATATTAATTTATTATAATTATATATTTTATTATAATTAATTTAAAACAACTACCATTTGGGTTTCTCTGCTAATCCCCGAACTGAATGAAGCTGACCTTTTAAAAAGTATTCTCTTGAGAAAACTTTATTAAGACTTATAATATTTCTGCATTTTCAACTACAACTTGCTAAGTGTCCTCTACTCTCAGAATTACCACAGAGCAAAAATCAGTACAATTAAGTAAAACTTTTAAAACCACTTGAAGGAAAATGTGTTTCCTTCTAAACCACATGTTAATATTCTTTGTGGTACCTTTTATAATAGTTTTGAACTTTTTATGGCAGTTCAGAAGTCTGGAAGGCAATTTTTCTTTCAAGTTATTTATCAGCATGGTTTTTACACAGTTGAGTCATCCTGAGTTCAACCTACTGAGTCACCTGCTTACAGCATCTGCCAACCACAATTTACTAACTGCAGTTTCCTCAAACTTACAACTGAACAAACTCAGGAAGGCCTGGGAACTGTTTAATGTTTTCCAAAATAGTAACTGAAAATATTCCTTCAATAAAACAACAAAAAAAAGCAACTCTCTTCCTCTTGATGAGCCCTCCACCGATGGCAGTCTCACTCTATCTTGTGAAGAGAGAGAGGGAGCGCAACCTGAGGAGGAAATAAACTTACATGCTTGTATAATTTTTTGGAAAGTGATCCACTAAAAGTAATTCGTAGTCAATGACTATTTTGATAATACAGAGTGAACATTTATTTTTAAGCTATAAAACGCAGGGCTTCTCTGGTGGCTCAGTGGTAAAAGAATTCACCTGCCAGTGCGGGAGACATGGATTGATCTCTTGTCTGGGAACACCCATGCCTTGTAGCAACTAAGCCTGTGTACCACGACTACGGAGCCTGTGCTCTGGAGAGCCTGGGAACCGCATCTACTGAACCCATGTGCAGCAACTACTCAAGCCTGCGCTCTGCAGCAAGAGAAGCTGCCGCACCACAACTAGAGAGTAGCTCCCACTTCCGCACTAGAGAAAAGCTAGAAAAGATTTAATTTCAAAATTAACACCGTACCACACACATTCCAGGGCTGATTTTCACTATTTCCAATATACTGTTATGGAAAGGACTAAACCTATAAATTTAAGTTTATATAATAATTCTCTTAGGTAGGATGAATATAACAATATATCTAGTCCAAACTGAAATAATCAACATGTCCTGTAACTTGATGGTCTTGTTGGATCTGCCAAGTGACTTAATTAGACTTTTATCATATGACCCCAAGTTAAGTATCTGTTTCCTCATTAAGTCTATGCAAATATGACGCAAATACAAATACATGACAAATGTGCCAAGTTATTCAGAAAAATGGAGGGAGTTATAATTACAACTCCAAAGTCTCATAATAAAAGAACATCTTAATTATCTAGGACTGCTAAGCAAGGTAGTATGCATAACTGTACCTTATCACAATTACCAGGTCATTGTTTTGCTATTCTGAAAGGGTAAGTTTAATGTACTCAGAAAATCTTATCAGGAAAAAAGAGAACAGAAAATGAGTGAGGCATGTTAAATGATTATAAAAAGAAGGGCAATTTTTAAACATTACAGAAATAAGAAAATTTATCAAAATCCCACTAATTCTGCAAATATTTCTAGAGTTCCTTCATTTAATAACATACTAAATAAAATTTCAGCTTTTCAATAATGCAATTATCATCATTATTGATTACTGTTATGATATAGTCTAATTATTGACTGATATAAAGAATTGTTGCTTCTATACCAAACTGTTCTAGAAAGACAAAATTTGAGTTGTAACTACATTTTAATTTCTCCTGTAACCTTTTGTGCTATCAAGCTCCCAATCTACCATCATCATACTTTAAAAAATTTTGTTTTTGATATTTCATATGCTATGGTAGAGGAAATCAGATTAGATAATTTGTTGGAATTATGTTTGAAACACTAAGTGCTGGAGAGTGAGTAAACATATTAGAAATACATTTCATTCAACAAGGTTTCTGAATACCAAATTCTGCCCCTGTGACTCTTACAGCCTGTAAAATGACATTACAGCCTGCCGGAACAGAGACTAATAGACACATCACTGCAAAACAGATTAAATGGTTTTACATATAACACAGAGGTGAGACAAAGATGGTGGGGAAAGACAGTCCTGTTAGGTATATCAGGAAAGATACCACAGAATATGAGGCATTTAAATTGGGACTTGAGAAAAGCATGAATACCTAGATTCTTGAGTTGAAACTTCAAAAACACAATGACACCTATGAGGATATGGTAGAGCAGAAAAGAGGGGCTCTTAGGACACGTGAAAGGCAAGCGCAGACACAGACACAGATGCAACAGTATGGCCCATATGGAGAACTCAAAGTACAATGAGATGGACTGAATGGAGTAAGAGAGCAGGAAGACTGAAGGACCCTATTTAGAGAGCTCCGTAATAGCCCAGCCACATGAGCATGGATGCTTTACAACAGAGATGAGGAGGATGTTGTGGACAAATACAATGTTAAAGCAGAAAATCAGCAATTTTTGGAGCCAATAAGTAAGGGCGAGAGAGGAACCTAAAACATTCTCAGATGTTGATTTGAGTGACAAAATGGGGTAGATACTGTTATGCCATTAGCCAGGATACAAAATGATTAGGAAAGACAAGGTTTGAGTGCTGAAACTTTAACACTGTAGTGAAAGTGAAAGTGAAGTCGCTCAGTCCGACTCTTTGCGACCCCATGGACTGTAGCCCACCAAGCTCCTCCATCCATGGGATTCTCCAGGCAAGAATACTGGAGTGGGTTGCGAAGGGGCAGCAGCAAATACAGGTTTCACCTTCTCAATGGACATCCACCATGACCACAGTACTCTAGCCTGCCTCCCCCTTCTCCATTCTCAATAGCGCTTACTTTGCTTTACTTCTTTTATCATGGCAGTAATTAAGCTATCACACTGTGAAGTCAAGTGAAGCTGCTCAGTCATGTCCGACTCTTTGCAACCCCATGGACTGTAGCCTACCAGGCTCCTCCTTCCATGGGATTTTCCAGGCAATACTACTGGAGTGGGTTCCCATTTCCTTCTCTAGGGGATCTTCCTGACCCAGGGATTGAACCCAGGTCTCCTGCACTGTAGACAGATGCTTTACCATCTGAGCCACCAGGGAAGTCCTATCACACTGTACTACTTACTTATTATTATTTTTATTTTCTACTGCGCCCTTTCTGGAATTTAAGCTCCAAAGGGACAGGAATTTATGTTTAAACAATGCTGGACATTTAGAAGAAGCTAAAAAAATAACTGTTAAACGAATGACGGTGTAGCAAGGAGGTCTGGACTAGAGGTACAGATTCAGAAGATAGAGTTTTTAAACGATAGTGAAAGCAACTGGAAATATGACACTGCTTAGACTGAGTAGTGAAAGGAGAAGACACCAAAAAGCAAGACAGTGGAAAATGAGCCAACATTAAAACTACAGAAATCTTTGAAGCAGTTAATAAAAGTATATACAAGACAGTGATTCACAGTGCTAAATGCAAAGGTCCAGTAGAGGAATGAGGACTAAAATAATTATTTTTTATTAAGAGGTTATTAGTGATCTTAACAGTAACATTTGTTTTGTGGATGTGGAACTAGAAGTCAGGCTGCAATAACTGGAGATGCTACTGGGAGGTTAGAAAATATAAAAAGATTTTAAGTCCAGCTATGTAGCTAAAGGAGTTAAGAATGGGTGTGATCAGAGAACCTTTATATTAGGTGCAGATAACTGAATTTATTTATATGATGAGAAGAAAAAGAGGAAGAGGTTTAAGATAAGGTAAATGAACACAATGTATATGTGAAGATAGATTTCAGAGCACAAGGACAGGGTTGTATATGCCTTTTAAAATACAAGGCATAGAGAGGAAGAAATGTCAAGACAATAATACACATGAAAAATTAAATGAGTATATCCCTAGTGGGATATATCCTAAAGATAAAAAGAACTGCAACCAAAAATTTAGACTGCTTTCTGTAATTATACTGTTGGTGGTAATGTTAGTGCTTTGAAGGTGGTAAGCTGCACAATGTACAACAAAGCAAATGAATAAACATGTGACATTCTAATTCTATCATTTCTAAAGATGAGAACTTGTAACTTTTTAGAATATGACTAATGTAAATAGTTAGAATTAATTACACAGACACTTTTCAATTTATTTATGTATAGACACACATAAAGAGAGACATTTGGTGATGAATACTAATACATGGGATTATACATGAGGAGCCATAACACAAACAATACTGGCCATGAATTAGTAACTGTCACAGCTGGAAGACAGGTACATGGGAATCCATCTTACTATTCTACTTCTGTGTTCTGAACAAAAATCCTCTCAAGGTTTCTACTCCAATTTTAATCAGAACAAAAAATAGTCTTTATAAAAGCCCCCAAAAGCCTCATTTAAATCTACTTTTATTATCTTTCTTACTTCATCCTCTGGTAGTGGTGGTTTAGTCACTAACTCGTGTCTGACTCTTGCAACCCCATGGACTATAGCCCTCCAGGCTCCTCTGTCCATGGGATTTTCCAGGCAAGAGTACTGGAGTGGGTTGCCATTCCCTTCTCCGGCTATACCTTAAGTACCTAGAAATGTGCCTATGACATAGCAGATGCCCCCAAAGTATTTGTAAACTTGAATTAGTCATGGAACAAGGGGACACATCTCTTGAGATAAGAGAAAAGGAGGTAAGCAAAGGTACATAAATAGGTATAAGGGCAGGAAGTTAAGGGGGTTCCTGCTTATAACCTCAAATTCATCTGTGCTGCAGGAGCAAGGTCATCTACTAAGGGAAAAAGGATGAAGCTGAATAGAGTAGTGACACCTTGGAATAACTGCTTTAGGAAACGAAGCTCAAAGGGGACCTAGAAAAGGCTGTCAAATGGCACCAGAAGCTCAGCTGAGACTGGAGACAACACAATGACACCAAAATCCACTGGTATCATTTTCTCCTTCCATGGTAAACACTCACGGCGAGGCTTTCAAGAAGAGATTTCTGCAATGATATAAATGCTACATACCTGCACTGTCCTCCATGTGGCTATCTGAACACTTGAAATGTGGCTAGCATGGCTGAAGAAATGAGTATTAAATTTACTTTTGCTTGACATTTCCCTAGCAGTCCAGTGGTTAAGACTTCATGCTCCCAATGCAGGGGCCATGGGTGAGATACCCGGTCAGGGAACTAAGAGTCCACATGGAGCAGCCAATAAATAAATTAAGTAAAACTAAAAAAAAAAAAATTGCTTCGTTTAAATTTAAATAGCCACACGTGACTAATGGCTACCAATAATGGACAGCATATTTTCATTGGGATAAAAGTGGAGAAAATAAAAATACTACTCCAAAATAAGAAATTAAAAGGTAGATGTAACAGAAAGACAAAGGCATAAGGCAGCTAAGGTGGTTAAGTGTGACTAAAATAATATGTCTTATGATAGATATTTTGGCTGGAAATAAAGGAAAACTTAGAGAATGTAGGAAATTCACCAATTAGGTTGACCAATGCCAATTATGTGACCACTGGAAAGGTTGTAAGATATCTGAATGACATCTATTTTGTGCTCAGGGTTTAAAAAAAATTACTTTGAATAGGTTTCTTGAAGGTAAATGTTACGCATCATGAACCAAGATTTACCCAACCAGCCCTATTTATTTTCTGAACTACCACATTTACTTTATCACAAAGATTTTTCTAGAGTACAGACTTTTTTCTTATACATATCTCACAGACAATAACAATACTATGATGAAACAGGTACTATAGAGCAAATTCTAAAGATGAAAAATGAAAGACTGTTAAGTGGTTATACACTTTGCCTGATATTTCAGACATTAAACAGCAGAGCTGGGGTATGAGTCAAAAAGTTAGCCTTGTTCTACCACCACATTCTGATATTTTAACATATGGAAACTTTCGTTTCCATAGGAAGAGCCAAAATTCCCTAAAATTATAAATTTTATATATGTGTTCTTAGATGTGTTACTCAGTTCAGTTCAGTAGCTCTTTGTGACTCTTTGGGATCCCATGGATTGCAGCATGCCAAGCTTCCCCGTTCATCACCAACTCCCAGACTTTACCCAAACTCATGTCCATTGAGTCGGTGATGCCATCCAACCATCTCATCCTCTCCTCCCACCTTCAATCATTTCCAGCATCAGGGTCTTTTCAAATAAGTAGATTCTTCACATCAGGTGGTCAAAGTATTGGAGCATCAGCTTCAGCATCAGTCCTTCCAATGAATATTCAGGACTGATTTCCTTTAGGATGGACTGGTTGGCTCTCCTTGCAGTCCAAGGGACTCTCAAGAGTCCTCTAACACCACAGTTCAAAAGCATCAATTCTTTGGCGCTCAGCTTTCTTTATAATCCAGCCCTCACATCCATACATGACCACTGGAAAAGCCATAGCCTTGACTAGATTGATGGACCTTTGCTGGCAAAGTAACGTGTCTGCTTTTTAATATGCTGTCTAGATTGGTCATAGCTTTTCTTCCAGGAGTAAGTGTCTTTTAATTTCATGGCTGTAGTCACCATCTGAGTGATTTTGGAGCCCCCCCACAAAAGTCTGCCACTGTTTCCACTGTTGCCCCATCTATTTCCCATGAAGGATGGGACCAGAGGCCGTGATCTTACTTTTCTGAATGTTGAGCTTTAAGCCAACTTTTTCACTCTCCTCTTTCACTTTCATCAAGAGGCTCTTTAGTTGTTCTTCGCTTTCTGCCATAAGGGTGGTGTCATCTGCATATCTGAGGTTATTGATATTTCTCCCGGCAATCTTGATTCAAGCTTGTGCTTCATCCAGCCCAGCGTTTCTCATGATGTACTCTGCATAGAAGTTAAATAAGCAGGGTGACAATATACAGCCTTGACGTACTCCTTTTCCTATTTGGAACCAGTCTGTTGTTCCATGTCGAGTTCTAACTGTTGCTCCCTGACCTGCATACAGGTTTCTCAGGAGGGATGTCAGGTGGTCTAGTATTCCCATTTCTTTAAGAATTTTTCCACAGTTTATGGTGATCCACACAGTCAAAGGCTTTGGCACAGTCAATAAAGCAGAAGTAGATATTTTTCTGGAACTCTCTTGCTTTTTCCATGATCCAGTGGATGTTGGCAATTTGATCTCTGGTTCCTCTTCCTTTTCTAAAACCAGCTTGAACATCTGGAAGTTCACGGTTTATGTACTGTTGAAGCCTGGCTTGGAGAATTTTGAGCATTACTTTGCCAGCATATGAGATGAGTGCAATTGTGCTGTAGTTTGAGCATTCTTTGGCATTGCCTTTCTTTGGGGTTGGAATGAAAACTGACCTTTTCTAGTCCTGTGGCCACTGCTGAGTTTTCCAAATTTGCTGGCATATTGAGTGCAGCACTTTCACAGCATCATCTTTCAGGATTTGAAATAGCTCAACTGGAATGCCATCACCTCCACTAGCTTTGTTCATAGTGATGCTTTCTAAGGCCCACTTGACTTCACATTCCAGGATGTCTGGCTCTAGGTGAGTGATCATACCATCGTGATTATCTGGGTTGTGAGGATCTTTTTTTGTACAGTTCTTCTGTGTATTCTTGCTACCTCTCCTTAATATCTTCTGCTTCTGTTAGGTCCATACCATTTCTGTTCCTTATTGAGCTCATTTTGCATGAAATGTTCCCTTGTATCTCTAATTTTCTTGAAGAGATCTCTAGTCTTTCCATTCTATTGTTTTCCTCTATTTCTTTGCACTGATCACTAAGGAAGGCTTTCTTATCTCTCCTTGGTATTCTTTGGAATTCTGCATTCTAATGGTTATATCTTTCCTTTTCTCCTTTGCTTTTTGCTTCTCTTCTTTTCACAGCTATTTGTATATATTACTGGATATATGTTTGTATATATTACTAGTTATATTATTAGATATCCTAAAATATAACCTCAATAAATTTAGCAATTGCTTCTTTCAACTGTTGTGTGCTGATTTTTACTCTTCTTTATACATATTTTCATTTGATTAACCTGTCAAATATTTTGATTTTTAATAATATTGGCACTAAATCAGACACTCTTAAGTCCTTTCAAAGTCTGGAGCAAAAGGCAGAGCTACCAAGTTGTGTCATCGTTCAAACTGAACTCATAAAAAATTTAAGTACAAATGTGTTTTTATATCTATCATGGAACAAGACAGAATGGAGAAGAGATACCCTGGACTGATCAAGACAAATAAAACCTAAGCAGTAGTTCAGCCTGCTCCTTTACAGTGGTGGTAGGGACCATCATTAAGCAGTGAACTACATACCACCGCCAGAGAGGAGCTTCACAGTCCTTTGCAATTTTAAAAACATGCCAGTCAGACGCTTTCAATTGATAAGTGTGCCTAATTGATCTGTATGTACTGTGTCATATGTAGATCATATGATATATATGATCTATATACCTATATCTTGGAGAAGGAAATGGCAAACCACTCCAGTGTTCTTGCCTGAGAATCCCAGGGACGGCGGAGCCTTGTGGGCTGCCGTCTATGGGGTCGCACAGAGTCGGACACGACTGAAGCGACTTAGCAGCAGCATACCTATATCTATGTGATCTATATGTATCTAACTTGTAAGAAAATTTCTCAACAATGGGCTTTGCTAAGCATTGTAAGGAACTGTTATCATACAATGGAACTTAATTTCTTGAAAGTAAGAATGAATGTGGGAGGAACAACATTAAGCCTCATCCTTCTGCAATGTTTCGGGTACTGCATTCTGGAATGCCTGTATATAACATCTTAATGGCCTTCAAGCTTGAAGATTCTACATGAGGAGGTCGTATATATCCAGGCCTTACTCATACACAGAATTTCCTATTTCCAAAAATGTCTACTCTATACATGGCAGAGGGGAGAAGGGTTATAAAAGGGAAACGGTAACATGTCTTTTCTATGTAGAGGCAAAGAACACCTAAAGAAGCATTGGATATATACATTATTTTTTAAATGCCTTATTATTTTACATACCAACAAATGTGATATATAGGTATCCCTATTTAAGTAAAAATGTGATAGAAAGATATTAACCACTTATAATTAATAACATTTATGAAATTATTAGGAGAGATCTAGAGATCTCAAGAGAATGTGTGAGTGATACAAGAATTTGGTCTGGCATGAGACTGAATTGGTATAGGATTATGAATATCCAGGGCAAAAATGGCACAGTATTGAAACTCAAGAGGAGGCAAACATTGAGAAAGAAATGATACTTTCTCATTATTAGGGTGCTCAGAGAATATGGCAGGCCAATGTTTGCTAAGCATTTCTAAGTGCCTTGAAAAGATTACTTGGAAGGCCTCCACCTTTCTAGTTGTCTTAATTTACAGTTCAATAGCTCTAAGTAAAGTGGGAAAGGGCACTGGTAATGTGTGGGGATAGTTTCTTTTCTATTAACATAATAACTAGAAAGAGGTGGTAAAGACATTTAACTGTTGAAAAGCCAGAGATACCTACCATCCTAAAATTCACTATAAAACAAAGAACCAAATATCAGTAGTACCGATGACTGTTAATTATACATATCAACTTGGGTAGACTATGGTGCCCAGCTGTTTGGTCAAACACCAGTCTAGATGTTGCTATGAAGGTATTTTTCAATCAGAAGACTGAGTAAAGCAGACTCACCTCCATAATGTGGCAGGGGTTCTTTCTATTAGTCGAAGGCCTTAAGAATAATGAGGTCCTCCAAAGAGGAAAAAGCCTGTGCTTTCAGACTGCCTTTAGAATCAGCAACTCCTGCTAGAATTTCCACTGTGGGCATGTCCTGTGTATTTCAGAGTTCCCAGCCCCACCAAGAGGGTTAGTCAATTTCCTTAAAACTTCTTCTACTCCTTTTCTCTCTACATACACTTGTATACACCCCCACACTCTAGGGTGTTGTTTCCCTGGAGAATCCTAACATACCCCTTTACAGTCAAAGCTATGGTTTTTCCAGTAGCCATGTATCGACGTAAGAGTTGGACCATAAGAAAGCTGAGCACCAAAGAACTGACGCTTCTCAACTGTGGTGTTGGAGAAGACTCATGAGAGTCCCTGGACTACAAGGAGATCCAACCAGTCCATCCTAAAGGAAATCAGTCCTGAATATTCATTGGAAGGACTGATGCTGAAGCTATAATACCTTGGTCACCTGATGCAAAGAGCTGACTCATTGGAAAAGACTGATGCTGGGAAAGATTGAGGGCAGGAAGAAAAGGTGGTGCCAGATGATGAGATGGCTGATGGTATCATCAACTCAATGGACGCGAGTTTGAGCAAACTCTGGGAGATAGTGAAGGACAGGAAAGCCTGGCATGCTGCAGTCCATGGGGTTGCAAAGAGTCGGACATGGTTTACTGACTGAACAACAACTATGAAATACTATTAGCTTTCCTTATCTCTTTCCCATCTTCTAAACCCTTGCTTTCTGAGAAAAAGTAAAACCAAAAAAAGAGAAACAGGCAAATAACTGATATTATTACTATATCAGGTGATTCTATAGTACAGAACACTATAAACATACCTCTACTTTAGAACTTATAGCACATTTCTGTAATTATATTTAAGTCTCTCCTTCTGGCCTGAAAGAAAACCAAGTATTTTATCTGTCTTTAAATCTCTGTAGCTAGCAAAGAAACTGGCACAAAGCAATAAATGAATGACTGATTGTTACAATTCAACAATCACTGGATCTTTTTCTCTTGCATCTTAAAAACATAGCTTATCTAAAAGGCATGTCTATGCCTAATAATTTAATGACAGGAATCATACTCCTAACACTGACAGATGCTTCAGAAAATGTCAATAGTTACAACACAAAACAGTATACTTTAAAATAATTTATCTTTAGAGTTAACAATCATTTGGACAAATTACGCAGTTGGAGAAAAGTGGGGAAAAAAAAAAAGATTATCTCAAGCAATCAATACAGACATATGTATCAAAGCAATAGAATAGAGCCCAGATATAAATTTTAGAATAAATGGTCAACAGATTTCCAACAAGGGTGACAAGACTATTCAATGGGAACAGGACAAATGAGCCTTGGAAATTTGGATATCCACAAGAACTAAATTGGATTTTTCCCTTATACTATCTAAAAATTTATTTAAAAATGAATCAATGACATATATAAGAGCTAAAACTACAAAACTCTTAAAGGCCATTTTTCATGATGTTGGCGTTGGTAACAATTTCTCAAATATGATACTGAAAGCATAGGCAATGAATAGCTATTATTTAGAAAATGAAAAATAACAAGTGTTCTCACAGAGAAATTGGATCCTTGTTGTTAAGAATGAAAATAGTGCAGAGCCTATGCAAAACTTTTGAACTGTGGTGTTAGAGAAGAGTCCTGAGAGTCCCTTGGACTGCAAGGAGATCCAACCAGTCCATCCTAAAGGAGATCAGTCCTGGGTGTTTATTGGAAGGGCTGATGTTGAAGTTGAAACTCGAATACTTTGGCCACCTGATGCAAAGAGCTGACTCATTTGAAAAGAACCTGATGCTGGGAAAGATTGAAGGCGGGAGGAGAAGGGGACAATAGAGAATGAGATGGCTGGATGGCATCACTGACTCAATGAACATGAGTTTGGGTAAACTCCGGGGGTTGGTGATGGACAGGAAGTTTGGGAGTGCTGCGGTTCATGGGGTCACAAAGAGCTGGACACGACTGAGCGACTGAACTGAACTGTGGAAAACAGTTTGGCTGTTTCTCAAAAAGTAAAACATAAATTTTCATATGCTCTAGCAATCCCATTCTTGGGTATATACTCACAAGAAGTGAAAGATGGAACTCAAACAAATATTTGTACACCAATGTTCACAGCAGCATTATTTGTAACAGTAAAAAGGTAAAAACAACCCCAAAGTCCATCAACATACGAATGGATAGCCAAAATGTGGTAAATACATACTATGGAATATTATTCATCTATGAAAAGCAATGAAATGCTGACACATGTTACATAGGTGAATTCTGGGGACATTACATTAAGTGAAATATGCCAGTCACAAAAGGACAAACTGTATGAATACACTTATATGAGATATCTAGAAGAGGCAAAATAATAATAATATAGACCAAAAAAAGAGAACCAAGAGGTAACCAGGGGCTAGGAAGAGCAGGCTACTGGGAAACAGGGAGTTACTGTTTAATGAAATGAAGAGTTTCTATTTGGGATGCTGATAAAGTTCAGAATCTGCATAGTGGTGACGGTTGTGTAATACTGTGAATATATTTGATTCCACTGAATTGCACACTTAAATGTTTAAAATGCTAAGTTTTACTGTTAGCTTTTTTTAAAAACAAATGCCTGTTATCCCTCTACTAAAGGAAAATGAGGTTGCAGCCAATCAGGTGGCTGACCCAACTAAAAAAAATAGTTAAAAAATTTCTGACTAGTCAACCATTCCACCTTCATGGGAAAGGTGATCAGAGTTAATACAAGTGGACCATCCAACACACATTATGCTTATTCACTATAGTTCAAGCATTTAATCAGACCTGCTCTCTTAGTGGCTTAGCTAATTTAAATTCATCCTGAGACAATTTAGGGGGTCACCTAATCTAAGAATAGCAGTATCCTCTCTCTTTTTCCTCCCACAACCAGGGTAGATTCCTTATACCTCTCTGGTGTCTGCTACTTTTTCTGTATTTTGCCTATATTTACATTTGTGTTTTTCTGTGCACTTCCACCATTAGATTGTAAGATGTACGAAGGCAGTGTATTTGTGTTCTTGCATATAACACAGAAGGTCCTCAAACATATGAATAAAAAGCCCCCAATCATTATTTATTGACTAAGGGCTAGTATTGTTTTGCCTTGAGTCTGAAGCCTAGAAAGACTTGGATTTTTAGAGATAATCCTTTTAACAAGAGGTTAAAAGGGCTTTGTTTTAAAGTATTGCTTTTTAATTTTAACTCTGAACAAATCTTTGAACATAACAGAGAAAACTAGGCAGCCAAGGAAACTGGGAGGGGGCAGACCATCTTCATTTGCTTGGATTCCTGCAGGGAACAGGGGGCCTGAACCCGGCACACAGGTCTGGGGTGCAGCGTGATGCCAGTATGCCAAAGGTCTAGGAGACTGTGCAGGCAATACGGTTAAGGAAAACTTTACCCTCATATACAGGAAAGATGGCAACCCTAAGGAAAACAGGCAAGTGCCAAACAAAAGGATGATGTGCAAATAAGAGATGCTTCCCATGTGATGGCTCACAAAGGAAGGGTGGCGCAGTAGAAATAACGTCTTGGAATCTGAAGTTTTTGGTTCAAGTTCTGTTTAGGCTGCCACTAGCTATGTGAACCTAGATGCTAAATCACAACTTCCCTAAACCTCAGTTTCTTCGCCTATAAAAACTGCTATCCTAGATTCTCTCCCTTCCTCATCTTTCTTCCTTTTTCTCTCTTCAGCCGTTTATTCTCCTACATCCCTACCCTCAATTTTACCAAGAAACACAAATATTAGATTTTAAAAGTCCTGCAAAGGGTGTGGGAGAATCGACACTAACACACAAAAGTCACGTGGCAACTAGTATTACGAGAAGCAAAACCTATGATTAAGCAGAAGAAACCTGTCCGCAGAAAGAAGACTGAGGCATGGGGGAAGGAATACGTGACTTGAGTTTCTGACCTTCTAGTTCCTAATTCCATTCCAAATAAGGCTCAGCTGTACTTTTCTGCAATGGATATCCATGATATTTCCTGTATCTTTTTAATAGTCCCATCCCTTTACAAATAATACTAGTTTATATGGTTTTCCATTTCTGCTGCCTATTCACTGTAAGTTAATATGTACTTCTCAAAGAGTTATGTGGATTAAATTAATATATGTAATATATATATTATGTATATATATATTATGTAATATATATATTATTTACAATGCTTTTAGGAAAGCATTATGTATAATAAAATAATACAATCTGTTTTCCTCATAAGGTAAACATCAGAATGAATAAAGCAATGCACATGTAAATATTTTAGAAAATGTTAAACCTTATAAATATATTAACAGCACACTGAGAAATTAAATTTTAATTGTTATTTTAAATAAAGTGGCTGTGCTTTAGTAAGAATCTGGAGTTTGGCAAAAGGAATAAACAAACAGTATCTACCTATTTTGACTGGCAGAAATTCTTCTCAATGATAACTAACTGATGGCTTAGAATCTTTGGAATCTGATGTCTACAAGCATAATTTCACATACTTTAAATTCATAACAGCAGTCACAAAAAATTAAAAAGAGACTGGCAGATTTTTCAGCATATGATCATAGCAGATTTGGGACCAGGAGAGAACTTTTGCAGACCGTGACTTATAAATGTTTTTAATCTGAATATTGCAGAACAGCTCATATGCGGGCCAAATTTCAGTCAAAATAACATGTTCCTGAACTTCATGAATACATTTTCAACACACCAAGTTTTGCAACTAATTTTTAAAAATGAAGAACTCTCTTTTAATAGCAGCATACAATACATACTGGCATACCTGATTCATGCGACCTAATGTTTCACAATTATGGCAACATAAAACCAGGCAAGTGGAAGATAAAAGCAGCACTTATACAGAATGGAGAGCAAAATTACTGAATATTAAAACATGATGTACCAATTTAAAATTTTTAAAAAGCTTGCTTAAAAAGGAAGTACAATGATTCTGTTTTAGCTTCTGGTTCCGCTTTTCTTATTGTCCATTCTACTTTCTAGGCTTCAGCTTGGCTCTGCTATTGCAAGCTGTCACTTTTGACTAGAAATGGAATAAAGCCAAGTACTACACAATAGCAGCTTCCTGCTCTGGCCTCATCTCCTAGACCACCCCCAGGCCAACGCCTGCCCACAGATGCTGATTCTACCAAGCCATTATTACACCCGCAATCAGTTCACAGCTATGACTATGACCCTGTATTTTTTATAGTCTTGGCACACTGTATATCCTACAATCTTACAGTTCTCATTTCACTGACATTATGGCAACAAGGCACCTTTAAATTTCAACCAAATGATAATATGAAGGCAAAGTGAAATGGAAAAGGGAAATATATACACAAACTTATGGCCTAATGGACAACGTGCTCAACTCTGTCAAAATATAATTCAGAAATTGATATAGAAAAATAAAGAATAGAAAGCTCTTAGAAAAATAAAGAATAGAAAGCTCTCAGAAAAAGTGCAACTAATCCAAACAGTCCTGTTATTCCCATTTTGTATAATTTTGATTTGCATCTGGTATTGCCTGGTTTACTAGTTTTCTCTCTTTTGAGATAAACCTAGATTTAGGTTGAATGCTTCTTATCCCTAAGACTAAAATCCATTAGCCAGAGATTAGTTTGATTAGGTTAATGTTGGTCACAAATGTCTGTTCACAGTCAAGTAAAGAAAAATAATTCTTTAACTTTCTGAATATCACTTCATATTTTTTGAGATTAAAAATATCTATCAGCAGCAAGTATAGCTTATGACCTTCCCTAGGGAAAAAAATATAAGGATATGTTTGTTGTGGAGAGTAATACCACAATTTCTGCATCTTTTCTAACATCTTTTTCTTAAAATAGGAGTTCAGGCGTCACTTGGGAATCTTACCTATACACTTTTAAAATAGAGGAGGGAAAAAGAAACACTACTACTCAAACATGTTCTGTTATGCAGTGACCACGGCTTGTACCAACACCAAAAGAGTTTATCTAATACCAGCTGCAGAAAGAGTGGTTGAGAGTTCCAGAGAAGACAAAGAAAACAGACTGTTGTTACAAGAGAGAGGCGCAGATGGTGGCAGAGAACTGTCCAATGGTTGCATATGGTAAGAAGAGAAAGGAGTTTCAAATATCTACCACACAGGTTTAAGACACCATCTACAAAAAGGGAAATTAGGGCATGTCTAAATAGCAGCGACCTTCTATTGAGTGGTTTCTATATAGTAATAAGCTATTAACTGTGTCATTCATTTAATCTGAGGTGGACAGTATATTATAGATGAGGAAACCAAGCATATAGCCTGCTTTAGGCTTTTCCAATGTCACATGCTAGCAAATGGCAAAGCTAGGATTTGACACAATATCTGCATGAATTGACTTCAAAATCATAGCTAGGCTGATTCTCTAAAACGAAAGATCCAATCAATTAGCTCCTTCTGATATAGTACAATAACCAGATGTCATTGTTAATACTTAATTGGACAAAATATAACATTTGGCTGTAGAAAATTTTGGTTTTGTTATTCTCTTGCTTCAAAGCTTCCAATGATTCATAGGGCCTACAAGATAAAAGTCACTTAGTAACTGTACTTAGCAATCCTTTTCCTCTTTTATCTGACCCCAAAATACTTATTTCTCTGGTATGATGTCTATATTTAAAACCAAACTCTCTTCTCTAGCTAGACTGATATTCTAATGACCCCTAAACCTAACTCATCACTGATCATGCAATCCTTTCTGCCAAATGTCTGCCTCACTCTCCCGACTTTTCACTTCCCTCTCCATTCAAATGAATCCTCAAGTTTCATCCTCTTCATGAGATTTCTTTATACCATTTCAGTCTCCGTTGACTTCTCCTTTCTTCTGTATTCCTGAAGTCTTCACTATGTATTTTTTGGGCTCCTTTGATTTGAATAAATCAAATCTATTTCAAGGAATTTTTTAAAATCTAAGCTCTCATCATGGTTTATGAAGGTCTTGAAAAAAAATAAGGACTATAACTTACATCAACCTTTTTTTTTTTTTTTGGCTACACTGTGTGACATGCGGCCTCTTAGTTCCCTAATCAGGGACTGAACCTGTGCCTCCTACAGTGGAAGCAATAAAAGCTTTAATCACTGGATTGCCAAAGAAGTCCCTTCAGCAACTTCTAAAAACCATCAAGCACCAAAGCAGGATGCTGTGAATAGGGAAACCACATAATTTAAATAACTACTGAATGAATGAAGTCAGTTGGGATATTTCTAAGGCTAGACATTAAAATTTTTTAAGGGTAAGTTTTAAGGGTAAGTCAAAGGGAAGTAGAGTCTGGGCATAAAATTGCCTTTTAAAGACTCCTTTCTGGGAAAAACAATACACAAAAAAACATCAAGTGAGCTAACAGTAAGTAGGACACAAAGAGCTCCAGGCCCTCTCTCTCCTGCTCTAGGCCTGTTTCTCCCATCTCAACTCAAGGGCAGAGGCCCTCATTCTTGAAGGTGGGAATGTGAGTGCACGCCACTCCCTTATCCTAATATGTGTTTCTTATGAATATCTGTTTCTCAATAAAAAGTTTAGTTATCATTATAAAAACAATAACAAAACTCCCACTAATTTCTATCATAAAAATAAAACAATAGTTTGCTAGGCAGTTTCTGAAAGTCTGTTATTTTTTTTTTCTTTTATTTAGTAAAATTATGAGGGAGCAGTAATTTGACACCAGAAAGAATAAATCTGAGAGGAATTCTGGGACTAGGAATAAATCCTGTACTAGGTCAAATTCTCATTTCCTCTACTGGAATGTTAGTTTAAAAATGCTCTAAAGTAATATATTTATACTACAAATTGAAATGAGAGTAAAGAAAAGTGTGAAAAAGTTAAGTCTTTTCTCCACTCACCAAAGCAATATTAACAATAAAGTTCTGTTTACTCCCTTCTCTAAACTATTAGCAATATCATTACAGTACCCTGGGGAATAAATCTGCATATAAGTCAAATTACCACCACCAAGACTTTCAAACTTGTCAGTGGCTCACTTATGTCAAATACTTAACAAAATATAACATTTGGTTGGTGACAACCAAAGAACTAGTTAATTGTTTACCTAGGCTGTCTGGAGGCTAAATTTTACCTCCCTCAAATTCATCTCAATTCCAAATAACAAAAATATAAGAAGGAAAAATACATGTCTCTGGTACATTCCACTCTTTAAACTACTGGTAACTTATCCTGGGCAATCATTCAAGCTATTTTTAGTAAACCAGATGTGTTGAGCAACAACTAACTTAGGGATATTCTTAAACTGTGGACAATGAATTTATATAATCAATAATGGAAAATTGTGGTTCAAAACAGACTGTGACAAAAAACAACTTTCTCACTGAAGGAATATAGTAATGATAAACAGAGCTGACACAGTTCAGACACTTTCATTAACAAAATATTTTAAGACTTTGCTCAAGTCTTTAATCAATCTTTAGTCTAAGAACGAAGAAAATACTTAGGTTTGCTCCAGGCATTCCCTTCAACCAGCGATTCACAGCCCAACAGTACCATATCAAATACTTAGTAAAGTGTTCAATGCCTGTATTTTGTGATAATAGAAAATAAAGTATTAGTAGTCTTATCTCTGAACTTTTAGCAGATTAGAATGACCAAGAACTTCAGATAGGATTATTCCTTCAGGTCTAGGATGATTCTACTTTATTCTAGGGAAAATACCTCACCTCATTACTACAATGAATTTTAATATATAAAGATAGACATAGAGAGTAATTAAAAGCAAGCACATTCTGCTTCAAATCTTGAATGGTTTTCACCACTGCCCTTTGTATTATTATTCCTTTATTGCAGGTGTGTGCATGGCCAGAAGCCAAAATCCAGGACAAGATGATTTCAAAATCATGCTAAAAGTTCAATGTTCATATTTCATTATCAAACTGTTCTTTTACGTTTGATCAAAACTTCAAATTTTAGTGGAAAGTTTTAAAAACTTCTCTACTCATCCTCCAAAGGCAATCATACATAGAAATCATAGTAATTAAAAAAAAAAACCCAAAACTATAAAAAGTATCTTTAAAAACAAATAATTTTTCCCTCCTCCTTCCCAGCCATAGTAGAATCTAAAGAGTTTCCTCCTACTTCCTCTCTTTTTCCCTTCCCCCTTTACTTCAAAGAAAGTTAACTGCAGCAGGCCTGAATCAGGAAGTCTGAAAGGAGGAAGCAGAAACTCATTTCTGTGCAAAAGGAAGGAAAACACAGAATTAACAATACCATGGTACACTGCTTCAAAAATGTATTAACATGCCTTCATTATACTGTATATAAGACGCTGATTTCTCTCCTCATTCAGTATTCTTTCTAAAATATTGAAAACTATGATCAATGATGGTTGCACCCTGATTAACCAACCACAAGTCACTTTAAAAAATGACCAAATCAACTAAATTAATACATGCCATCTGATACTCAATACACTGAAATTATTCAGAGAGATAAATGTAGGATTCAAACCAATAACCTAAAAGTGAGTCATCAGAAAAGATGTGTATTAATTTTGAGTCATCAGTTTTCTAATCATTATCTTACAATATATATTATTGTGATATATTAAATAGGGCTGTACAACTAAAAGTTAACTTACGGGAGCATTCTACTACAGAATAAAATGCTGAGATGAGAACTCAAGGAAAAAGATGGTGAACAGGAATTCCCACTATAAAACTATTTAAATAGATTCACAGTGAAGCATCATTTGGAATTTTTCAAACAAAACTTAAGCGTACTTACTCATCACCTAATACAGAAAAGCCATTTCCAAAGTTTTAACCTGCCCTACTTAAGAACTCTACAATGGATAATTAATACCCAGATTCAGAAGAAACTGCCTCTTGAAATTTAAATAAGTGAGAAAAAACAGGGAGATCATTTAAAAAACTTAATTTTCCCCTAACTCCCTTTGACTTACATAAGGTTACTCTAAGGTTAAGATATGTCAAGGCACTATTTACAAAATCTATGCCAGGAACAGCTGCCATGTTTAACATGCCAAGGAATTTAATGTACTGTTTGGACAACTGGTTAGAGAAAGGCATTCTGGGATAAAGCTACTCTAATTACATGAACTCTAAAAGTCTTTCCTTATGTGGACTATATATTTTATAAATTCATTTAAATAAATAAATTTGAAAACCTAGACTGAGCCATCTTCAGTCTCTGGAGTAAATTTTCATTGAAAATATTACAGTAGGTGCCTATAATTTACATACTGGAGTAAGTATTTTTATATTTTAAACCTGTTTTAAAAACATGAAATACAGAAATTAAAACGCTACAATAAGCTTTATTGTATATCATTTATTCCTTCAAAAACACTTAAGAAACACTAAAATTAAGGTATGCTGGATCCTAAATCAAGTGCTGTTAGTGTAATTCCTTAAAACTAAAATTCACATTATTTATGAAACACAAACGGTTAAAATGTCAAGTGAATAATATCACCTATGGAAGACATTATATCCTTCTAGGCCAGAGAGCAACTTACGTATACTAGCAAAAGGAAGATACATAGCTAACAAAGATAATCATACAAATCACCAAATCAAACAAGACTTTAGCTCTTATGTTTTTATTTCTAATAAAAATAATAAAATTGTCAGAATCTAAAACAGTTTTAAAATGTGTATGAAAACCCCTGTGTAATATGTTAGTACATTCTTTTAATCATTACAATTTTAATAAACATGTTGTAGAGTTTTAGGCCACCTGGCAAGAGTTTATTTTTAAAAGTAATTTCTACATAATGATTTCAGTTCTCTAAATCAAACCCAAGCTGTAACTTCTATAGTGCTAATCAGAAACCACAGAATTAAAATGCTAAGTTGGAAGGTTCCTTTGATTTCACCTAGTCTAATTCCCACAAAAAGACTGTTAGAAATGAGACAAATTACAGTAAGACTATAAGCTAGCAAAATGGCAATCACAACTAAAACCAAAACAAAATAAAACCCGAGGGAAAAGCTCTAACACCTCCAATATTAAACTATAACTTGTTATAAATTTTTAGCTGTAAATACCATAATCAAATAACAGTACAAAAATGAGGCCATTTAATGAACTATGAAAAATAATGTGTAAAGACAAAAGCACATCCATGCAGACTTCAAAGAAAAAAATAACATTTAACTAAGGGAATTATCATCTACTTTTGGGAGATCTAATAAAAGAAGAGCCTAACTACTAATTCCCTAAGTATTATAACCTCACATACAACCAACCACTGCTCATTAACTCAAGCTCTTGTTCTTTCCATGGAAACAATGCCTCTATATTTTACTTTTGAAATCAGTAACTATTCTGAAATGAAACAGGAATATGGACTTTCAGCTTCATTTTAAAAATCAAGTCAAACTAGTCCAGTTATACTTTCTTTCAATGTACTTACTATGTTATCTTAAACATTTAAGGAAAAGAAACCTATAAAATACTGATATAATTAAATCTAAAATTCAAATATACAAAGAAAACAAACTGCTGTGCATTTTAATCTTTACCTTTCAAAAATTAACTGATAAAACATAACTAGAGATTTTAAAAACATTTAGCTTACTCCTTTTGATATGAGTTTCTTTACATGATTTAAATCCAAAAACCAGCTAGAAAACGTTTTTCCAATTAAGTTTTGTATTTAAATTGCAACAACTGGGAATTAAAATCTAGAAACTGAACAATTCAACTTATGACAATCTAAAAGGAAAATTACCACTTAAAAAGAAAATGAACTACTATTATGCTAAACTGATATGCATGTATATAGTGAATACTAATCTCATTTAATTACATAAATTGACCCAAATCTTAACCTTCAGAGCTGGAGACGAAGATAACTTATACTAATGTCTAACCAGTTACTGTCTAACAATGAACATCATTTGAATGGCAGAGACTTCTATTTTGCTCACTTGCGCATGCACAGCCACAAGATGCTGCCTGGCTCACAGCAAGTTCTCTGTGTGTACTGACTGGATAGATCAATCATTTACCCTATAGTCAAACTTTATCAAATGCATTAAGTTTCTTATATACCTTGATGTTAGCTAGAAAGCTAAACTTAAATATTCAAAAGAATATCTGAATATCAACGAACCTTAATGAATAGGTAATTTTTTAAAGCGACCTGAAATTTCTTACCTGGTAGGGCTGAAAGGCACTATCTTCAGTTAAAAAATCCAGTTGTTTATCTACAAGGAATTCTACTGCAGTGATTGAACTGGGTACACTTTTTTCAACCAGGGGTTTGAAAGTCTGGTAAGAGAAAAAAAAAATTCTAATGGTTATTTTCTGGGTTTTATCCTCAACATGTGAAGGGGTATATATAAACACAGTGTATTAAAGTCATTATCATAATGATTTTAGCTACCAATTAATATCAGTTTTCATAATCTAAAGTGATGCTTTTATCTGGAGTATTTTGTATTATTAAAAGGAAATTAAGTAGATTTTAAGAAATAATTTGAAAAAAATCCCAGTCTATTAATAAATCCCAGTTGTTGAAAAGGATATAATCAAATATACATATGTATAAAAATTCCTAATCTAAAGAAAGAGAAATTGTTCCCAAAAAAGCAAACTGGGTAGGAGAGGTTATTATCCCAACTCTTTTAAAATATTGTTAAGTATTATTCTTTACAAAACAGAGTAGTTATGATTTATATGTGTAGTTCACTTACATGTGTAGCTCATTCACATCAAGGATTTTAAATGATCAGGATGCATCTGGTCTTTTAACTCCACCCATGTACTACTTACCCCCGCCCCTGCCCCAAGCACAAATAAAAATCCAGCTGCTTCAGTAACAGCAGTACTGGGGGAAGGGCACAGGAAAAGAAGAGGGAGGTAAAAACTATTACACAGAACTCACCATCACCTTCCAGTAAACTCTCTCCAGATTTCCACGATTATAAAACAGAACAAAACAAGGGGGCACGCGGTGGTAGTGGGGTGAACTGAGCAAATCCATAGTCATTTGAAGACAACTTTTACAGAAATGAATTTACTCGTATTCTAGGCAGGAGGTGGGAGTGAAGGAGGCAAGAGAGGAAAAGGAAGGAAGGAAATAAAGGTACTAGGTATGCACTTTTTATGACTATCCTAATTATTTTCAAAGTAGAAGCAATCTGAATAAAAGCCAAGGATATTATATCCATGATAGTGTTTTAAAACTTACAAATGAAAACAATATTCTACTGTTTTAAAAACATAGTGACTTTACTATTAAAGAATATAAGTTTGGAAAATGAAATAAAAAAGCAACTCGGTTTCTGAAGTACTTGTATCACAAAGGGAAATCTTTCTTGCTACACGCAACTTGTGCGACCGTTTGGATGTAAACCAAAGATTTCTGCAGACAGTAGAAATCTCCAGGAGATACAAAGCCATTGTAATTCCCTCTTATTTATGTCTTCAAAAAATCTAACATCTTGCTAATCATAACTAAACACTCTGCTGAAAAACCTTTCAAAATTTTTAATTCAGAATGGCTCTTAAACAGTTAACTTCTCTATTTAAGAAATTATCTTTAAAGCTTTCATCAGGAGTCTACGTTTTGAAAAAGCTGAAAACACAAGAGAATAAATAAGCATTTTAAACATGCTTTATTCCTATACTATTTACTTCATGAACTAATAAATGATGTATCTGTTCATAAATGAACATAAAAAAATTATCTTACATTTCCAATTTACTTTCAGTTCCTTATGATTAGAAAACCTAATCACAGTAATATCCTCCTTCCCATGTTCTAGGGCTAACCTTTTATGTATCAAAAGTATTTTTTTTGTGTGGGAAGTTACATTTTCAAAACAGGTATTTCCCTATTATTTAGCTATCTCCTGCTTCTGTGGCCATCTGACACTTTCCATTTACCATAACTAAATTCTTTACGAGAAATATGTAACATTCTCAAATTAAATGTTTAATTTTTAGCAAAAAAATTAGAAAACACTGGCAGCTTCTCAAGAGAACTTTAAATCCCTGAACTTTATCAAATGCTCTTATTTTTTTCTAAAAAGTACCAAATCAGGTCAACTTGGGAAGGTTTTAAAAAGGCCCACAAAAGGTACTACCTAAATGCCTATTATACAGATTCAATTAAGGAGGACTGGGAAAAAAAGTAAACTTCTCCACTCCGAGTGCCTCTTTCTTAGGCAAATAATACAGGTGGTTTGCATTTCCTATGAGACCTAGTCATTTTATAATATGAAAAACATTCCTGTGAAGAGAACCTCTCAGAACTCTGCTTTTTAAGGTAAGTCAGAGATCTAAGGGTAAATTTCAATAGGCCAATTTATCATAATTTAAATTACTGAGAAAAAAAAATTTAGTTTCCAGGCTAAAATAATAAAAATTTCTCATTTTAGGGTATCGAACTGAAAGCCACTGGTAGAATCTAGCTATCAGAAATGTTAAAAGACTAGTTTATAATGGTCTGTTTCTGATGCATGAGTATTTATAATAACCATGTACAAATGGAAGTCAAAAGTACACCATGCTTCTTAAGTAGCAAATAGGACAAGGACTTGCAAATTTTAAAATGTGCAATTACTCTTAAACTACAAATATGTTCCCAAGTGCCGATAAATACTTTTATAGTACTTGTTAAAGAAATGTTTCAATATGTATTAAACAAGCAACCCTAAAAATGTGCGACTGTTCCTACTTTACTGAAAAATTAAAGACTAACAACATATAAAACTGAGTTAAAACACATCCTAATTCCCTAAAGTGGCAAATCAATGATGTAACCATTAATAATTTTTGTATCCAAGTCAAAAACATCCACTTTAAAGACATTAGCTTAAAAATAGAAACAAATATTTAAATAAAAGTGAATGAATCCTACAGATTCTGGATGAATCTGTAGTAAGTATTTCACGGGTCTAGGTGCACTGGAATGCAAAGAAACTAGAACTCATGCATAGCTAAGTAATTCAAGACTCTAAAGATATACCATTCTATGAGGAACTTCCACAGCGTAAGGGGAAGCTACAAGCTACCATCAGATGAAAGTCTCAGTAGAATGTGACCCTAATCACAAAATGACTTCATTCTAACGCTGAAAAAAGTCTTTGAAAATCCAAATTAAAATTGCCAACTAAACAAAACACTTTTTCAATTTCATTAATGGACTGAGAGTTCGTTTAAGGTCCTTTGTCTTTGTTAACTGCACTTTAAAAATAGTATAAAGTCAAATAAATACTTAGTAGAGAGCCTGCATTTCTACTAGGGCCTACCACGCTATAGGAAGAATGCTTAGAACAACTGTATCCTGTTTGGGGCTCCATGCTGCACCACATTCCATTCACATGAGGAAGAGGCGAACAGATGAGCCCTCCTCGAAAAACATTTTTAAAATAAATCAGCTACAGTCCTCAAACATAACTCAGCTGCTCAAACAAACCATGTTAAAGCTCACCATTTAACATTTGACTGGAAATTCACAAGGTTTATGTCTACAGTCCAAGTTTCTAACAATCTCCAGTTAACATTTAACAATTTCTTTTCCAAGTGAAAAAAATTAGGCTCATAAACTACAAAAATCTGATATAAATCTCGAAATACTAAAGCAGAAAACAATCTAAGATACATTTTAGAAGTCAAGGTTTAGTCTTTAAAAAAAAAAAAAGATTGGAGTGACTCGAAAGAACAAAGTCCAAATTCCCACCCAAGCAGGTCTATTGAAAAACACGATACTGTTAGAAAACAAGTTGGGGGTGGGGACAAGCATACAGACAGAAAAAACCCTCACAAAACAAATACCCCTACTTCCCTTGAAACATTATATTCTAAAACCCTAACCCAAAACATTTCTGCTATAATACTTTAAACAACTGAGCTTGTTTTTTTATCGTACAGTGTTATGAAATTACTACCGACACGATAAATCTCTCTCTAAACAAATGAAATCATTAAAAATTCTAAAAAACTAAGACCACGAAAGCTGAACCTGAAAAAGATAGTGACCTTAATTCCTAAAATCGAGAAGCAAAACCAAATGTAAATTAAGACAAAAGAAAAAGGAAGCAGAAAAATACAAACCGTACTTTGTTCTTGAGAATTTTAAAGTATCTTTAAATCTCTGATATCCACGACAAGGCTTTAAAGGTCAAGAAGTATAGCTGACATTTCCATTTTGTTCTTGAGCAGTATTTTTTTTTAAATCTAGCCTCAATAATTCTTAAGTCTTCAAAAATCACAGGCAAACGGCTCTCAAACCAAGCATTTCTGAGCTCACTTGCAGCGTCGTCATTGTATAGTAAGAAAAGCCAAGACCACAGAACGAAGCAGAGGCTGTAACCTAACAAGTCTCCGACGAGCAAATGACGATCTTCTGTCTGCTCTGGCTCAGTCCTGGCAGTGACGAGGATTACAACTCGCTCTTTGTCATCGGCACTGTGGTGTTAACGACCAAGAAATCCTGCAGCTGAAGCTCTACTGCACCCTCCGATCTGGGTCAGGATAATTTCTCCCGAGGTCGCTTACATAACCAGTAAGATACTCCAAATAGAGAGAGCAGCCATCCATCAGCTAGAGAAAGCCTTTTCCCACTGTACTCTGTCTGTGTGGAAACACACTGCAGTAGCTTCCAACAGCGCAGACACCCAAATGAGAACGACTACTTGGCTTAGGGCACACTGAGAGAAGGGAAGAGGCGGTGCTCTGTAAACTGTAACTAATCCTCCGTCACAGGTGCTGATGGAGTCACTTCCAGCACGAGTCACATTACTGGTGATTACTCATTTGGCTGCGCCATAGAGACTGGCTCATAATTTTAACAACAGACAAAGACAGACTAGTGGCGAGACTGAGAGCTCAAGTTTACTGTCTCCTTCAGAAGGCAAATGCAAATGCAAAGTTTCTGCTTTACAGATTCACCAAGGTGAGAAAGTGCAAAAAACAAGTAATACGTAAATATCTCTCAACTGGGCAAAAGGAAAATGTAACTTTAAACCTATTAAGAATACTTTCTAGTGTGTTTTCAAGTAAAGAATTTACTTTTACTCATTCTTCATTGGAAATACACTGATATTTTAAAAAACACAGGGGGGAAAACAGTTTAAAACATTTCTGGGGTAATAATCTAAGTGAAATCAAATGACATAACCAACAACCACACCAACACTTTACTCAAAAGAAAAACTAACTGGTAATATTTATTTTGGCAGATTAAAAAATATTCCTGAACATTTTTATTATTTTTAAGAATAATTTAAATAGTTCATAGTTATAAAAACCTTTAATAGCTACAGATGGCTATTCAGCATCTGACACGTGATTAGTCTGAACTGAGATCTGTGCTGTATGTGTAATAAACACACTGAATATGAAGAAAGAATGTCAGATATCTCCCAGTACAAGAAAACATTCACCTATTTTTAATGATGTGTGTGAATGGCCTTTTGTTTTAAATTTGTCCCAATGTTAGGTATTGCAATTTCAATAAATCTAAAAATTTACTGATTTTAATACCACACAACCAATTTATCAAATTGTCTTAAGAGAAAAACTTCCAATTCCCAGCCAGTGCCCTGTCCCTTTAAATCTATTCCAGATGTATCAGCTTCATTTCATAAAAAACATTACGTTAACTACTAGAAAAAAAGATATTTTAAATTTAGTCTATTATGCATTGTACTTATGAAAATCTCAATCCATTTGTTTTAAAGATGAAAGAGAGGAATAGTGATTATTTTAAAAATATTAGTAAAACTCAGTTTTAGAACAGTAATAGAAATGAAATGTAACTTTAGAACAAAGTACTTTTTAATAATGAGTCAAGTGAATATTAAATTACATATAGAATACCAGTATTTCATTTCATAATTACTTAAGATGTGATCATAAAACATGTATGGAATTAAAAGAATTCAGTGTAATATAAGTTACCAAAAAAAACAACTGGAGTAATATGGCAGCTTTATTCTGAGCCCAAAACAAACAGCAAATATTTGATTCAGGTTATTACATTATATTATAAACTATCAAATTTTAAAACATGTCATACTACTTTTCTATAGTTTACTGTATATTAGAGAATGAGTTAAATATTTCACAAGATGCATTTTATAATCTCACATAAATTTCAGATTTGACTATGTTGTTATTAACTTAAAAAAATGTTCCTCAAATACTATGTCTCCTACAAAATCAAGTAGCCTTAAGAACTATACTTAACAACTGCCACAGTATTTATATATTGCTAGTGATACACAATTTAATAATTTTATAAAATTAAAATAACATCAGTACTGAAAAACCACTCATTTTTATTTCATACATCACGGTTACATTAAAGTTAGATATTTTTCCATTACCATAAATACTACATTTTTGTTGTTTAGTGGCTAAGTCCTGTCTGACTCTTTGTGACATAGTTCATTCTTAATGGAAATAAATAAAGGTTACAAGTGCAACTAGCTGAAAACCTTAAGTATCTTCCTAATGTTTAAATTGGGCTTGATAAATATTTTTATAGGGCTTCGTTGGTAGCTCAGGTGGTAAAGAATCCACCTGCAATACAAGAGACCAGGGGGTTCAATCCCTGGGTCACGAAGATCCCCTGGAGAAGGGAACTGCAACCAACTACAGTATCCCTGCTTCGGAAATCTCATGGGCAGAGGAGTCTAGTAGGCTACAGTCCATAGGGGTGCAAAGAGTTGGACATGCTTGGGCAAGTAACCCAAATATTTTTATAAATATATAAATGTATGTTCGGTCTGGTACACTGACAAATTTCTAAAATACTGAAGTAGCAATACTGAGAAAGCATTTGGTAGCAAGCGTAAGTTGCTTAGCTTTTACAACATATCTCCTTAAATTCTCTCGTTCTTACAACTTGTAAGAGATGGTATTAAATATCACCTTGCAGACGGCAAAAAACACAAATTTGAGGAGAGCAGCATTTTAATTCTTTAAACTGGCTCTTCTTGTGGCTTATACCTTCCTTAATGCATTAAGGAAGGAAGTTGAAGAGTTAAAATTTTTTTTTCTCTTTTTTTTTTCGGTTGGGTAAAAGGTCTTTTCTGGCAGCTAAAACCAGGCTAGAGGAAGAGGAAACTACTCCAGTTACTGCCCAGAAATACACATCTCTGACTTCCTTCCTTTTTAGCTGGTTTCTAGGTTACAAGCTGAATAAATCAACAGAGGTGAGAAAGTAAACAGAGGCTAAAAGGAAGGCAATACTGTATGGCTATCTGAAGAAAATCTGTTCCTTCCAATAATTGTAGAACCTTTATACATATAATTAAGAGTTAAACTAGCATTTTGGTATCATTTATTTTGAACCAAGAAAGAAACCCCTCATCTTTACAGATACAGAAATCTAAACAAACAAGTGGATTTCTCAAAGTATACAGACTGTACAAAACACCAAAAACCTCTAAGTTTCAGTGCTTTAGCATTTTAAGTACTTTTTCAGACACAAGGATAGGAAAATAAGAGAAACAATAGTAATTTAAAAATGATTTGAACTTGATATCGCCTTATCTGAAGCTGATTAGACTGAGGAAAATACTTTTCAATGTCCTATTGTCCTATTAATCTATAAAATATATAATCAAATGCGTAACTGTTGCATTGTGGTTATTACCCTAGTGACTAACATCTTCACATTAATATATCTATGTAGATATTCCAGGCACTGCAAAGGCGGTGTAGCATGGTACACTTCAACAGACCATGAAGTTCCAGGATTTCCAGATGATACAGACCTAACACTGATTTTAAACTCTCTTTTCTCCCCTAAGCATGCAGGACATTCAATCAACCAATATGTGTGCAATGTCTCGAATTAGTGCACCTTTCCCTCCCTTCTTCATTATATCCTGGGTAAAGTGCCCCAGTCGTAAGAGGAAAGTTATGCAACAACAGAATGTGTTCATTTAACTCTGTAAATATTTATCATAATTTTTATGACATATAGTTGACTAAGAAAAATCACTGCTGAGAACACAAAAGCACTATACAAACAGTCTCTGTGTTTCAATAAGCATTATGGCTGAATTCAGTGTCCTTTTATCTTCTCCTTCTAGTCCTTCTGAGTACTAATAAAGCACATACTCTAACTGGAGTAGTAGTTTTATCTGCTTCTCCTATCTATGGCTTCTCTTTAAGAATCTCCCTGATCAATCTTTTTTCTTCCCAATATCATGAGGTTTCACTTACAATCATTCCTCTGTAATGGCAAGGAATTGGTTTCAGGGTCTAGGAGGACATCAAAATCTTTCAAGGCTCAAGTTTCTTACATGAAATAGAATAATGTTTGCATATAACCCTCCCATATACTTTAAGTCATCTCTAGATTACTTATAATACCTAACATAACATAAATATTATGTAAATAGTTGACAGCTTTAGTGACCCAGTCATGTTCAACTCTTTGCAACCAAATAGACTGTAAGCCTGCCAGCCTCCTCTGTCCAAGTAATTCTCCAGGCAAAAATACTAGAGTGGGCTGCCATTCCTTTCTCCAGGGGATCTTCCCAACCCAGGGATCAAACCTGGGGTCTCCTATCTCGCAGGCAGATTCTTTACTGTCTGAACCACCAAGAAAGTCCCCAAAATTGTTGATAGGCACAAGGAAAATTCAAGTTTTGCTTTTGAGAATCTTTTGGTATTTTTTCTTCTGAAATTTTTCATCCATGGTTGATTGACTCCTCATATGTAGAAAACACAAGTAGGGAGGTCTGACTGTCCTCCTCCTCCTCCTCTACAACTTCATGGGTGTATGCCATTAAGGTAACTAATTTTTCTTTCCATTAATAAATAATTCCAGGACTTCCCTGAGGGTCAAATGGTCAAGAATCCACCTGTCAAATGCAGGTGACATGGACTCAATCCCTGGTCTGGGAAGATTCCACATGCCATGGGACAATCAAGCCCATGGACCACAACTACTGAGCACTGCAACTGCTGAAGCCCAGAACCTAGACCAAGAGGAGCCAGCCGCAAGGAGAAGCACGTGGCACCCCACCATCAGAGGAGCTGCCACTCGCCGCAGCGGAAGAAAGCCTGTGTGAAGCGATGAAGATCCAGTGCAGCCAGAAGTAAAATGGAAACTTACAGCGATAGATTTTTAGACCTAAATTTTCATCTTACTCTAACCTGTATTTTATAGCTTTTATATTTTTTATATTATTTATATTTTATATTTTTTATATTTTATATACTACTGGAGGACACAGATATACCCTGTAACCACATAAAACCAAAAATAACTAGAATTAAATGCTAAGTTTTCATGCTTCTTTCAAAACCACTAGAAATATTCTCACTATAATTTTAGAAATAGTTACCTCAAAATTCATTAATACAGTGATGTTTGATGATTTACTTTGGTTCCCTTGCTCATATTATAATATTCTGAATACCTGATATTTTTCCTTTAAACCTCTGTCAATAATTAAAAAAAAAAACTATTCCATAATTTTAATATGACTGATAAAAATATCAAGAACATTTTGGAAGCAAACACACCAAATTTATGGAAAATATAATCAGACAAGTTCTGGAAAGAAAAGAAAAGAATAAATACAAATCAATGATATGGAACTAGCCATAAAAGATACAACACATTTTTAATGCTTTAATTAATACAACAAGGTGAAACTGGAACACAACACACATAAATAATAATCAATGGATTGTTTAAAAAGTCCCAAAATAGTTTCAGGTAAGTATGGGAATTTAGGGTAAAATAAAGGTGGATTTTCAAATCAGAGGGGGTAAAATGAAAATGAGGAAATCAAATACAAGAAAAACAGCTGTTAAAACAGAAATGGAACTTTAGTGACTAAGGTTCTCATTTTTACAGATGAAGAAATGGACATTCAGGGAGATTAAGTGACTTCTGTCAAAATACCTGTAGAAACCTTGCAACTAGAAACAAGATTTCTTAATTCATATCTGAATGAATGACTTTTACTATGTAATATGGTGTAAAAGAACCATGTTTTCTTCATGCTTGTTGACATGAGGTAGCAGAGAGCAAAGTGTCTTGCGATCTGCTGAATAAAGCTTTAAACTTTGAACGTAAAATGGAGGAAACCGAAGACACATTTCAATTATCAAAAAGAACAAGCACCTATCAAACAGAACTAGGTAAACAATTTCAACATAAAGGAGCTTTTAAAGATAACTTCTGAAAAACAGGTGGCTCAGACGGTAAAGCGTCTGTCTACAATGCAGGAGACCCGGGTTCGATCCCTGGATTGGGAAGATCCCCTGGAGAAGGAAATGGCAATCCACTCCAGTACTCTTGCCTGGAAAATCCCATGGACAGAGGAGCCTGGTAGGCTACAGTCCATGGGGTCTCCAAAGAGTCGGACACGACTGAGCAACTTCACTTTCACTTTCTTTTTGAAAAAGAGCATTTCAGACAATGAAAAAACACTGATATTAATAGCTTTTCAGTTTAATTATTTTGTCACTAGTATGTCTGTCAAGAAAAAATATTTAAATGTAGAAAGTGTAAACTAGGAATTAAAAATAAACTGAACCATACAAAACACATATTGGATCCTGTTTCTAGAAAAAATTAGTTTTCCTTATAAATAATGTATTATTTTCAGTTCAGTTCAGTCGCTCAGTTGTGTCTGACTCTTTGTGACCCCACTGACTGCAGCGCACCAGTCCTCCCTGTCCATCATCAACTCCAGGAGCTTGCTAAAACTCATGTCCATCGAGTCAGTGACGCCATCCAACTATCTCATCCTCTGTCGTCACCTTCTTCTGGCTTCAATCTTCCCCAGCATCAGGGTCTTTTCCAATGAGTCAGTTCTCTACATCAGGTGGCCACAGTATTGGAGTTTCAGCTTCAACATCAGTCCTTTCAATGAATATGCAGGGTTGATTTCCTTTAGGATTGACTGGTTTGATCTCCTTGCAGTCCAAGGGACTCTCAAGAGTCTTCCCCAACACCACAGTTCAAAAGCATCAATTCTTTGGTGCTCAGCTTTCTTTATAGTCTACTCACATAGCCACACATGACTACTGAAAAAATCAGCTTAGACTAGATGGACCTTTGTTGGCAAAGTAATGTCTTGGCTTTTTAATATGCTGTTTAGACTGGTCATACATAGTTTTTCACTTTCATGCATTGGAGAAGGAAATGGCGACCCACTCCAGTGTTCTTGCCTGGAGAATCCCAGGGACAGGGGGGTCTGGTGGGCTGCTGTCTATGGGGTCACACTGAGTTGGACATGACTGAAGTGACTTAGCAGCAGCAGCAGCTTTTCTTCCAAGGAGCAAGCATCTTTTAATTTCATGGCTGCAGTCACTATCTGCAGTGATTTTGGAGCCCAAGAAAATAAAGTCTGTCACTGTTTCCATTGTTTCCCCATCTATCTACCATGAAGTGATGGGACCGGATGCCATGATCTTAGTTTTCTGAATGTTGAGTTATAAGCCAGCTTTTTCAATGTCCTCTTTCACTTTCATCAAGAGGTTCTTTAGTTCCTCCTCACTTTCTGCCCTTAGGGTGATGTCATCTGCACATCTGAGGTTATTGATATTTTTCCTGGCAATCTTGATTTCAGCTTGTGCTTCATCCAGCCTGGCATTTGGCATGAGGTACTCTGCATATAAGTTAAATAAGCAGGGTGACAACATACAGCCTTGATGTACTCCTTTCCAGATTTGGAACCAGTCTGTTGTTCCATGTCCAGTTCTAATTGTTGGTTCTTGACCTCCACAGTTTTCTCAGGAGGCAGGTCAGGTGATCTGGTATTCCCATCTCTTTCAGAATTTTCCCCATGTTGAGATTAGAGAATAATTTGGAAAACAAAAGAATTGAGTGTAGAAAAGGATCTCATAGTTCTAAGCATGAACTCAGTCAGTTAAGCATGTGCCCTTTTGGCCTTTTTTCCACAAGTATGTATATGTTACCAAGTTTTAAGGAACATATGCTTTATCAGTTGCTCATTTCACTTAGTACTCTTTTTCTCTTTCTTTTTTGGCCTGCAACACAGCTTTTGGGATGACAGTTCCCCAACCAGGGACTGAACCCAGGCCCCTGCAGAGAAAGCACAGCGAGCCCTAACCACTAGACTGCCAGGCAGTTTTCCTCTTAGCACTCTTTTCATGCTATTACATTGCCATCATTTAAAACATCTAACTAATAAATACTTAAGCAAACATTAAGTTTTCACTACACCTTTTCTCAGTGTTGGGAGATTTAGGCCTTCTTCACTTTTCCACTATTACAAAAATCAGAGGAAAATCATCCTTCGTTAAACAACCAAAATTCCAAGTTTATATGGGTTCAGATAAATTACATGTTAGCATATTAAATTGACAGATACAAACGCAGAGCCATTACTGGCAATCTTTGGAGAAAAAAATAACATTATCAAGATATTAGATAGAAGTTATCTATTTATATTATTAATATTTGTAAATAAAGGAGCTATTCAGAAAAAAAAAAATACATGCTAGCAAATGAACTTCAGCAAAACTCCAAGATGGACAATTAGAACCATGGAAGAAGAAAAAAGAAACCAAAACCCACACAGTGATTACTAAGAGCCAAATATATTCACTGAGAGTAATTTGTCTTTTAGTAAAAACAAAGGTTACTTTTATGAAGAAACTCTACCATAGGTAAATCAATGAAATATGGGCTACATGACGGTTCTTGGTACATTTACATCTAGTTAAACAGTACTGAATAATAGTATTACTTTTAACATATACAATCCCTTCATCTTTCATCTTACACACTATCACTTGAAGGCTACCTTTATTTACAAATTAATATATGACAGAATTATTCCAAAATAAATCTTACCAAAAATGCAATTAAGACCTAGATTTTAAAATAATCAAGAAAAGTGGAATAAGGATTACTCTCAAATTTAATAGTCAAAAATTTAGGTTCTATTTTTAAGTTAAAAAAGAAATCAACTACACAGGTAGAATGTAAGAGAGATCCAGATTCCTAGAAATACATGTGAAAAGAGTCCTGGAGGATTTCAAGACACTAAGCCAAGAGAAGTTATATATTTTTAAAAAGAAAGGAGAGAGTGGGGGGGTAAATCAAAATTTTGACACAAAGTACCCAGACCAAGGGAGGTACTGGTCCCTTTAGACTTTACATTGGTCATACAATGTCAGAATATCTTGTTCAATTTGGGACATAAAAGAGGAACAATTACAAACTAAGATGTTTGACACTTTAAAATCATGGATTATTAGAATCATTTGAAAGAATGAACAAACAATATTTAATTATATACAATTATTTAAAGGGTTGGGTAATTTGAAAAGAAAGAAGCTTATAAGCAAAATTTCCAGGAAGCCAATTCTAGCTCAACACAAAGAATGTACAAATTTTTAATAAGTAAACACTATCAAACCAACACAGACTTACAAAGTAGTGAACTTCCAATAACTAGAAGCAATCAAGAATCTGGATGAAAACTAACTTGACAAGCTTGTCACTGAAGGATCCCATTTCTGGCTTTGGCAAAGGGTTGTTCATAAAATATCAAAGACATTTTCAAATTCTAAGATTCTAATACTGTATTCTTTAAGCAGCTTAATGTTTAAGAGCAGCAAATTGAAGATAAACAAAACTAAACCAAACTTTTCATAAATGCTGCTACTGCTACTTTTGCATATAAAAAAGCATAAAAAGAGTACTGCTGAATGTTCATGTTCACCTTATTGACTTAAGGTGGCAGAATGAAAAGTAAAAAGTAACATTTCCCATTTCAGACTAAATTAACCAAGACTTGCTCTGCTTGGTAAAAATAAAACTATGTCAGAGACTTTCATGACACAGAAATTTCTGTACTCCACAGATCCTTTTATCTCTTATGATGAAAAAGTAAATGTAATTTTGTGAGAATAAAAAATATTACAAAATTAAGTCAACTCAACCATAAATGCAAAACATGTGTTAAAATGTTAATAACCAGAAAATCACAGAAGAAATTCAAAGTTAAGCTAAAGAAAACATTTAAAAATATTTTTTCTGATTTTTCTTAATCATTTCACTGCTTGTACTCTTGCAAACTGTAATATAGTATCTACTTGGTTTTGATAACTTCTGTATGGCAAACATCTGTTACTTGTGCAGCACAAGTCCTCTACAATTATTTCTCCATTATATCCTTGTTTGTTAAAAACACTGATGATGTTAGCAACAATCTGGAAGCTGAATTTTTCAACTAACAAGGGGAATTCACAATCTCCATTAAGTATAATACATTAACTATTTTGGTTATTTTAAAAATTAATACATTTTAGGTGATAATTATCACATATGCTAAACAGTATTTAGATTCAAAATATGGTAAAATCAAAGTTATAAAAATTTCAAGCATATTCCATTAAGTATTGATAACTTATGCCAACATTTTGACAGCCCTGAAATAACAAAATACTAACTACAATGCCAAGTAAAAAGACTACAACAGAACAGAGAACTTAAAGACTTTGGCATTTAAGTATTTTCTTTGAATTACTATCAAACTATGAGTCACTCAAAATGAACTTCCCTTCCCTTCTAATATATTACAGGACAACTGAAAGTTATATTGCAAAAAACCCCACAAAAACAAAACAAAAAACCCCCCAGAGAAAAGGAATACCCATTATCTAATTTCAGGTTAATTTATAATATAATTTTGCTATACATCCTTTAAACAAACTCCCTCCCTGCTAAAGCTCTGTTTTCTTAATTTAGGTCAGTTCCTATTCCATTGAGGACATCTCCCTCTAAGAGGATGAGGCAACCAAAGTCCCAAGGCTAAGTGGGAAGGGAAAAAGGTAAGACCCGTTAGTGATGCACAGAAGCTTTTTGCTTAAGTTTATCTCTATACAGAAAGGAAAGTATCACAATTAGACTCTTCATAGATAATAAAGATTCCTTACAGGATCTTAGTTTCCTTCCAAGTTTCAGCAGCCTGTAAGCAGTCTGGGCAAGTAAACTCCTTTGGGACTCCCATGGATTTAGTGGTGTTTTACCACTTTCAAAACTCCCTGAGAAGTTACTTTCTCCTCAGAGATAGCTTCTCTACATTGACTACTTACCACCTGCTTTTAGGAGTTTTTTAAAGTGGAACAAGTTTTCCTAATTCCAGAATCCTTAGGATGATCTTTCCTACTTCCCAGTATATTTACATCAAACTATATTTTATATTTTAACTTTGAGTGTATTCTACCTTGGCCTTGGATAACATGAGCACACTTATAAAGTTACATTATTTAGTTAAAAAAAAAAATCAAACCATTTAAATGGTCATGGAACTATGAATTTTTCTACTCTAATGGGAAGAAACACTACATAAGGAAGCAAGTGCTAAAATAACAACAAACTAGTGAATATAATGGAGAAGGAAATGGCAAGCCACTCCAGTAGTCTTGCCTGGAGAATTCTACAGACCGAGGAGCCTGGCAGGCTGCAGTCCACAGGGTGGCACAGGGTCGCACACAACTGAAGCGACAGCACGGTGAACAGAAAAAAAAAAAGCAGACCCACATATATAGAGAAAAAACTAATGGTTACTGGTTAGGAGATGAAAAGGGGGAGGGGATTAACTAGCTTATTTTATACTATAATATATAAAGCAATATATATGTCAATCCTAAAGGAAATCAGTCCTGAATATTCACTGGAAGGACTCATGCTGAAGCTGAATTTCCCAATATTTTGGCCACCTGATGCAAAGAACTGACTCACTGGAAAAGACCCTGATGCTGGGAAAAACTGAAGGCAGGCAGAGAAGGGGATGACAGAGAATGAGATGGTTGGATGGCATCACTGACCCGGTAGATATGAGTGAGTAAGCTCTGGGAGTTGGTGATGGACAGGGGAAGCCTGGTGTGCCGCAGTCCATGAGAACACGAAGACCACTGAGCAACTGAACTGAAGTGACTGATATAAAGCAAATCTCTTAAAAGAGACGGGAACACCAGACCATCCTTATCTGTCTCCTGAGAAACCTGTATGGGGGTCAAGAAGCAACAGTTAGAACCCTGTATGGAAGAACTGATTGGTTCAAGATAGAGAAAGGAGTATGGTATGGAAGAACTGATTGGTTCGAGATAGAGAAAGGAGTATGATAGAGCTATCTGCTGTCACCCTGTTTGTTTAACCTACATGCTGAGCACATCATGAGAAATGCCAGGGCTGGATGAGTTACAAGCCAGAATCAAGATAGGGGGAGAAACAACCACCACCTCAGATATGCGTATGATACCACTCTAATGACAGAAAGTGAAGAAGAACTAAAGAGTTTCTTGATGAGGATGAAGGAGGAGAGTGCAAGAGCTGGCTTAAAGACTAAATATTAAGGCTCCAGAATCACTGCAGACGGTGACTGCAGCCATGAAATCAGAAGACGACTGCTTCTCAGCAGGAAAGTGATGACAAACCTAGACAGTTGTTGAAAAGCAGAGACATTACTCTGCAGACAAAGGTCCGAATAGTAAAGGCTATGGTCTTCCAAGTGGTCATGTATGGTTGTAAGAGCTGGACCGTAAAGAAGGCAGAAGGCCAAAGAATTGATTCCTTTGAACTGTGGTGCTGGAGAAAACTCCTGAAAGTCAGGACTTGGAGAGCAAGGATTTCAAACCAGTCAATCTTAAGGGAGATCAACTCTGAGTATTCACTGGAAGGACTGATGCTGAAGCTGAAGCTCCAGTATTTTGGTGATCTGATGCAAGCAGACGACTCAAGTGGAAAACTCAGATGCTAGGAAAGGTCAAGGGCAGGAGAAGAGGGCGTTCGAGATTGAGATGGCTGGATGGCACCACCTATGCAATGAAGATGAACTTGGGCAAACTCCAGGAGATGGTAAAGGACAGGGCGGTCTGGTGTGCTGCAGTCTATGGGGTCACAAAGAGTCGGACACGACTGGGTGACTGAACAACAACTAAAAACACCTACATACTTTCCACTGCCACTTGCTTTGTCAGAAAGGAGGGAGCTTTCTTTACCATTCTCTTATATTAGTGAGCCAGACTGAGCTTCAGTATGCTTCATTAAGTTTATTACTACATTAATTGGTGAAGAATCCTGAAGAATATACTTTACTTCCAGAGCTTAATGCTGAAGGCAGAGTGGTGTCAGCCAAGTCCTGAAACAGTGGTTCTCAAAGGACTGCCCTCCACCATCTAGCCACCAATAGTGGCTTTTTCTTGATGCTTAAAAAAATACAAGTAATCCAATCATTGCTGTTCCTTACTTTCTACTCAATAGGAGAAACAGAGAAAGTTCAAGGGCAGATAGAAAGAGCTAGAAGTACAGTTAATCATTCAACAAAAAAGATTTCCAAGCTGATTAAAACTGCCTGTGAAGGAGCAAAATAATTTCCCAGGTAACATGAACTATGAACCAGGAATTAGCTGGCTTAAGATTGTGACCCAAGGAGGTGTGAAACGAAATGTATTTTTTTCAGTCCACAGAGGTGACAGCCCCAAATTACCTCACGATCTTCTATCATGTTTGATCAATGATAGCGATTTGGGGGGTCAGGGGAGATGGGCCACATTAAGGTTAAGTGCTTTATCCTGACATCTAGAAAATAAACACCTTTAGAATGGTAACAGTTATATGTGGAACCTGAATATGACACAGATGAACCTATCTACAAAACAGGTTCACAGACAGAGAGAAGACCTGCGGCGCACACAAAACGAATGACCACAAGGTCCTACCGTACAGCACACGTAACTATACTCAGTGTCTTGTGATGAACCCTAATGGAGAAGAATATAGAACAGAATGAATATGTATGGCTAAATCACATAGCTGTGCAGCAGAAGGTAACACAACATTGTGAATCAATTATACTTCAATTAGAAAAAACATAAAGCATTTACGAAGTGAATCAAGCTCTCAGATTACATGCCTTAGTTATTGTTAACATAAACGCATGACCATTATTTATTCATTCAGTTATCAAACGTGTGTACAGCCCCTATAACGTGCTACGCATCTACTGCGCACATTATATACCGAAAGTAAGAATTTTTTTGTTTGTTTTCCTTGATCTCTAATCTAGATAATAAAGAAACTAACTGCTCTTGTACAACGAAATTAACAAGAGTAAACGTTAAATCCACAGTTTAGGTTCCAAAAAGCCACTACTTAAGAATGATGCAACACACACTCCCATCCCATCCCTCACAGGCATACATTACTATACTATGCAGTCAAACTTGTTTGGCCCCTTTTGATGCAAAAAAGGATTAGAAGTTTTATTCATTCCACAAATAGTCACCGGAATATCAACAATTTGTTAAGCACTGTCTTACAGATTTGCAGATGATGCACAGGTAAAGCTAAACAGAAACTCTGTATCAGGCAAGAATGTACTGTGATGTGAATGCTAAAATTGCTATTACAGTGTTCTAAATTTATGAATTAAGGTGCACAACAGGGTGCAAGAATTGTGCGTGGCATTTTGGACACTGAGAGAACACAAAGGGGATATGGAGAAACAGAAGACAAGGAAACACCAAGGAGTCTAATTATTCATTGAGCTCATATTATCTCATCTATGTATTGATAGCTATGTCACCTTTAAAAAGGGCATTCATTGGGGATACCTATCATGATCTTATGTGTCTTCTGCCAAAAATGTAAAAGATTAAAAAAAAAGACCACCACCACAAGAGAAGATTCTACACATGGACATCACCATATGTTCAATAATGAGATGGAGAAGCTCTAAACAGTTGGCAAAAACAAGACCAGGAGCCGACTGTGGCTCAGATCATGAAATCCTTACTGCCAAAATTAGACTTAAACTGAAGAAAGTAGGGAAAACCACTAGTCCATTCAGGTATGACCTAAATCAAATCCCTTATGATTATGCAGTGGAAGTGACAAAGAGATTCAAGGGATTAGATCTGATAGAGTGCATGGAGAACAATGGACTGAGGCTCCTGACATTGTAGAGGAGGCAGGTATCAAGACCATCCCCCCAAAAAAGAAATGCAAAAAGGCAAAATGGCTGCCTGAGGAGACCATACAAATAGTTGAGAAAAGAAAAGATGCAAAAGGCAAAGGAGAAAAGGAAGATATAAGCATCTGAATGCAGAGTTCCAAAGAATAGCAAGGAGAGATAAGAAAGCCTTCCTCAGCAATCAATGCAAAGAAATAGAGGAAAACAACAGAATGGGAAAGACTAGAGATCTCTTCAAGAAAATTAGAGATACCAAGAAAACATTTCATGCAAAGATGGGCTCAATAAAGGACAGAAATGGTATGGACCTAACAGAAGCAGAAGATATCAAGAAGAGGAGGCAAGAATACACGGAAGAACTGTACAAAAGGGATCTTCACGACCCAGATAATCACGATGCAGTGATCACTTACCTAGAGCCAGACATCCTGGAATGTGAAGTCAAGTGGGCCTTAGAAAGCATCACTACAAACAAAGCTAGTGGAGGTGATGGAATTCCAGTTGAGCTATTTCAAATCCTGAAAGATGATGCTGTGAAAGCAGTGCACTCAATATGCCAGCAAATTTGGAAAACTCAGCAGTGGCCACAGGACTGGAAAGGTCAGTTTTCATTCCAATCCCAAAGAAAGGCAATGCCAAAGAATGCTCAAACTACTGCACAATTGCACTCATCTCACATGCTAATAAAGTAATGCTCAAAATTCTCCAAGCCAGGCTTCAGCAATACGTGAACCGTGAACTTCCAGATGTTCAAGCTGGTTTTAGAAAAGACAAAGGAACAAGACATCAAATTGCCAACATCCGCTGGATCATGGAAAAAGCAAGAGAGTTCCAGAAAAACATCTATTTCTGCTTTATTGACTATGCCAAAGCCTTGGACTGTGTGGATCACAATCAATTGGAAAATTCTGAAAGACATGGGAATACCAGACCACCCGACCTGCCTCTTGAGAAATCTGTATGCAGGTCAGGAAGCAACAGTTAGAACTGGACATGGAACAACAGACTGGTTCCAAATAGGAGAAAGAGTACGTCAAGGCTGTATATTATCTCCCTGCTTATTTAACTTCTATGCAGAGTACATCATGAGAAACGCTGGACTGGAAGAAACACAAGCTGGAATCAAGATTGCTGGGAGAAATCTCAATAACCTCAGATATGCAGATGACACCACCCTTATGGCAGAAAGTCAAGAGGAACTAAAAAGCCTCTTGATGAAAGTGAAAGAGGAGAGTGAAAAAGTTAGCTTAAAGCTCAACATTCAGAAAACGAAGATCATGGCATCTGGTCCCATCACTTCATGGGAAATAGATGGGGAAACAGTGGAAACAGTGTCAGACTTTATTCCTTTGGGCTCCAAAATCACTGCAGATGGTGATTACAGCCATGAAATTAAAAGACGCTTACTCCTTGGAAGGAAAGTTATGACCAACCTAGATAGCATATTGAAAAGCAGAGTTATGACCAACCTAGATAGCATACTGAAAAGCAGAGACATTACTTTGCCAACAAAGGTCTGTCTAGTCAAGACTGGTTTTTCCAGTGGTCATGTATGGATGTGAGATTTGGACTATGAAGAAAGCTGAGCGCCGAAGAATTGATGCTTTTCAACTGTGGTGTTGGAGAAGACTCTTGAGGGTCCCTTGGACTGCATGGAGATCCAAGCAGTCCATTCTGAAGGAGATCAATCCTGGGTGTTCTTTGGAAGGACTGATGCTAAAGCTGAAACTCCAATACTTTGTCCACCTCATGCAAAGAGTTGACTCATTGGAAAAGACCCTGATTCTGGGAGGAACTGGGGGCAAGAGGAGAAGGGGACGACAGAGGATGAGATGGGTGGATGGCATCACTGACTCGATGGAAATGAGTTTGGGTGAATTCCGGGAGTTGGTGATGGACAGGGAGGCCTCGCGCGCTGCGATTCATCGGGTTGCAGAGTCAGACACGACAGAGCAATTGAACTGAACTGAATGACATCTTATGTTCAACATATTTTCACATGCATATTTGCCATCTCTAAAGCTTCTTTGATGAGCTTCTTTTACTCATTTCTTAACCAGTTTTCTTATTGTTGAGTTTCAGGAGTTCTTTGTATATTTTGGACAGAAGTTGAAACCGAGTACCCCTAAAACCGAATTCCCCTGCACAGCTTATGATTAACCTCTCTCTCTATCCAAAACTTCACTGCTTTTCTTGCCCAACACCTTTTCCCCTCTAGATTGAATAGTGTCAAATAAAAGGGTGGTGTTGAAACGTAGCAGGACCCTGTGAGGCCCTTCTGGGTATAAAAGCCTTTCTGTGTTCTCCCTTTTTGTGTGCAGGGTAAGTATTTAGTCTCCTAGACCTTTCTGAGTTCTGAAGAACAGTTAAAGCAGTTAATAATTAGGGAAGTGAGAGAATGCAGAAACAAACAAAAAAAGCACTTAAGAAACAATGGTTCAGCAACAAAACAGAGTCCCAGTTCCTCCTCAAGGGATATACCTAACAATCTGGTGTGTATCTTTAAGTAGTTCTACAGGATCGAAGATCCCTGCCCAGGTGGAGGATGTGATTACAAGTTGACAGCAATCATGTAGCCCCTAGACTGGTTACAACAAGATGGCTGATGACTAAGATCCCTGAAACACCACCCTGTTACCTTACCAGCAATCAATCAAAAATAGTCATGCACCCTGGAGCTCTCAGCCCAAATGCTGTCTTTGAAAACTCTTCCATGAAAGCCACAGGAGAGTTCATCTGGTCCTTCTGAGCATGAACAGCCTGTTCTCCTTGTTTTGCCCTGCAATAAATCTTCCTCTGCTCCAAACTCTGACATTTTGGTTTGTTTGGCCTCACTGTGCCTAGGACATATGAACTTGGATTCAACAGCACAGTCTTTTGTCAGACATGTCTTTTCTTTTGCAAATACCTTTCTCCTAGTCTATGCTCTGTCTTCTCATTCTTTTAATCTCCTTATTTTTGCTATGTGTATTAAATTGATTTAATACCTTTGTTATTTCTCTATTTTAATATAATCTGTGGGTCTTTCTGTTGCACAGACTCTGGGAAACTTTAGTCTTCCAATCAGCACAAAAGAAGGTACAACTTTATCAGGGTAATTTCTCATACAGCACCAGTAAACTTCGGCTCACTTACCAAAAACTCAGAACTGCTGCTGCTGCTAAGTCGCTTCAGTCATGTCTGACTCTGTGCGACCCCATAGAGGTCAGCCCACCAGGCTCCCCCGTCCCTGGGATTCTCCAGGCAAGAACACTGGAGTGGATTGCCATTTCCTTCTCCAGTGCATGAAAGGGAAAAGTGAAAGTGAAGTCGCTCAGTAGTGTCTGACTCTTAGCGACCCCATGGACTGCAGCCTACCAGGCTCCTCCATCCATGGGATTTTCCAGGCAAGAGTACTGGAGTGGGGTGCCAAAACCCAGAACTAGTGAAGTTTAAATCACTGTACTTCTCAGGAAACTGAAGCCCAAATTTTTTGGTAGTTATATAAAAAGGTTTTCCTATGATTTATTCCTGTAAGAATTTTCTAAGAGAAACTGAAATTTTTCTGTCTTGGAAAACTGATAATTTAATTTACAATTATTCATTTTGCTAGGCATGTGATAAAAGTGATTTAAGATCTGAAGTAAAGAAAAAAGCATGAATGTAAATACATGACTGGAAATATTAATTAAACTAGAAGAAATGTGTGTGTGTATCCATGTATGCATGCTCGATCGCTTAGTCCTGTCTAAGTCCTGTGATCACATGGAGTATAATCCACCAGGTTCCTCTGTAAATGGGATTTTCCAGCCAAGAATACTGGAGTGGTTTGTGATTCTCTTCTACAGGGATCAAACCCGAGTCTTCCGCATTGGAAGGTGGATTCTTTACCTCTGAGCCACCTGGAAAGCCCCCCACAAACGACTGATTGATAGTAAAAAGCATTGGGAATATTTCTTTTCTCTTTTTTGCAATTGCAGCAGTAATCTGCAGTCTTATAAATTAAGACAATGAGCAGTGACTTGTTTTCATGAACTGACTAGTACTATTTGATGGATGGTATTTACATATTTATAGTTTATTTGTATATATTTTAAGTTAAATACCATTGCAATTAAGCTCCAAGGGACTGCGTAAATTCCTTTCTGAGTATTATGGCAGTCAATATTAAAGTCAGTGGATTACTGGTGGACTCTTTTTAAAAAATACATTTTTACAAGGGACTGCGTAAATTCCTTTCTGAGTATTATGGCAGTCAATATTAAAGTCAGTGGATTATTGGTGGACTCTTTTTAAAAAATACATTTTTAAAAACAAAGCTTTCATTACAATTGTATTTAATAAGGTATTGTATGTATGCAGATATCACAGATATTTTTAAATTATGACATTTTTAGAAAATTAATTCATTATTCAAAAACCTGATTACAAAACAAAAATTCTAAGATGACTTTTACTTACAAAATTTAAATAATTTAATAAATTATTTAAATCACAGAAAAATACCTAAAAGGAAAGAATCTGTTCTGTTCAGTTCAGTCGCTCAGTCGTGTCCAACTCTGCGACCCCATGAATCACAGCACGCCAGGCCTCCCTGTTCATCACCAACTCCCGGAGTTCACTCAGACTCACGTCCATCGAGTCAGGGATGCCATCCAGCCATCTCATCCTCTGTTGTCCCCTTCTCCTCCTGCCCCCAATCCCTCCCAGCATCAGAGTCTTTTCCAATGAGTCAACTCTTCGCATGAGGTGGCCAAAGTACTGGAGTTTCAGCTTTAGCATCATTCCTTCCAAAGAAATCCCAGGACTGATCTCCTTCAGAATGGACTGCTTGGATCTCCTTGCAGTCCAAGGGACTCTCAAGAGTCTTCTCCAACACCACAGTTCAAAAGCATCAATTCTTCTACGCTCAGCCAAAAGAAAGAATACCGCCCCCCCTCCCAAAAAAAGCTCCAATATGTACAATGGAGCCTTTTTCAAATAAAGAGATGATAAACAGGATAACACTTTGAAAATACATAAATCACACATGAATGTTCTAGAAAACAGTGAAAGCAACTTCTAGCCAAAAATAGGTAAATATCCTTAAAGAAAGGTCTAAAAGTACAAATTTGACTGCTGGGGAACTTGGTAATACAAAAAATTTCTGAAATTGCTAAAAACACTGGAAAATATGTAAAATGGGTTGGGAAAAAGCTCCTGGGGTAATACTATAGGCAAGACCAATAGGATCTGTCCATCTCTAATGTTTATGATTCCTCAGAGATACTTATGGAAAAAGATTAACAGGCAATGTTACAAAATGCTGGCAATTTTGCTCTTAATAGAAAATTATTTATACTGAAATTCATTTAGCAATAAAAAGACAAAAATGAATAAATGAGGTCGGTTAAGGGAATTTAATTAATGAACTCATAAAAATAAGTTTTGATGAGGTAAGAGAATCAGTGCGAAGTTTTCTTTTTGGTGGGAGATAACTAATCTTGAGCAAGAATACTACATTTGTTATTTATTAATCTGTGGGACCATTTCCAAATGCTATTAGTTACTCAGCAAGAAAAACCTGATCAGTACAGTACTTTTGCTACCCTTTTCTCTATTAAAAAAATAATCTTTTAACCTAACATTTCAGTTTCTTTTCTATATTTTTGTGGGGGAGGGAGTATGGGATAGAAGAGAGATATATACAGACATAAAATATTTATATTTCCATTCTATATTTTAATTCCGTTCCCACAAGCTTGTTTTTAAAAAATTGTTTTAAAGTCATTCCAGTGGTCATTCCCACAGACTAGATGACCACTAGGATCTATTTAAGTCTACGGGAGTAATTAAGACAGGACAAATGTCATTAGATCATACTAATATTCTACAAACATTCTAATGCCAAATCCACTTCATAGCCCATCATTATTAACATGATATAAGACCACCTACAATTCTTAATCTCTTCTTCAGGGCCATAACCCACCTCCAATCTAGCCAACTATTTTTTCTGGTATGATTACACAGTCCAATCCTCCTAACAAGAATAATGAATTCACCTATTGTTATTTCAGAACCAACCCTAAAGAAGAAAAGGACACTCTTGACCTTTTAATGAAATGCTCTCCTTGCCACCAAACCTTAACTAAAACAAAACTTGGCCAATCTATTATATTCATCCACCTAGCCATCAAATCAACCAACAAGTACCTGGAGAATAAGCACTGTGTAGAATCAAACACTTGCTTTCACAGAATTTTTAGTTTAGTGGGGTAGATAAACAATAATCATTACTTTTCTAGCCATATTCTAAAGTGAAGACCTCTCCTGTTTTGTTATCACTGATGGCCATTGTTACCACTCTCTCGGGTTCTAAAACAGAGATGAGCATAGTTAACATATTTTTGTCTTTCTTCTGGAAAACACTTTACAATATCAATGTACTCCCTGTCATTAAAATAGGGCCTCAGTATAAAATTTTCAAGTCATCCCAGTTTTACAATCCAACATAATCTCTTGTAAATGATCCTACAACAAATTTGACTGAATCATTCCCTTATTCAAATCACTTGGTATTACTTACAAAAGGTGTCCAATCTTCTTCATCATGCAGATGAACTTCCCTTTTTGCCTCATTTTCCACTAGTACCTTTCCCTAATTATGCATATCTTATATCCTGAAACTTTCTCTGTTCTTTCTCATTTATTTGCCTCTATTGGCTTAAGATATTTTTCCATATCCACGTTAAAATTCACTGAATCCTTTCCAGGCATAGTTCAAAGATACATTTTTCTATGACATTTCAGATACTGCCAGTCAAAATTAATGTTTTCCTACCTCATAATCATTGATGTTTATTTAGACTTCTACTGTAACACAACAAAATAGCTTTAATTGCTTATTTACTTACTGGCTGCACTGCCTGATATGTGGGATCTTTGTTCTCTGACCAGGAATCGAACCCATGTCCCTTACAGCAGAAGCATAGAATCTTAACCAAGGGACTGCCAGGAAAGTCCCTAATCGATAATGTATTTATGCATGTATTTATCTCCACAAAACTTTGAGCTCTAGGTCAAAGATCTCTTCATATTCATCTCTGTATTTTCCATAGTATCTAACAAAGAATTTGTGCAACAAATACCATCATGAAGTATCTGTAAAGAACATTTAAAAATTGATAGTCCTTAGGGAAAACACTTTCCAACAGATCTTAGAAAATTAATTTTTAAAAGGTGCTACTGAAAATGCAGAACTAAATTGTTAAAGCCAGTATGTAGTTACTATCTAAGACAGTGTAACAAACTATCTTGAGGTCACCAAGTTGAAAAGGGAAATCCACTTTAAGGATTCTCCCTTGAAGAGAAAGAAATTTTTCAAAACTATAGTATTTAGAAAAATTCTGAGAGAAGCTATAAATACTATAAATTGAAAACATGAATAAGAATTTAAGTGCTTCAAGCTCATGAGTTCTTTCCTCATGGGTTCCTTTCTTTCTTGGATTCCATATAGGTTCACTAGTTAGCATTCTGATCAAGAAAGAGGTAGCTTGCATAAATTATAAACTTAATTTTGAAAATTTCACAAGCAAGAGCTTCTTTACATGCAAAAATACCTACAATTTACTTCCAATGTGTCAGAGGACAAGTTTTTAAATATTTCAGTCAAATAATACAGTTGTATATAGAGTTCTTATTTTCAGTAGTTATATAGAGTTATATAGAGTTCAGTATACAGAGTTGTTATTTTCAGAGACTGTATAGTCTATACAGTTCTATACAGTCTCTGCAAATGACCAAATACCGAGTCAGAGCCCCTAATGGAAATAGAGAGGTAGATTCCTGGAGCCTCTGGTAACAACATTTTCATCAACCTATCAATATATAACCTTCTTTGATGTGTGCTTCTGCTTAAAGACACTTTATCTAAATATACTGTTGATTCACTAACATTGAAATCAAAGCCAATAGCACTGTAATTCAAGCCTGAATGAAACTTACCCAACTGTCTCATTTCTGAAAGATCGCCTCCGATATAAAAATTTAAGTATCACTGTGTTTTTAAGTCATTCCTGAATGTAGTGGGAAAAACAGTTTGGTTGATTAGAACTAGAACTTTAGCTATGAATATGGCACAAAGTTATCCGTTCAGAAAAGTTAAAGCCGTATTAGTAATTTTGAAAACAACCAACCAACCAACCCATATATATTAGGTGAAAAAAGTAAACTTTAACATACAAAAAATAACGTCAACATTTAAGTCACCTGTTTCTTCATTCACATTTTGGTTTTCCAAAGCCCACTGGAAAGATGGATATGAAAACTCAACTGGATTGTTTCAAAGAATGAGAGCATTCTAAAAGGAAGGGGATGAGGGGCTTCCCCAGTGGTTCAGTGGTAAGACTCTACACTCCCAATGCAGGGGGTACAGGTTCAACCCCTGGAGGGGGAACTAAGATTCCATGTACTGTACAGTGTGGCTAAAAAATTTAAAAACAAACAAAAATGCTTCGAAATTAAAAAAAGAAAAAGAACAAAAAAAAAAAAAGCTTGGGCTTCCCTGGTGACTCAGTGGTAAAGAATCAGCCTGGCAACACAGGAGACACAGATTCGAGATTCTTGATTCAGGAAGATTTGACATGCCTCAAAGCAACTAAGCTCCTGCACCAAAGAAAAAAAACATTGACTTTTGAATGTCCCTGGTGGTACAGTGGTTAAGAATCTGCCTGCCAATGCAGGGGACATGAGGGTCTATCCTTGGTCTGGGAATATTCCACATGCCATGGGGCAACTAATTCATGTGCCACAACCACAGAGCACGAGCCCTCTAGAGCCTGTGAGCCGCAACTACTAAGCCAGTGCTCTGCAACGAGAAGCCCGCACACCGCAATGAAGACTGGCCCTCACTGTAACTAGAGAAAGCCTGTGCAGACACAGTGCACAGCAAAACGAAGACCCAGTGCAGCCAAAGATTAATTACCAAATATTAAATTAAAAAATAAATAAAATCATTTAAAAAAAGGGAAGAGATGAGACAGTTAAAAATTTCTATCTGCAAAACGGAAAGGTTGGACAAGATGACTTTTTTAAAATTTATTTTTAATTGAAGGATAACTGCTTTTCAATGTTGTGTTGGTTTCTGGAGTACAGCAATGTGAATCATATGTATACATATACTCCCTCCCTCTTTAACCTCCCTCATGGACACCCCCCACCATGGACAAGATGACTTTTTAAAGTCCATTATATTTCTCTAAAACTACAGCTGTTTCCCCCAGCCCCCAAGGACCATTAGGGATCATGATGACAAGTTCAGCTATATCTTTGGTGCATAATTCAGTGTTTCATCATGCCCACATAGTACAGACTAGACATTCTGAAGAATAAAGGGTTCATTTTATACACTTGACAGGTAAGCGTAGATGGAAGGACTTCTATAGCCTCAGCTAGAGAAAAGAATGAGACTGTAGGAAGAAACAGACAAAGGAAAAACAGAACTAGGAAAAGGTGAGAAAAGAAATGGTTAAAAGTAAGACTAACTAGAATATGTGATATAAATTACAAAAACATAAACTAAAAAAAATTAACTTGTGTTTTATACATTTCCCTACAGCTGCTGAATGAAGTGGCTTTAAGTATTAGAAATTTGCCGTTTCATAGTTCTGGAAATGAGAAGTCTGAAAAGAAGTTGTTTATGGGTCATATTATCTCTGAAAACTCTAACGGAGTTTTTCCTTGCTTTCTTCTAGCTTCTGGTGGTTTTCTGGCAATTTTTGTGCATCACTCCAATCAGTCTCCATCATCTCTCAATCTGTGTCCATTTTCTCTATTCTTATAATAATACTAGTCTTACTAGATTATAGCCTGCTATCTAATAACTTCATCTTAATTTGATTGCATCTACAAAGATGCTGTGTTCAACTAGGTCATATTCACAGGTGTCAAGAGGTCAGGGCTTCAAAATATCTTCTGGGGGAACACATTTTAACCCAAAGCATATTACTTCCAAACATTTGTATATTTGGAGTGTACTTACCACAGCACTTAAAAGACAGAATTTATCATAATGTCTTAAAATTATTAACAATTTATATATTGAATAAACATTATAAAGTTTATAGTGCTAAGAACCACTCAAGAAATTATGTACTATGAAAACATTTAGAAATCAAGATGATATTTGAATTATTACATATTTAAATACTAAAACTGGATTTCCTACTGTAGCATATTGGAAAGTCTATTTTACAATGGATATTTTTCAAGAGAAAAAAGTTCACCTATTTCAAATGCCCTATAAACAAATATCCACTGTATTATTGCTGCCTACAGTTTTTGTACATAACATTAATTTATAATCTTCCCTTCAGCAAAATCATAAGACAACTGCAGATAACCAAATTTTATCAATTCATATGAATTCCAAGAAGCTCTACACGAATGCCCTTATCCTATTTTCTTTTTTTGGCCACACTGTGCAGCTTGCAGGATCTTAGAGTTCCCCAACCAGGAATTGAACATCCTGGTCCTCAGTAGTGAAAGTCCAGAGTTCCAACCAGGGAATTCCTCCTTGTCCTATTTTCAAATTTCAAGACTGTCAGCAAAAGTCATCTCTATAAGAAACAAAGAGACAGCTTCTCATAGAAACCAGTCTTTTTGAATTTTCTGTTTTCAGTAGATGATTAAGTCTTCAAATTATCTCATTTATAGTAACAATGATGATCCTTTAAGTTATTCCTAACAAATACATGTGGACTGTTAAATACTTAGAAGTGCAATGTCTGAGTTAATGGGTATATTTAATTAGAATTGCTAATAACCTGCATTTTCTAAAGAAATGCAGAAGTATAATACATTTACAACAAATGTATTACTTAAATGGCTATTCCACTAGGCAATTATCACACTTCAGTGAATATAACATACAACCCAGTATCTAAGGTAGCATGTTAATTCATAATTCAGTCTGGTCAGAGGGCTATCTTTTGGAGGGCTATCTGTGTCTAGACAAAAAAATTTTTGCCCATCTTTCAAATTTACCACTTCAGGAAATATTACCATTTGGAGAGGCTAAAAAAAAAAAAAAATCTGTCAAAGAAAGAATAGTTTTATAACACCATCTTTTTTACATGAATAAATATATTTGGTAACTATTTCCTCCTCTGAATCTTAAAGGCAGATCATCTAAAATAAATTATCATTGCTTTCACAGTGAAAGTTGAGACTCAAGAGAAAAATCATTAAGAAAACTATAATAAACACTTTATATTCAATTTAAAGGCCTCAGCAGATTTCCTCAATACCTACTAAAGTATATACTACAGGAAAGGCAATAAGGGAAAATGCTTGAGAATCACTGTCTCTCAGAAACACAAAGTACAAAATTAAAATATATTCAGGGAAATACCAGTTACCATTTTATCCCAGGAAGCACATCTGATTTCTTAGCCCAAATAAATTTTAACAAATTTTTATTTTTTTCCAGAGATAATGTATGTATATTTAAGCATGCATATATGTACATGTAATACATAGGCCATGGACAAAACATATTTTTTCCCAAAATTCTATACACTGTTCTTCATTTAAAAAAAAAAAAAAAAACTTTGCTATATTCTGAAATGAATCCATTCCCTATCTCTATATACAAAGCGATATCATTCTTTTTAATGGTTGGCTACATTCTACTCTACTGCATGGATGTATCATACTTGACTTAATAGCTATTTATGCTGTTTCCATGCTTTGACACACAAGAATAAGCCTTGTAGTTAAAGTCATTTCCCAAAAACGCATGTAGACTATAGGATAAATTTCTAAAAGAAAAATATCTGAGTTGGTATATAATTAGAACTCTACGCCATCAAGTTTATACCAAAATATACTATCAATGAAAGACTGGCAGTTTCCCCACCATCTTTTCAAAAAAAAATGTTATCAACAATATTGATCTTTGTTAACTTGGTATTTGAAAAATGATGTCCCATTATAGCTTTCTCTTGCAGGAGAACCTTTTTAAAGAGCCAGCAAGTTGTACGTTATCTTCACAGACAGCTAAGACTGGAGAAAAAGTGAAAAGCAATCTATGCAAAATATTATAACTACATGTTTACTATTTCTTCATAATTTAGCAGAGTAGAAAACAGTGCTGTGTCCAAATAAAGCAGTCAACAAGAACCTGTTATCTGACTTTATTGAGCCAAAAATTACAAAGATTCTATTTATTATTGTATTATAAAATATTCTTATTTTTTACTGAGACTTTTTCTGATATCAACCAAACACTTTCAGAGGGAAGAGCCAGCATACCTCTGAGAAGCCACTTTGTCTTATAACTGATAAAAGAAACAATACATTCTTATGGTATCAGTCTTACTCTATCTTGAATTACAGTAATTACCTTGCTTGTCAGGTCTCCCTTGTGGCTCAGCTGGTAAAGAATCTGCCTGCAATGTGGGAGACCTGGGTTCGATCCCAGGGTTAGGAAGATCCCCTGGGGAACAGAGAGGCTACCCACTCCAGCATTCTGGCCTGGAGAACTCCATGGACCATGTATAGTCCATGGGGTCACAAAGAGTCGGACACAACTGAGCTACTTTCACTTTCTTTCAGTGTGCTTGTCAGGGCAAGAAATTTGCCTTACTCATCTTTGTATTCCTAGCAGCATCTGTTAGAACATCCTTCATATGAAAGTCAAAGTGAAAGTCACTCAGTCGTGTCCGACTCTTTGCAACCCCATGGACATATCCATGGAATTCTCCAGGCCAGAATACTGGAATGGGTAGCCATTCCCTTCTCCAGGGGATCTTCCTGACCCAGGAACCAAACCAGGGTTTCCTGCACTGCAGGTTCTTTACCAGCTGAGCTACCAGGGAATCCCATCCTTCATATGGGTGGTATAAATAAAATCTCTTTAATTGTTATGAACTCAAAAGGGACAAAAAGGCCAAATTGATGAAAATTTCAAATCACTAAATATGAATGATAGTTAGCTACTTCCTTTGTCATTATCAGGAATGCAATCAAAATAACTCATACTGAATATCAGAAGAAGTTCATAACAGAAGTTTGGGCATAAGGCTGTCTCTTTACAGACACAGGCGTCCCCATATTGCTGGGCTACCTCTGAGGGAATGAGGACTTAGGATTCAGAGCCAGGAATTTAAAACAGAAAAACAACCACCCAGCTGCCTGTTAAACTTCAAAATGGAAAAGTACTCAAGTATAAATAAAAGTATCATGCTTTATGCAAACATCCATGTTAACAAGTAAACTCTTACTTTTTAGGTTGGCAGGAATAATTCTAAGATTCTTTTGTCTACAATGCAAAAGCAACATTTATTATTGGTAGCATCTGCCATAAGAATACCAACTATGATAAAGTCTGTATAGTAAAAACACTGAGCCCTAGACTGGGTTAAATTAGAAAAACTCAGATCATAGACATCAGTTGCTTTTATTCACTTTTCATCTGTATAAAAGGTCTATTGGCAGAGGCTCTTCAAACAGACTTGGCAGTGTACTCCACTGTGAAATATATATAATATATAATTGGTAAACAGAAATAACATATTTTATTTTCAAACTGATGTCTTAAGACTTAAGAAAATTTTACCTTTTGGTGGGAACACAGGGCACATGGCATCTTAATCCCCAGACCAGGGATGGAACCCTATTCCCTACATTGGAGGCACAATATCTTAATCACTGGACCACCAGGGAAGTCCCCTTTTAAAACATTTTTATATTGACCTAGCGATTCACTTAAAACAGGCAAAAACAAAAATGTTTTAAAAAGTTAAACTACAGCCAAAGTTAAGATTCAAACACATTAGGAATAGCTTTTGCTATACTCCAATTAATAAATTAACATTAGCTACTTAGCACACCTAACTAAGAATGACTAGGGTTACCTACAGACAACGGGTTACAGGTAAAGTTAAGCGGAGGTGATGCAGTGGTAAAAATACCTGTCTGTCAATGCAGGAGACACAAGAGATGCAGGTTTAATACCTGGGTCAAGAAGATCCCCTGGAGTAGGAAATGGCAACCCATTCCAGTATTCCTGCCTGGAGAATTTCATGGACCAAGGAGCCTGACGGGCTACAATCCATGGGGTGGCAAAGAGTCAAACATGACTGGGCACACTAAGCATAAACATCATCTATTTAAGCATTTGTAAAGTGAAATCTGAGTGCTGAAGAATTGATGCTTTTGAACTGTAGTGTTGGAGAAGACTCTTGACTCCTTTGGAATGACTGTAAGGATATCCAACCAGTCCATCCTAAAGGTGATCAGTGCTGGGTGTTCACTGGAAGGACTGATGCTGAAGCTGAAACTCCAACACTTTGGCCACCTCATGTGAAGAGTTGACTCATTGGAAAAGACCCTGATGCTGGGAGGGATTGGGGGCAGGAGGAGAAGGGGATGACGGGATGAGATAGCTGGATGGCATCACCAACTCGAGGGATGTGAGTATGAGTGAATTCTGGGAGTTGGTGATGGACAGGGAGGCCTGGCGTGCTGCGATTCATGGGGTCACAAAGAGTCGGACACGACTGAGCAACTGAACTGAACTGAAAGTGAAATCTATTTTATGGTTAGGTTTTGTATAACAGAAGTGTGAACCTCAATCTGTCTCTAACTGGATGATTAGTTAGCTCTTCCAGAACTAGTGCTGAGATTTCATTACTGCTTCCTTTTCAAAGTTATGTTTCTGATAACAGGGAAACAAAGCTCTCATTGTTTATAAGTACACATTTTAATAAATGATTTCATATCTTGGGCAGATAAATCCTCTACTTTAAAAAAGACAAACTTTTGTAACAGCATGTGTTGTGGGCTGAACTGTAGCCCATCTAAAATATTCTTACGTTGAAGTCCTAATTTCTAGTACTTCTGAATGTGACCATATTTGGAGAAAGGATTTTTGCAGAAGTAATTAAGTTAAAAAAAAATGAAGTCATTAGGGTGGGACATGATCCAGTATGACTGGTGATGCTTAAGAATACATGAATGAAGAGGAGAGATAATATAAAGACACAGGAAGAAGGCAGCTATCTAGAAGGCAAGGAGACTGCAGATAGGTACTTCTCTCATAGGCCTCAGAAGAAACCAACTCTGCTGACACCTCATCTTTGATTTCTAGCCTCCAGAACCATGAGAAAATTACTTTCTATTGCTTAAGTCGCTCAGTCTCTGGCACTTTGTTATGGCAGCTGTAGCAAACTACTACAGCAGGTGTTTCATCATTTAACATACTTCACAAAAAAAGTTCTAGAGAAACTGCAGGAAAACTATATTGAAAAAATAAAGTGGAAAAAAAAAAGTGAGTAAAGCATGTTATCACCACAGAAGTTTGCCTTCTGAGCAAAATTTCAGATTGAGTCATCATATCCTGAGTAAAATTCACACTAAACACTTCTTGCCTCTACTCAAATAGGGCCTTAAGAGGTTAAAAGTTATGTGGTGCAAAGAAAAAAGGACTTGGTCAGACGATAATTTGCTTATTGGCCTTTATTTTTCTGAAACTAGACTAAGGCTATCTGAGTGGTTGAATTTTGATATGCAAAGTAACACATTTTCAGGTGATGGATACTTACATTTGCTATAAGTTAAAATCAAGAGATAATACCAATAAATAGTCATAAATAAAAACTGTTAGATGTCTCTTAACAGTAAATAGTAAAATACATACTAAAAAAAAAAATACACTAACGCATTAATGATGAATTTCTGCCTAGACTTTCAGAATATTTTTTTGGATCTTTTTCTGCATTTTAAATCCCCAGACTTTGAAAGGACTAGCAGTATGTGAGAGGAAACTAGAATATTCTTTTAAAAAGTATACCCTGACTTACTTATTCTGTGATTTTTCTAAATCATCAGAGTTCAAAATATTTAGAAAGTATGTATTCAAATGCAGTGACTTCAAATACTACCACCATTAAGCTATAGAAGAATTTTAACCATCTATAACCTAACAGTAACACCAGATTTATCATCAAGATCACAGAAAGACTTTTTTGTTTTCCAAACATTCAAGTAAACACCACAGTAAATAGGTAAATTTTGTGGGTGGTTTTACTACCATAAGAAACACAGCTACTTTCCAATATATTTTTTCAGACTCCTAGTTCCGTCTGGCCAGTCATTTTCTTTTTCTTCTTTTTGTCTTATATACCCCTGAGTTAACCAGACATATGAAGCCTTTCTTAAAGGCATACTGCTATACTTTTATGCAAACCTTACACCACTATAGGAAATTTGATTAAAATAGATTTTCCTGATGCTTCTTAGTGCTTATATCTGAAAAGAAGGTATTAAATACAAAATTTCTTTATTTCAATATTTTATAGTGGTTGCCACCACAGTAAATAATATGGCAAATTTGAATTTTCCTTATATCTCCTTTCTTTTCACCTAGTTCCTTTACTTCAAAAAAGAGGCATGAATGTTGACATTCACAAAAATAGTTAATACTTTTTACTCAATGAATTACTTAAAAAAGCATGCATGGAACACCTACATATCACATATTTCAGGATATTTCAATGTTGCATCATAAATAACTTACATGTAAAAATAAATAGGACCATTAAAAAGCAGGTTAAGGTTTCTTGGGTTAAGTTGGCAAAGTATATACAAGCATTTTAGTCCATCCTGAAATTCTACTAAAAAATAAATCAGAGAAATTCTTTAGAATGAAATACTTCAGAAGGCTAGGAGTAAAATGTGAAGAAGGTTTCATCACCATATACAAATGAAAATAGAAAAGATTAAGTGACTACACACACATATATATGTGTGTATGTATATACACATACATACATAGATATACACACACACTGATAATCTAAAGGCAGAGACTTCAGCCTCTTCCCTGTTTGGTCCCCAGAATCATTATCGACAGTTACCTGACAGGAGACTCATGTCTTTCCTGGGGAAAGTAACCAATTTGAGAAATGACAAGTCATAATCCTACTACTGCATCTGACTCTCAATTACTTATCCAGATCGTCATTCAGCAAAGTTCAAAACAGACAAATCCCATCCATGCCCTTGGAACTTCCAGTCAACACGTGACAATAATTTACTCCTATACCATGAGCAGTCAGCCAGCAATTACTTGGTATTTGTAGAAAGCCTCTAACTTAAAAGATAGACTCTATAAATAAACAGACAAATAGAAAAGAGTTATCTGTAGGAAACAGAGACTATGAAGAGCTAACAAAACATTAATGACCAAAATTTACATTTTCAGAATAAGATATTTCATTCATGGAACCCAAACAAGATGCTATTTAAAAAAAAAATAGTAAAAACCTTAAAAGCAAAGTTGAGGCAATTTACTTTCTAGAAAATTAGAAACTGGTAGTAGAACAAAATACACAGAGAAATAGAAAGCAGGACAGAAAATTAGAGAACCAGAAGAAAAATGAAGACCCAGCATCCATTTTAGGAGAGAACAGAAAAAATGGAGGGAATGTTTTAATCAAAGGGGGAAAAACAAAAACATATAAAACTAAGAAAATCTTTGGGCTGAGGAAGTAAATTGTTGGATTAAAAGGGCCTTAAACCCCAAGGATGAAAATAGACTCATATACAGAAACATCACAATAAAATTTCAGAAACTATGGGGATAAGGTGAAGATTCCACAAGGTTCCAGGAAAAAAAATGGTGACATATAATGGATCCAGGAAATAGTTGGTCCTCAAGGCTTTTCAACAACTACCTTGAAAGCTTTTAAATGTAACGCTGCATTTTCAAAATAGTGAAAAAAAAAAGTTCTAAGCTAGAATTAAATGTCTAAACTATTACCAAGGAACCAAAAAAATGTATCTTTCAAGCACTCTATCTGAAGGAGGTTATTCATGATGTACTCCACCAAAATGTACCATGATGTACTCTACTCCTGACAGAGTGAAGAAAGACAAGGATATAAGAAACAAATGAGCCAACACATAACAGGGAAGAAAGTACCCTCTATAAATACAGTAAAGGTATAGAGTCCAAGGTTACAGCTGTGTAACAGACCTGGCTCCCCAGGTGGTGCCAGTGGTAAAGAATCAGTCTGCCAATGCAAGAGAAACAAGAGAGCCGGGTTCGATCCTTGGGTTGGGAAGAGTCCCTGGAGTGGGAAATGCAACCCACTCCAGTATCCTTGCCTGGAAAATTCCATGGACAAAGGAGCATGGCAGGCTACAGTCCAGTTTAGTTCAGTTGCTCAGTCATGTCTGACTCTTTGCGACCCTATGGACTGCAGCACACCAGGCCTCCCTGTCCATCACCAACTCCTTGAGTCTACCCAAACTCATGTCCAATGAGTCGGTGGTGCCATCCAACCATCTCATTCTCTGTCGTCCCCTTCTCCTCCTGCTTTATAATCGTTCCCAGTATCAGGGTCTTTTCTAGTGAGTCAGTTCTTAGCATCAGGTGGCCGAAGTATTGGAGTTTCAGCTTCAACATCAGTCCTTCCAATGAATATTCAGGACTGATTTCCTTTAGGATGGACTGGTTGGATCTCCTTGTAGCCCAAGGGACTTTCAAGAGTCTTCTCCAACACCATAGTTCAAAAGCATCAATCCTTTGGCACTCAGCTTTCTTTATAGCTCAACTTTCACATCCATACACGACTACTGGAAAAACCACAGCCTTGACTAGACGGATCCTTGTTGGCAAAATAGTGTCTCTGCTTTTTAATATGCTGCCTAGGTTGGTCATAACTTTTCTTCCAAGGCTACAGTCCATGTGGTCGCAGAGTCAGATGCGACTGAGCACACACACACACAACAGACATAAATGATAACCAATCCTCAATGTGACACTGTGATTCAAAAAACAGGTGTACAGAGATCTATCGCCAATAAGCTCTTTGCTTCTGTAACTTTTTTTGTAGCTTGAGGACTGAACCCGAGTTGAAGTCTATATATATAAAACTGGCTGGCTTTGACCATACGATAATGAAGCTCATGCTTTCTTCTGTGCTTCATATACATTAACTGAGAACATGCATTTCATGTTTCAACTTACTCCTGAGAATTAGAGGTAAACCACAGTGAATTCAGAATTATGAAGGAAGACAATAGCCCATTCTCTCTGACTATACTCTAGTGAGGCACCTTGTAACCAGTGTATAATAAAGGTCTGCTACATGCCTTAACGGCAGTAAAGAGGATTCATCATGACTCATCACTATTCACTTTATGAGTGAGTCCTTATGACCTTCCCCCGAAGAAACTCTGAAGCCTCACAGTGACCTAGAAACTGTTCTAATATTTTCTACTGGAAGCCTTCATCAAACAGTGGCAATAACACATTCTCCATACAGAGTTAAGTCTGTTTTTGTTACTCAGTTTTTGAAAGTAAACAGTAACTGTTTATGGATACAGCAAAGGAATGATAAAAGTCATCACACTAGTTAAATGTTTTGGGATAGGCAAGGAGGAAAGATAACTGGGAAGGGGAACATTGATGAATACTGATAATGTTCCACTTTTTCACTTGAATGGCAGCTAAAGAGTAAGTCATTTTATTATGTAAATTCATACAAAATAAAATTTGATGTAAACACATTTTATATATGATTTTCATAGTATATTTCATAATTTTAAGAATAGGTTTGTATTTCTTGAACTAGCAACAGTATAAGTCAGATTAAAAAAAAACCACTTTTCTGTTAAATTGATCTAGAAATGTTCAAACTAGGCTTCTTCCAAGACTTCAAAGACTGTTTTATGAATGTAATTCACCATGTTAACATATTATAGGGTAAAAAAAGACACATTATAAGAGAAAAAAACATAAGTATCTCATGAGATGCAGAAATAGAATCTGATGAAATTCAATAATCATTTATGACCAAGAAAAAACATTCTTTAATATAAAAAACAAGAAATTCATTAACTAATAAATGACATCTATGCAAAATCCAGGGCTAATATCACTTATTAGTAAAACACTACAGCAGAGATTTTCAATTACAATGCCTCTAACAAGTAAAAGGGTAGTAAACTTGTTCATGATTTAAATAGCTTCTGGGACAGGTGGGCAAGACGTAAGGCGATAGGAACCCTAATTATAAATTGCATTATTTAACTTCAAAATGCTTGACTGCTCTAAACTATAACATTTTTATTCATTATGAAATGAAAAAATGTGAAAAAATGAGCTGCTGAAGATGACATATGTAATATAAAACCATTAAAGGGTTAGTGTCTAGAAATACAAAGAAATCCTACAAAACAGTTCTTTAAAAAAAACAAGCTTCTATTGAAAAACAGACTTTGAAGTCAAGTCCAACGCTTTGCGACCCCACGGACTGTAGCCCGCCAGGCTCCTCCGCCCATGGAATTCTCCAGGAAACAATACTGGAGTGGGTAGCCATTCCCTTCTCCAGGGGATCTTCCCAACCCAGGGATTAACCTTGGTTTCCCACACTGCAGGAGGGTTCTTTACCATCTGAGCCATGAGGTGGGAGACAGTGTACATTGAACAAGTGACTGAAGAAAGAAAAAGTCAAAGAACAAATGAAAACAACAGTGAGACACTACTTTATACCATTAGCTGCAATTACAAAGACACACACTCAATGTTGATGAAGATGTGAAAAAAACATAAAGCTGATGAGAAAATACATGGAGACAATGGTCCTGGAGAGCAACTGGGCAATACCTAATAAGTTAAGTAAGTGTGCCCTAAATGCAGAATTTCTAGTTCCAAAAATACACCTTCAAAAAGGTGTCACTGTACACCATGGACATTACTATAGCACTGTTTCTAACTTCCCTGACAGTCGAGTGGTTAAGACCCCATGCTTCCAATGCAGGGTGAGTGGGTTAGATCCCTCGGGGAACTAGGATTCCCACATTTTGCATGGTTAAAAAAAAAAAAAAAAAACTATTGTTTTTAACAACAACAACAACAAAAGAAACAACCTAAAAGTTATTAACAGAAGTATGGATAATATATTTGACAAAACTATATCTGAATACTATACATAAGTTAACATAAATAAACTAAAACTATTAAACCACAAAAAAGTTAAAATGAAAAAAGCATACTACACTCATTTAACAAAAACAAATCACATTCATTTAATAAAGTTTTAAAAAAACACATTATATATACAGTATATCAAGTTTAAAACATAACAGAACAAAACCACATATTGTTTATGGATGCCTATATGCAAAATAATAATATAGTAGCACATACGAGAATAAGAAACTACAGATTTAGGGAGCTATTGCCTAGGGAGAGTGAGAAAAGCTATATAAGGAGAGGTATATGAGGGCTTCCCTGGTGGCTAGGTTGGTAAAGAATTCACCTTCAATGCAGGAAACCTGGGTTCAATCCCTGGGTTGGGAAGATCCCCTGGAGAAGGGAACAGCTACCCACTCCAGTATTCTGAGCTAGAGAATTCCATGGACAGAGGAGCCTGGCAAGCTACAGTGCATGGGGTCGAAAAGAGTCAGACACAACTGAGAAACTTTCATTTGCAACTTTTTATAGGAGGAGTACTTTACTTTCAAACATAAAAGGCTTACAAAGTGTTAAGATAATGCTGCACAGTATGAACACAGGGGAACATTAGGCTATTCTCATTTACTTTGCTTTTAATACATCATTTTTCTTGCTGTTTTAAAAAATGTAACTATTAAGCCGTACATCTATTAAAAACCATGTTAAGTTTAATTCTTATCAAGATAAAAAGCAAGCACAATTGCTCATAATAGTGAATATTTCCAATCTCTCATTGATTTAATCCAGGTAATCTAAACATTAAACTATTTATTTCTGTGTCTGATAATATCAAAACTCTAAGAAATGTGAAGAGTTAATCTAATCTGAGCCAAAGGATTCCTTAAAGAAAAAAACTGAAAAAAGCTAAATAAAAATATCTTCTATTAACTGAAATGGGTACATAAGAAGTGTAAGATTTTAAAAAGAAGAAAAAACACCCCAAAGTTTATGAGATATTTTAAAAGTTGTAAGAAGTGGAAATGTAAAGTAGAAAATTTACCATTAAGAGTTTTATAAATGCCTAGTATGATACGTCATAATACTCTCAATTCCTGGATTTTCTCTTTTCTTTCACCCTCCTTAGATTTAATTCTTCTGCTATAGTCACTTCCTTTAAAAAATCCTCCCCCCACCAGAGGGGTTCTCTGGTGAATTCTACCAAACATTTAAAGGAATTAATACTAATCCTTCTCAAACTCTTCCATAAAACAGAAGAGAGAAGAAGTCTTCCAAACCCATTATAGAGGGCCAGCATTACCTTGATACTGAAAACAGATATGGATCTCCACACACACACAAACACACACACGGTTACACACCAATAACCCCGATGACCACCGATGTAGAAATCCTCAACAAAATATTAACAAACTAAATCCAATAATACATTAAAAGGATCATACCTCACTATCAAGTGGAATTTATTCAAGGGATGCAAAGATGATTAAATATCTACAAATCTGCCAAGGTGACATACCATGTTAAAAATTAAGGACAGAAACTATATGATTATCTCAAGATGCAGTAAAAGCATTTGATGAAATTCAACATACATTTATGATTAAAAACTCAACTAAGCAGGTATAAAGGGAATATATGTCAACACAATAAACACCATATGTGCTAAGTTGATAGCCAACATAATTCTCAAGGGATAAAATCTGTGGAAGCTTTTCTTCAAATATTAGGAATAAGACAAAGATGTCAATGCATGCCACTTTTACTAACATAGTATTAGAGGTCCTAGCTAGAGCAATTAGGCAAGAAAAAGAAAAGGCATCCAAATTGGAAAAGAGGAAGTAAAACTATGACAACTTACACATGACATGGTATTATATAATTCTTACCTAAGGCCTCCATCAGAAAATTGTTAGGACTAATAAACGAATTCAGTAAGGCTGGAAGATACTAGATCAAGACACAAAACTCTGTTGTGTTCCTTTACACTAATAATAAACTGTAAGAAAAACAAATTAAATCATCTTATTTACAATTGAGTCAAAAAGAATACAATACCTAAGAATAAATTTAAGGAAGTGTAAAATTTATACTGTAAACTACAAAACAGAAACAAAAGAAACTGAAAAACACACAAATGTAACAGATATTCTGTGCTCCTGGGTTGTAAGAATTAACATGGTTGAAAATGTACACATCACCTAAAGCAATATACACACTCAATTCCTATCAGAACTCTAATCCTATTTTTCACTAAATAGAACAAATAATCCTAAAATTTCTACGGAATCGGAAAAGACCCTGAATATCCAAAGCAACCTGCAATGAACAAAGCTGCAACAATTAAAACAGTATGGTATTGGTATTAAAAAAGCAGGCAAATGGATCAGTGGGATATAATAAAAAGCCAAGAAATAAAACTTCTGTGTACATGGTCAATTAATTTATAACAAAGTAGCCAAAATACAGAGAGAAAAGGGAAGTCTCTTCAATACACAGAGTTGGAAAAAGTAGACAGGCACATGCAAAATGATGAAAGAAATTGGAACACCAACTTTTACCATTAAAAAACAACACACCTTGCCATGGATTAAAAAGACTCGAATGTAAGATGTGATACCATAAAACTCCAGGAAAAAAACATAGATGGCAGTAACCTCCTTAATGCAGGTCTTGGTGATGATTTTCTAAATTTGATATGAAAAATAACAAAAGTAAAATTAAACAAGTGGGACTACATCAAACTAAAAAGCTTCTTCACATGGGGTGGGAGGTTCAAGAGGGAGGAGACATAGGTATACCTATGGCTGATTCATGTTGATATATGGCAGAAAACAACACAACATTATAAAGCAATTATCCTCCAATTCAAAATAAATATATTTTTTATAAAACCTTTTTCACAGCAAAGGAAACTGACAATAAAATGAAAAAAGCAAACTAGTGAATGGAAGAAATAACTGCAAGTTATATATGTGATAAAGGGCTGGTATCCAAACTATATAAAGAACCCATACAACTTAGTAGCAAAAAACCAAAAAAACCCAAAGATAAAGGAGCAGAGGATCTAAGTAAACACTCTCCCAAAGCAGACATGCAGATGGCCAACAGGTACATGAGTAACAAGTAATGGTGAGAATATGGAAAAAGGGATCCCTTCTGCACTGCTGGGGAATGTAATTAGTGCAGTTACTATGGAAAAAAGTATGGATGGTCTTCAAAAAATGAAATATAGAACTACCATATACTCTGGCAATTCCACTTCTGAGTATTTAACCGAAGAAAATGAAAACACTAATTTGAAAAGATATGTACTACCCTATGTTCACTGCACAGATACAGAGAACAGAAAGGTGAATTATTTTTGCTTTTATCTTTTAGTTTAAATAGAGTAATTTTCATAAAAACCACAAAAACAAAAATAGAGCACCAAACCACATTTAGGATTCTTAGGGAATCTGCCAGTTGTTAATTTCTCTCCTGAAGCTACCTAATAAACAAACCAAATAAAAACAAACAGCAAACACTCCACTTGACGCATCAGGTTCCTTCCTTTTCCTTTTCTCCACAGCACCTCAGACAATTTGACAGGCTGCATATCAACCAGTATGCTGGTTATCCGCCTCTCCGTGAGGATGAAAGCTTTTGCTTTTCTTTCACACTGAATCCTCAAAATATAGAACACTGCCTTATACCCAAGTAGTAGTATTGAGTGAGTATCTGTTGAATGAATGAAAACACTTAGAACAATACTTGGAATACCTGATGTTACCTGTCATTTCATCAATATCACTGTCATCATCTTTATTATTAATCTCACATGAATCGCAATCTTCTCTGAATTGGCTGTGGAATGTTTATAGCCCCCAAATTTCGTGATTCAATTGCAACTGACAATAGTTCTTTATAGTGTCTCTGGGGACTATAGTTATTCCTTAACTATTGTTATCAAGGCAGCTAGACTTTACATGGTTTTTGTCTTAAGTGTACTTCGCCATGTCAATGATGTTTTTTAAAAAATGTTAAGGCAATACTTTTTGCACACCAACTTTTCTACCTCATAACATTTCAGAATGACTTAAAAAAATCAAAACTGAAGAAACTCAAGACTTCAGAAAGGAAAGCCAAGAATATTTTCTACTAAATTGAGTATAATGAAGATGGTGTTTTCTAACTGCTTTTAAATCCAGCTCTTTCTCTCATGCTGTTAGCATAAGTATACTCTTAGTTTGGAAGCTGCAATGAGTACAAATAAACTTCTGGTATTAAAACTGACATGGTGTTTGAACTGCCAATTTTACTACTTGTTGAGGACATGGCAAAGAGAAAAGGTATTTAAGGCCTCTGAACACAATGCTTTTATAAAAGAAACATAACGATGATAAAGAGGTTAAGGAAAAAATGAATATAAAATTCTTCAGAAAGACGGTCCTGATGGTCCAGTGGTTAAGGACCCACCTTCCAATGCAGGGAATGTGGATGTGATCCCTTCTCAGGGATCTAAGATTCAATATGCCACCAGGCAACTACGCCTGTGCACAGCAGCTACCGAGCCCCCACATTCTGGAGACCACTCAACACAGGAAGAGACCCTGTGTGCCACGAGCCCGGAGCCCACACTCTGGAGCCTGCCTGCCACAACTAGAGGGAAATCCGTGCACCATGAGGAAGAGCCTGCGTTCTGCACAAAAGATCCTGCATGTCTCACTAAGGCCCTAAGCAGCCAAATGAATGAATGAATCAATGAATGAAAGAAAGGTATTTTTAAAAATTCTCTAGGGCCATAAGGTTGGGGAGTGTGTGTGGGATTAGGTGTGCTTCTGTAAACGAGCTTTTTTGACAACTATCGTTGTTGTACAGTCGCTCAGTCGTGTCCGATTCTTTCCGACTCTATGGACTGCAGCCTGTCAGGCTTCCCTGTTTTTCACCATCTCTCAGAGCTTGCTCAAACTCTTGTCTGTTCAGTCCGTGATGCCATCCAACCACTATGTCCTCTGTCATCCCCTTCTCCTGCCTTCTATCTTTCCCAGCATCAGGGTCTGTTCCAATGAGCTGGCTCTTCATATCAGGGGGCCAAAGTACTGAAGCTTCAGTTTCAGCATCAGTCCTCCCAATGAATATTCATGGTTGATTTCCTTCATGATTGACTCGTTTGATCTCCATCCAATCCAAGGGACTCCCAAGACTTCTCCAACACCACAACTGAAAGCATCAATTCTTCAGCACTTAGCCTTCTTTATGACAACTCTCACATCCATGTATGACTACTGGAAAGATCATAGCTTTGACTATACGGACCTCTATCAGCAAAGTATATGTCTCTGCTTTTTAATAAACTGTCTAGGTTTCTCATAGCTTTTCTTCTAGAGAGCAGGAGTCTTTTCATTTCATGGCTGCAGTCTAAACACAAAAATCAGATTCTGATAATGTGCCTTTTCTCTGGCATATAAAGCTAAACTATAAACATTTATTGTTATTTTATTTTATTTTTTGGCTATGGTGGGTCTTCATTGCTGTGTGTAGGCTTTCTATAGTTGTGGCTCACGGGCTTCTCATTGCAGTAGCTTCTCTTTTTGCTAACCATGGGTTCTAGGCACAAGGGATTCATCAGTTGCAGTTCTTGCACTCAAGAGCACCGGCCCAGTAATTGTGGCGCATGGGCTTAGTTATTCCACAGTGAACAGGATATCCCGGACCAGGGATTGAACAGGTGTCCCTTCCATTACAAGGTGGATTCTTAACCACTGGACCACCAGTGAAGCCCATGTTATTTTATTTTTAATGTAATAAACACAAGGACTGATTCACAAAAGCTATATGAGTAATTTTAGAATACCAAGCAATTTTATCAAATTATTCCATCATTCTACATACCCACCAGGAAAGTTAAATATCCCAACTATGTGGACTCTTCCAAACACCTGTAAATGTCACATTTAAAATATTTCTTGGACTTTCCTGGTGGTCCAGTGGTTAACAACTGTCCTGCAATGCAGGGGACATGGGTTCGATTCCTGGTCAGATAACTAAAACACCACATGCTAGTGGGCAACTAAGCCCACACTCCACAAATAAGAGAGAAGCACACAGGCTGCAATGAAGTTCTGTATGCCAAAACAGAGACTCGATGCAGCCAAATAATGAATAAAAAATAAAACACATCTTCCTTATCACTGAAGATGATGTGATTATTGCTGTTGTTTTTCAGTAGCTCAGGCATGTCTGACTCTGCAAACCCATGGAACTGCAGTACACCAAGCTTCCCTATCCTTCATCGCCCGGAGCTTGCTCACACTCATGTCCACTAACTCAGTGATGCCATTCAACCATTTCTTCCGCTGTTATCCCCTTTTCCTCCTGGCTTCTATCTTTCACAGCATCAGTCTTTTCTAATGAGTCTGCTCTTTTCGCATCAGGTGGCCAAAGTATTGGAGCTTCAGCTTGTGCATCAGTCCTTCCAATAAATATTCAGGACTGATTCCCTTTAGGACTGACTGATTTGATCTCCCTGCAATGCAAGGGACTTAAGAGTCTTCTCCAACTCAGTTCAAAAGCATCAATTCAGCCTTCTTTATGGTCCAACTCTCACATCAATACATGACTACTGGAAAAACCATACCTTTGACTACATGGACCTTTGTCAGCAAAGTAAAGTCTCAGCTTTTTAATATGCTGTCTAGGTTTGTCATAGCTTTTCGTCCAAGGAGCAAGCGTCTTTTAATTTCATCACTGCAGTCGTGATTGGCAGTGATTTTGGAGCACAAGAAAATAAAAGTCTGTCACTGTTTCCATTGTTTTCCCAACTATTTGAGATGAAGTGATGGACTGGATACCATGATCTTAGTTTTCTGAATGCTGAGTTTTAAAGTGAGCTTTTTCACTTTCCTCTTTCACTTTCAAGAGGCTCTTTAGTTCCTCTTCACTTTCTGCCATAAAGGTGGTGTCATCTGCATATCTGAGGTTACTGATATATCTCTCAGCAATCCTGATTCCAGCTTGTGCTTCATCCAACCTGGCATTTCACACAATGTACTCTGCATATAAGTTAAATAAACAAGGTAATAATATACAGCCTTGACGTATTCCTTTCCCAATTTGGAACCAGTTTGTTGTTCCATGCCTAGTCCGAACTATTGCTTCTTGACCTGCATACAGGTTTCTCAGGAGGCAGGTCAGGTGGTCTGGTATTCCCATCTCTTGAAGAATTTTCTAGAGCTTGTTGTGATCCACATAGTCTAAGGCTTTCGCATTGTCAATGAAGCAGATGTTTTTCTGGAATTCTTATTTTTTCTATGATCCAATGGATGGTAGCAATTTGATCTCTGCTTTCTCTGCCTTTTCGAAATCCAGCTTGAACATCTGGAATTTCTCAGTTCATGTACTGTTGAAGCCTAGCTTGGAGAATTTTGAGCTTTTCTTTGCTAGCATTTGAAATGAGTGCAATTGTGCAGTAGTCTGAATATTTCTTTGGCATTGCCCTTCTTTGGGACTGGAACAAAAACTGGTATTTTCCAGTCCTGTGATTATTAATCACGCAGTATTTCCATTTCCATGTCAGTCAGTTCAGTTCAGTCGCTCAGTCGTGTCCAACTCTTTACGACCCCTTGGACTGCAGCACGCCAGGCTTCTCTGTCCATCACCAACTCCTGGAGCTTGCTCAAACTCATGTCCATCGAGTCGGTGATGCCATCCAACCATCTCATCCTCTGTTGTCCCCATCTCTTCCTGCCTTCAATCTTACCCAGCATCAGAATCTTTTCCAATGAGTCAGTTCTTTGCACCAGGTGGCCAAAGTATTGGAGTATCAGCTTCAGCATCAGTTGTTCCAATGAATATTCAGGACTGTTTTAAGAAATCATTTCTATGTAATGTCGGCTAATTTATCTGCCCTTTTTCCTCATCCCCCATTAATGTTCTTGTGTGCTATTAATTTATAGAAATTACTTAATATACTCAATTACCTGATTTTTTTGATACTGAAAAGTGGACTCATCAGGTCCTTGTGAACCCATTCAATGACTGTGTGTGTGTGTGTCTATATATATTTGGGAAAGAGTCAATTTCATCTTTTTCCATAGGCTATCATTTTCCCCCAGCTGTATACATAGTAAAGTCCCTCCTTTTCTGATGCTTTATCTCTGTCACAAATCAAAATTTCAAAGCATGCTCAGTTTTGTTTAGCAGGCAGATATTTTATTGCATTGGTCAATTTGTCTATTCTGATGTCAAATGTCACACTGTTTTAACTGCTGGAGCTTCACAGACATCCTTTTAATTCATAGGAAAAATGACCACCTATAGCTGGATCTTCTTTCAAAATGTACATTATTTTTAGTCTTCATTTTTCCAAATAAAATTTACTTTATCAACTTCAAAAAGAACTCCACTATATGTATGACCAAATTTGCATTATATCTATAAATGAATACAATGCAGAACTGACATCATTTTATTGTTTATGTGTAGGTCTGGTATTATTTCTTCTTTAAATATGTGTGATAGAATTCACCAGTGAGATTGATTAGTGCAAATAGTTTACTTTCTGCAAAAGTACCTCATCATAAATTAAATTTTTTTAATACACAGAGAGCTAATTCAAGTAATCCCTTTCTTTCTCAGTGAGCTTTGGAGTTTGTGTCTCAAGGAATTTGCTTTCAAGAAAACAATCACATTTTTAAATATAAAGTTTTCCATTATAGTCTCTTTATCCTAATGATGTAGATCGGTAGTGACAATCTCTTTGCATTTCTTATAATAGCAGTGTATATATTCTGCCTTCTTGATCAGGCTTGAGGCTTATCAACTTTACTAACCTTTTCAAAGAACCAGCTCATGATTTCATTGATACTGGTTTATTTCACTAATTTCTCTATTTCCTTTCCTACTGTGAATTTAATTTTCTCTTCTTTTTTCAGATTCTCAAGTTCTAGTTTCTTCAATCACTGATTTTGATCCTTTCTTCCTTTCTCATATAAGGATTTCAAGGTATAACTTTTCTGTTAAGTGCAACATTTTAGCTGCATCTCACGAATGTTATTGTTTTCATTTTTACTCAGCTGAAAATATTTTAATTTCCTTGTGACTTTGCTTTTTGACTCACTTAGTAGTGCATTCAGTTCAGTTCAGTTCAGTCTCTCAGTCGTGTCTGACTCTTTGCGACCCCATGAATCGCAGCACGCCAGGCTTCCCTGTCCATCACCAACTCCCGGAGTTCACTCAGACTCACGTCCATCGAGTCAGGGATGCCATCCAGCCATCTCATCCTCGGTCGTCCCCTTCTCCTGCCCCCAATCCCTCCCAGCATCAGAGTCTTTTCCAATGAGTCAACCCTTTGCATGAGGTGGCCAAAGTACTGGAGTTTCAGCTTTAGCATCATTCCTTCCAAAGAAATCCCAGGGCTGATCGCCTTCAAAATGGACTGGTTGGATCTCCTTGTAGTCCAAGGGACTCTCAAGGGCATTAAATCTCTCTAAATTGCCACATTTTCCAGGTAACTGTTACTGACCCATAATTTCTAGCTAGAAAAATTTTAAGTTTATAGTGTACCTATTCCTTGTTCTCAAGTGCAATTTATCTGATATTAACATAGCCAGTTCACTTCTATTTTAACTGGTGCTTGAACAGCTTTTTCATCTCCATACTTTTACTTAATATATGAGTGTCTTTTATTTTATATTTAATGTGCTTTACTCCTTGATGGCATATAGCTGGGATTTGCTTTAGCTCCCATTTAATAGTCTTTGCCACTTAACTGGAGTGCTTGGGAAATTTACAGTTCTTTTAAATACTGATTTGTTTAGTTTTAAATCTACCATATGGCAATTTGATTTGTATTTGTCCATTTATTGTCTTTTTCCCCCTCTTAGGATTATTTTAGTTTATATTTTTATTTTTACTAATGACTTATTTACTATATCTCTTCACTGTTTCCAATGACTGCTCTAGGGTTTACAATAAGCATCATTAACTTATTATAGTCAACATTCAAATAATGTATCATTTCATTTATAAAGCAGAATTCTTTCAACAGTACACTTTTATTCCTCCCTCCTGTTCTTTATACTAATGTCATGATACACCTTAATTTTACCTGTTAGCAAACTGACAGATTTTTGCTTTAATCAGTCAGTGGCTGGACCTATTACATATATAGCACAGGGAACTCTGCTCAATATACTCTAATAACCTAGTTGTTGTTGTTCAGTCACCCAGTCATGTCTTGACTCTTTGCAACCCCATGGAGTGCAACATGCTATCCTTGTCCCTTTATCATCTCCTGAAGTTTGCCCAAGTTCATGTCCATTGCATCAGTGATGCCATCCAGCCATCTCATTCCCTGACTTCTCTTTCTGCCCTCAATCTTTCCCAGCATCAGGGACTTTTCCAAAGGGTCAGCTGGTCACAACAGGTGGCCAAAGTATTAGAGCTTCAGCTTCTGACCTTCCAATGAATATTCAGGGTTGATTTCCCTTAAGATTGACTGATTTGATCTCCCTGCTGTCCAAGAGACTCTCCAGAGTCTTCTGCACCACCAGAGACAGAAGGTATCAATTCTTTGGCCTTCTGCCCTCTTTACAGTCCAGCTCTCACAACCATATGACCTTCTGCCTTTCAAGACACTGTCTAGGTTTGTCATTGCTTTCCTGCCAAGAAGCAATCGTCTTCTGATTTCATAGCTGCAGTCACCGTCCATAGTGATTTGAGAGCCCAAGAAGAGGCAATCTGTCACTACGTCCACCTTTTCCCCTTCTATCTGCCATGACGTAAGGAGGCCAGATGCCACGATCTTGTTTTTTTTTTTTTAATATTGAGTTTTAAGCTGACTGTTTCACTCTCCTCCTTCACCCTCATCAAAAGGCTCTTTAGTTCCTCTTCACTTTCTGCCATTAGAGAGGATCACCCCTGTCCCTGAGGTTGTTGATGTTACTCCTGCCTATCTTGAGTCCAACTTGGAACTCATCCAGTCCGGTCTTTCTCAAGATGTGCTCAGCCTATAGATTAAACAAACAGGGTGACAGCGGACGGCCAGGTCATATTCCTTTCTCAATAGTGAACCAATCAGTTGTTCCATACAGGGTTCTGTTGCTTCCTGACACACATATAGGTTTCTTAGGAGACAGGTAAGATGGTCTGGTATTTCCATCTCTTTAAGAACTTTCCACAGTTTGTTACAATCCAGAGTCAATGGCTTTAGCATAGTCGATGAAACATAAATAGATGTTTTTCTGGAATTTCTTTGTTTTCTCTATGATCCAGTGAATGTTGGCAATTTGATCTTTGGTTCCTCTTCCTTTTCTAAATCCAGCTTAGACATCTAATAACCTAAATGGGAATAATCCATATATTCCTGGCATCTATTCAGAGAAGTGTGCAGAAAGCAATGCACTCTTTTGTAAAAGATGTTTTATGATTTTTAAACTAAATTTAGTGAACAAACAAGTCAATGGCCATTTAAAGAAACTAAAAAACTCTCCAAAATACCCAAAAACCACACACATGAAAAGCTTTAAAAAAAAAATCTGTGTTTTCGAAAAATTAATAATTTATTTCAGGCTTCAGTCCTCTTGTGTAGATTCAAGTTTTCATGCGGTATCATTGTTCTGCAGATTCAAGTTTTCACGCAGTATCATTGTTCTCTGCCAAAAGGCCCTTAACACTTTTGAACTTCATGTCTGCTAGTAACAAATTCACTTAGCATCTGTTTGATTAGATAAGTCTTTTCATTTCTCTTTATTCAGCAGTTTTTGTTTTCTGCACAAATAATTGTAGGTTTAGTGTTTTCTTTCAGCACTTTAAAAATGCCATTCCACTACTCTGTGGACTGAAAACTGTCTGGCAAGAAGTCCATTTGTTCACCTGACGGTAACTTGTCTTTATTCATGTGTGGTGTTGTGCTTAGGTCCTCAGTCATGTCCAATGCTTTGCAATCCCATGGACTGTATCCTGCTGGGTCTTCATTGCTGCAAGGGTTTTTCTCTACAGAGAGCAAGGGCTATCTTTGTTGCAGTGCGCAGCCTTCTCCTTGAGGTGACTTCTCTTGTCGCAGAGCACTGGCTCTATGGTGTGCAGACTTCAGCAGCGGCGGTATGTGGACTCAATAGTTGCAGTTCCTGGAGTCTAGAGCACAGGCTCAATGGTTGAAGTCCCTCGGCTTTTTCGCCCCACAAAATGTGAGATTTTCCCGGATCGGGGACCGAATCTGTGTCTCCTGCAATGCCAGGCAGACTCTTTACCACTGAGCCATTGGGAAGCCCTAGAGCTATTTTTAAAGTGAAAGTTTGTATAGCAGACCTTTAGAGACTTAACATGCACACTAACGTTTTTTATTTTGCCTTTATATTTGAATGGCAGTTTGACTAGATGAAAAATTTCAAGTTCTTTTCAAACTTTTGTAAATATGAAGGCGTTTCCTATTCATATTCAGAACTGCTGTTAAAATGTGATATTATCTAATTCTTCATTTAATGGGACTTCTCTCCCATCTTCTGAGAAGTTTTAGATCTTTCTTCCTGTTTGACAGTTTTCCATTTAATCTTGTGTTGTGGGTTTTTACTAATCTCTCCTTTGACTCTTCTATGAAACTTTTTTAATCTAAAAATACTCATCCCACCTTTCCTCCTTGCACTTCTTCCCTGTCTCTAATTTGGGAAAGCCTATCCTCTTTATTCCTTCAAATATATTCTCCTCTACTTTTTTTTCCTTTCCTGAGATTCCTTTCATCTGAAAATTAGTACCGTTATTTTTTTCAATATCTCTCAATCTTTCCTTATATATTCTATATTCATAACCTTTCCTGCTTTTTCTGTGAGATCATCTCACTGTAATCTTCCAATTATTTCATTCTTCTAACAGATCATTCTATTATTTATCTTATTTTTGTATTCAATTTTAGCTGTTTAAACTGAATTATTTTCTTTTGAATTTTTTGTTTTGCACTGTTAACATCTTTCTTGAAATTTTTAAGAATGTGTACATGTTTCATAATAATTCCATAGTCTCCATTTGTCTATTTTTGTATTTCTATTACAAATGAAATCTGTAATCAGTATATTATTTTTCTTTTCTGTGGAATGTCTTACTGTTTTGGTCTGTGTCCTCATTTTCTTCCAGGAAAACTCACTCAAGGAAAGCATATGGAAGAATGCCAGACCATAATCTCTGTGGCCCTACTGGGCTTAGAACACTGAGGCAGAAAATATCTAAGGTAGAAAGTTCCAGGCACCAGAAGAAAACTAACTCAATGTATGTTCTTTATAGTAATACAATTCTACCTCCAGAAACAACAACAACAACAAAACTCCCAATGTTACCAGAAGGAAAGAAATTATAAAGATCAGAGCAAAACTAAATGAGAAAGAATTAAAACAATGGCAAAGATCAATAAAACTAAAACCTGGTTCTTTGAAAAGATAAACAAAACAACTAAACCAATAACCAGACTCATCAACAAAAAAAGACAGAAGACATATCACTAAAACTAGAAATGAAAAAGGAGAAGTTGCAACTGACACCACAGAAATACAAATCATCATGAGAGCAACTATATGACAATAAAATGAACAACCTGGAAGAAATGGACAAATTCTCAGAACAGTACAACTTTCCACAACTGACCCATGAAGAAACAGAAGATATGTACAGACCAATCACAAGTACTTAAATTGAAACTATGATTAAAAATTTCCCAACAAACAAGAGCCCAGGGACTGATTACTTCACAAGCAATGTCATGAAAGTGAAAGAGGAGAGTGAAAAAGTTGGCTTAAAACTCAACATTCAGAAAACAAAGATCATGGCATCCAGTCCGATCACTTCAAGGCACAGAGATGGGGAAACAATGGAAATAGTGACAGACTTTATTTTCTTGGATTCCAAAATCACTGTGGATAGTGACTGCAACCATGAAATTAAAAGACGCTTGCTCCTTGGATGAAAGCTACAACCAACCTAGACAGCATATTAAAAAGCAGACACATTACTTTGCAGACAAAGGTACATCTAGTCAAAGCTATGGTTTTTCCAGTAGTCATGTAGGGATGTGAGAGTTGGACTATAAAGAAAGCTGAGTGCTGAAGAATTGATGCTTTTGAACTGTGGTGTTGGAGAAGCCTCTTGAGAGTCCCTTGGAAAGCAAGGAGATCCAACCAGTCCATCCTAAAGGAAATCAGTTCTGAATATTCACTGGAAGGACTGATGCTGAAGCTGAAGCTTCAGTACTTTGGCCATCTGATACGAAGAACTAACTCACTGGAAAAGACCCTAATGCTGGGCAAGATTCAAAGCAGGAGGAAAAGGGGACAACAGAGGATGAAATGGTTGGATGGGATGGACATGAGTTTTAGCAAACTCGGGAGTTGGTGATGGACAGGGAAGCCTGGCGTGCTACAGTCCAAGGGGTGGCAAAGAGTCAGACACAACTGAGCGACTGAACTGAACTTAACACCTATCCTTCTCAAGCTCTTCCAAAAAACTGCAGAGGGAGGAACACTTCCAAACTCAAGGACACCATCACCCTGATACTAAAACCAGACAAGATAGCGTAAGAAAATAAAATTAACGCCAGTATTACTGATGAACAGTCATAAAAATCCTCAAAATATTATTAGCAAGCAATCAAACAACACATTAAAAGGATCACACACTATAATCAAGTGTGATTGATCCCAGGGATGAAAGCATTCCACAATAAATACCAATCAATCAGTATGATATACCATACAAACAAACTGAAGGATAAAAACCATATGACAATAATCTCAAAAGATGCAGAAAAAGCATTCTACAAAATTCAATATCCCTTTATGATAAAAACTTTTCAGAAAGTGGGCACAGAGGAAACTTACCTCAATATAGGGGCTTCCCTGGTGGCTCAGACACTCAAGAGTCTGCCTGCAATGCGGGAGACCTGAGTTTGATCCCTAGGTCAGGAAGATCCCGTGGAGAAAGGAATGGCTACTCACTCCAGTCTTCTTGCCTGCAGAATTCCATGGACAGAGGAACCTGGCAGGCTACAGTCCACGGGGTCACAAAGAGTCGGACATGACTGAGTGAGTAACATGCACACCTCAACAAAACAAAGCCCATATATGACAAACCAACAACAGACATTATTCTCAATGGTGAAAAAAATGAAAGCATTTTCTTTAAGATCAGGAAGAAGACATGGGTGCCCATTCTTGTCACTATTAATTCAATATAGTTTTGGAAGTCCTAGCCATGTCAATCAAGAACAAAAAGAAGTAAAAGAAATCCAAATTGGAAAAGAAGAAGTAAAACTGTCAGTGTTTGCAGATGACATGATACTACACACAGAAAATCCAAAATATACCACCAAAAAACTAGCTGATCAATTAATTTAGTAAAATTTCAGGGTACAAAATTAATACACAGAACAGAAATCTCTTGTATTCCTATCCACTAAAAACAAAAAAATGGCAACCCACTCCAGTATTCTTGCCTGGAGAATCCCAGGGACAGAGGAGCCTGGTGGGCTGCTGTCTATGGGGTCGCATAGAGTTGGACACAAATGACACGACTTAGCAGCAGCAGCAACAGAAAATGAGAACGAAAAATTAAGGAAACAACCCCACTTACCACTACAACAAAAACAATAAAATACATAGGAATTAACAACCTACCTAAGGAGAAAAAGACCTGTGTGCAGAAAACTATAAGATACTGATGAAAGAGGACACAAACAGATGGAGATATATCATGTTCTTAGGTTGGGAGAATCAATAATGTGAAAATGACTGTACTGCAGAAAGCAATCCACAGATTCAATGCAATGCCTATCAAATTACCAAGGCCATTTTTCACATAACTAGAACAAAAAATTTTACAATTTCTATGGAAACACAGTGTACCTTGAATAGCCAAAGCAATCTGGAGAAATAAAAACGGAGCTGGAGGAATCAGGCTCCCTATACTACAAAGCTACACTAATGAAGACAGTAGCGTTCTAGCACAAAAAAGAAGCATACATCAATGGACTAGAAAGCCCACAGAGAAACCCACAGACCTATGGTCACTGTGTCTTTGACAAAGGAGGCAAGAATATGCAATGAAGAAAGACGGCCTCTTCAGCAAGTGGTGATGGGAAAGCTGGACAGCTACATGTAAAAGAGTGAAATTAGAACACTTCCTAACACCATACACAAAAATAAACTCAAAATGGATTAAAGATCTAAATGTAAGGCTAGACAGACAAGTCTCAGAATGGGAGAAAATATCTGCAAACGAAGCAAATGACACAGGATAACTTTCCAAAATATACAAGCAGCTCATGCAGCTCAGTATCAAATAAACAATGCAATGAAACAATGGGCGAACCGACATTTATCCACAGAAGACATACAGACAGCCAACAACATAATGCCACATGAAAAGATGCTCAAACTCACTTATTATTAGAGAACTGCAAATAAAAACTACAATGGGTTATCACCTAACACAGGTCAGAAGGGCCATCATCAAAAAAGGCCTATAAACAATAAATGTTACAGAGGGTATGGAGAAAAGGAAATCCACTTGCACTATTGGTAGATACGTAAATTGATACAACCGCTATACACAACAGTATGGAGGTTCCTTAAAAAACTAAAACTACCCATATGACCATCTCACTCCTGGGCATATACCCTGGAAAAACAGCTCAAAAAGACACATGTACCCCAGTGTTCATTGCAGCACTATTTACAATAGCCAGGACATGGAAGCAATCTAAAAGTCCATCAACAGATAAAGATACAGTACATACATACAATGGAATGTTACTCGGTCATAAAAAGGAATGAAAGTGGGTCATTTGTAGTGATGTGGATACACCTAAGAGTCTGACACACCGAGTGAAGTAAGTCAGAAAGAGAAAAACAAATATTGTATATTAACACATATATATGGTATCTAGGAAAATGGTACTGCTGAATCTATTCACAGGGCAGGAACAGAGATGTAAACATGGAGAATGGACTTGTGGAAATGGCAGGAAGGAGAGGGTGTGCTGAATTCAGAGAGCAGCACTGACATAGATACACCACCATGTGGAAAACAGATAGCTAGCTGGAAGATGCTGTTTAGCACAGGCAGCTCAGCTTGGTGCTCTGTAATGACCCAGAGGGTTGGGAAGTGGGGTTGGGTGGGATAGTCCTAAGAGGGAGGGGATGTATGTATATATATATAACTGATTCACATAGGGCTTACCTGATAGCTTAGTTGGTAAGAATCCACCTGCAATGAAGGAGACCCCGGTTCAATTCCTGGGTTGGAAAGATCAGCTCGAGAAGGGACAGGCTACCCACTCTAGTACTCTTGGGTTACTCATTGTGGCTCAGCTGGTGAAGAATCCACCTGCCAATTGGGAGACCTGGGTTCGATCCCTAGGTTGGGAAGATCCCCTGGAGAAGGGAAACACTACCACTCCAGTATTCTGGCCAGGAGAATTCCATGGACTGTATAGCTCCTGGGGTCATGAGGAGTCACACATGACTGAGCAACTTTTACTTTCTTTTTCACTTTCATAACTGATTCACACACAGTGCAAAACAATTACATTCCAATTAAAAAAAAACTGATGTATGAAAAATTCCCATATAAATGAAAATTAGACACTACTGGGCAAAGAATAGAGAGAGGAGAGCATAGGACAGAAATGGTTACCTAGCCAAAAGCCAAGCAGGGCCAGGCTGAGACATTAAGTAAGAGAGAAAAGTCAAGAAACGTTTCATTCAGAGTCATGAAAGGTAAGCGCCTAGTCAAAAATACAGGGAAAGCTTAATGGCTACAACAAACTAATTGAGCCTAGAGATAATACTAATGTGTCTGGAAGTGCAAGTTGATAAATAATGGCTATTCATTCAGAAAACAGGAATTACACTGAGTGCAAGAAAGGTAACAGAAAACTAAGAACTAACTCTCATATATTCTTAGTATACTTAAATGTGATATAAAATGAGATGACAGGTACAAGAGATCTGGCTTTTTTTCTTCTTGAAAATGACTGTAAATAACAATAAAACAAATAAAAATTAATACTTTCATCATCTAAACAATGACAATGGCTAAATCTTATTAAGCTTATTCACACCATGGACCACATTATGCATTCTCTCAATTTATAAATAATTTATCTTGAATGTACTCAACACTATCTAGTTTATCCTTATAATAAATACCATTTTAATATGTAATAGCTTGAGAAATCAAGGTTCAGGAAAACAATCAAATTTCACAAAACCAAGTAAATGTCTGAGCCCATAACTCAAACTCATGTCTTATCTCAATGAAGAGCATGCTAAGACTCTTTAAGGGAGGGAGTAGCACAAAATATGGCCCACAATCCGAGGAGCTTCCAGTAGTTATGGAGACCAGATTAGTACACATAAAACACCATAAAATTATTTTAGATTGACTACAAGATATAAACAGAGAAGCCCAATGGAAAAGAAGGTTCTTATTTAGACACACTCATTCACTGAACAAATGTTTCTGGAGACCTTGATATGTGCCAGGCACTGGTATTAGCAGAGGAGATAGATACATGAGTATATCAACCAAACTCCTGCCTATGGAGACCACAGTCCTAATAGGTATGTGCATGAGTGGAAAGGAAATGGCAAAAAACAAACAAGTCAGATGGTGGTTAAGTGCATTTTAGAAAGAAGAGAGATTTTCAGGATTGTAAACTTTCTTTGATTAAATTTATATGCAGTGATTACTCAATAATCAGAGAAAGTTCAAAACGTTGAAACACTAACCAAAAGAATGATCTGAGAGTATTGGGAAAAAATTGGCAGTACACTGATAACTCTCGAATTTGTGTATATTTGAAATTTTTCATGATAAAAGAACAAAATATTCCAAGAATTCCCTTGTGGTCCAGTGGTTAGGACTCTGTGCTTTCATTGCTGAGGGCCCAGGCTCAATCCCTGGTAGGGAAACTAAGATCCCACAAGCTGCTCAGGATGCCCCCACTCCCAAAAAAGACAAAGTATTTTCAGGAAAGAAAGATTCTAGCCCCCCAAATTATTATAAATAGATATATAGATATATTCATAAATAAATAAAATAATATTATATTTGTGGACATGTGTGAAGTGTTGGGTTTATTTCCAAAGTTGTACCAGTAAGGGCTTAATGTCATAGCTGATTTATATTAGATATGATTTTGTTAACAAAATTGAAAGTCAACACACACATATATAAATGCAGATATGAGAATAATTTTTTTAAAACTAAGTGTTTTCCTTCCCAGACAGTCTTGAGAACACTGATAAATAACTTTGTATCTTTCTATTCCAAGTATATAACATGTGCTAGCATCGAACATAATCTTAATGTCTAATAGATAGTCATATCAAAAAGTTTAATATAGTTTATGTATTTTAACTCTGCTAAAAGGAAGACTCTCTACTCAATCTGAGGCACTGGTTTTGGTTATATTTAAGAAATTTAAATAGGCAATTATGTAGAAACCATTATATTTTAATTCTATTTCACAAGATTTAGGATTCTTAGCATATTTTATCTATGCTATGCTAAATTGCTTCAGACGTGTTCGACTCTGTGCAACCCCATGGACAGCAGCCCACCAGGCTCCTCTGTCCACAGAATTCTCCAGGCAAGAGTACTGGAGTGGGTTGCCATTTCCTTCTCCATAATATAATAATATGCTGTCTATTCCATCTATAGATCTATAGATTTCCTTCCATCTATTCTATCTATAGATTATGAAAACTATTAACCTTAAAACATATTAATTTATTTTAAATGAAACAGATTATTTAAATGTAAGACGTAACATGAATCGGAGAAGGCGATGGCACCCCACTCCAGTACTCTTGCCTGGAAAATCCCATGGACGGAGGAGCCTGGAAGGCTGTAGTCCATGGGGTCACTGAGGGTCGGGCACGATTGAGCAACTTCACTTTCACTTTTCACTGTCATGCATTGGAGAAGGCAATGGCAACCCACTCCAGTGTTCTTGCCTGGAGAATCCCAGGGACGGGGGAGCCTGGTGGGCTGCCCTCTATGGGATCGCACAGAGTCGGACACAACTGAAGTGACTTAGCAGCAGCAGCAGAAATTTCTCCCAAAGAAAAAATTTGAGTAAAAATGCTACTACCATCATGACTGCCCTGCTAAATTTTCCCACCTATTTAAATAGTTATGATCCAGTAGTTACGAATTATGAGGCAGAAACCTAAAAGCAATAACCACACAGTTATCCTGCTACAAAAATAAGAAAATACCTTTTAATAATCTCTTCATATAAACACTTGCTATTTTGTCTTAAGATTTTTTCAGTGCCTGCAAATGAAGTACAAGGCTCACTTCACCTTGATCTCATTTCTGTTAAATTTTGGATATTTAAACACTTAAAACTTTTTTCAACAAAATTTACTTCTAAGTATAAACATATTTCCTTAAGTCAAATGCCAAAATGAAATCACTACGTTGTTTCTCAAGACAACTAAAGAAATAAAATGTACTAAAATCCAAGATTATTCTGAGTGCTGCTAAAAAGCAAAGGAGTAACTTGAATGATACGTGGCACCCTTAAATAACCTTCAAAGACTGTACTGACTAAACTCCGGGGCGGAGGGAGGGAGGGGAGACTACTGTCACAGAATACATTAAACACTAACTCAAAGGTGGTAACAGATATATTCTATTATCCTTTGGCATGTAACACTTTTTTAGCACTATTAAATCTGATTTATTGGCATAAAAAGTTTTGAGTAATAAAGGAGAAGCACAACAACATGGTCTTTGCTATTCTTTCCTAATATAAATTTGTGTTGAAACAAGTTTGTGGGTTTTTTAATTGAGACTTAATTATTTTTAGATTTACGAAAATACATCTAACTTGGCCTTCACTTTAATACAACAATAATCAAATTTTACCAATTCCATGTTTTGAATTAAAATAGTAATGAACACAAGTTAATATGATCTATAATTACATGTCCTATGAAATTGTGATTTCTTTTGTTTTTTAATTTGTTTCCTCAGCTAGGAAGTTCTGGTCCTTCACAGAAAGAACTGACCTAGAAAAATGGAGACACTACCTCAGAGGATAAGGTCAGACAGAGCAGTCTGACAAAGTGCCTCTGAATATTGCTGTCAGAAACTGTCGTTCTAAGTAGCTTCGACCTTGATAATAAAATCTGTAACACAACCAACCTGGATACAGAATCCAAAACTGGTGTTGATCTAGGAGCGAGAACAATGCAAGAAAATCTTAGTACTGTATGAAAAACATCTTTGTAGTATATAAAAAACTTTGTTTTCAATACAGTGCGAAAGTAGAGAAAAATATGATCATCAGATGCAGTATTCCATAAAATCTGGTATCTATTCATAATAAAAAGAATCAGACAAAATATGAAAACTTCCTTAACCAGCAGAGACAAATATAATATGGATAAATTTTAAGTCTGAAATCACATCTATTTACCACTTCAGTGACAGTCCAATGAATGAAGACAAAAAATATTTTTCTAAATTTAAAAATCACTGAAACATATTTAAAAATACATAAATACATGCAGAAAAGAACACAGAATGAAATGTCAATAAAGATATTAGTACTTCCTAAATTGATGTAATTGCAATAAAAAATATCCACAGTCATTATTGTGCAATTTGACCAGTTAATTTGCTACTAACTGTGGTATTTGAGTTCTACAATGTCCTCTTGATTCACTTTCATTTTTAATTTTCTTGAATATGTCGTTATTTTACAGTTTGAGTCTTCATTATACCATTATTTAGATATTCTATTCATCTGTTTCTACTGTACATTGGTTTTATTTGGTTTTTCATCCCTGTATCTTTTTAGACAGGACAGAGATCTTCTAACTGGTTTTGTCAGATACTGTATATAGAAAGTAAAGAAAGATAATTTGAAGATTCTGGTAATATTATCTTCCCAGGGATAGAATAACATTTCTTTTTAACAAGCAGCTTAAAGCAAAGGATACTAGTAAAGCTCAGATCATTGTAAACCAGTGATGGAGATGACTGAACACTGGGCTTTAATTCCTATAAAGCCTGGTCTAATTCAGTGTACTACTTAGTACTTCTTGAAAGGGAGTGACTTTGTTCACCAGAGAACATTTGGCAATATATGGAAACATTTTCCATCATTTTTCATCACAATGAAAATACAAGAAAGGGTGGGTACAGGTGTCTACTGAATAGAGAGAGGGATGTAGCTAAACATCTTTCAATGTACAAGACAGTTTCCCACAACAAAGAATTATCTCATCCACAGTGTCAACAGTGCTGAAATTGAGAAACACTGATTTAGAGTATAGTTTCTTCAGGTTTTAACATAAAATCTAAGAGATTTAAGCAAAAAGTTTTCTTCTTAGAGGTCATGAACTCAAACTTTTTATCTTTCTAGTCCACTAAGTGTGACAAGATTAACTACTTGGCTTCTCAGCCTCTTGGTGGTCTTTTCCAGAATCTGCACACCATAGGGGATAAAGAAAGCCCAAATGTCAGTCTCAATATACTAGCTTTGTTTTCCCCTTAGAGCTTTAACCCTGTAATTTTTCACAGCTTTGGACTCTATGTGTGTTAGTCGTCTGTTAGTCGCTCAGTTGTGCCTGACTCTTTGCAACCCCATGGATTGCAATCCAACAGGTTCCTCTGTCCATGAGATTTTCCAGGCAAGGATACTGGAGTGGGTTGCCATTTCCTTCTCCAGGGGATCTTCCCAATCCAGGGATCGAACCCGGGTCTCCTGCACTGCAGGCAAATTCTTTACCGACTGAGCTACAAGGGAAGCCCTTTGGACTCTATATGATGTCCTAAAGATTAATAATTTTTATTCAGCTTTTCCAGTGGCTCTCAATAGTAGAGCTGATTCAAATTACCTTCTCTACCTGACAAGATTCTAAATATATATGGGAGAACAAAAGGACAAGAAGCAGACTATATTCCTGAAGAACAATAACATGGTTGGCCTGGCTTGCCCCACCAGATTTCAAGCCATTCTAACAAACACACAGAAAAAAACATTTTTTTAAATTAAAAAAAAAAAGGAAACCAAAAACTCGAAGAAGAAGACAACAGCAACAACAACAAATCCTCAAATAAATAAATAAATACTAATTACACTATGTGCTACTAGAATAGGAATATGGAGCGGGGGAGGATAGAAAAGATAAATCCTCCAAATAAGCTAAACATACATGGAAACAAATGTCAAAAGCAGGCATTATTAAAGACTGACAGAAAAGGACCGAGTCTTTCCTGAGGCAACTAATCACACAAATAAAATAAGAAAGTAAACATTTAACAACTATCTCACAGCATATACAGTCAATTTTAGGTGGAACAAAGAGGAAAAAAAAAAAAAGAATATATGTCAGCTAAAAACACAATGAATGAAAAAACTACCAAACATAATCAAACTGTAAAATGGACAGCAAGTCATGGTCAGATATTTAACTGAAGAGGAAATACAGATGGCAAATAAGCACATGAAATCAACATCATTAGCCATTAGCGAATTACAGACTGAAACTACAGCAAGGTATTATTTCACAAATAACTGAATGACTAATATAAAATAATAGTGATGACACCAAATGCTGGCAAGGACACAAAGAAACAGGATCATTCATATATTACTGATGAAAATGAAATGGTATGCTCACTATGGAAAAGAAAATGGCAGTTTTTTATAAACTAAACATGTACTTGCCACATGACCTAGTAAAATAAACTTTCAGGTAGCATTTATCCCAGGGAAAAAAAAAAAAAAACTAACATCAAAACAGAAAACTGTTGATGAATGTTCATAGCACCTTTATTCCTAATAGCAAAAAACTGGAAATAATGCTAACATCCTTCAACAGGTGAAGATGAAACAAACTGGTACATCTATACCTTGGAAATGTTACTCAGCAATAAAAAGAAACTTACTGATGCACACAAAAAATAAGGAACTTGTGCTTAGTGAAAAATTCCATCCCTTTTCAGATGGATACAGTATGATTCCACTGAGATAATATTTTTGAAGTAACAAAATTATAAGAGATAGAAAAAGATTAGTGGTTTTCAGGGACTGGGTACTACAAAAGGGTATCTCCTGAGGGATCCATGTGATGGAACTATTCCGTATCTTGACTGTGGTGGTGGTCACATAAATCTAAAAAGTAATCGAATTGTATACAACACATACACACACAAAGTACATTAAAAAAACTGGTGAAATCTGAATACACAACTGTATTTCCTCATTGTTCGTCGATAATTCAGCACTATTCAGCAATGATACTGAATTATACTATTGCTGAATAAGATGTCATACTATTAGGAGAAACTAGGTTTCTTTCTGTGTTTCCCCAGGTAAGTCTCTTTCCCTCTCTGAGCCTCAGGTCCTGTCTGTAGGTGGATTCTAATTCCACTAGTTTCTTCTAGCCTAGAAAGTACAAAGAAACTCATCCTTAGACTGCAGATGTACTCCCGGGACTCCACTGAAAAGAAACGCAGAAATGCAACAAATTCAGGACACCCAGTCTCTGTGCCCAGATGAATGCCAGACAGCTCAAGAGAAAGAGGAGCAATCATGTGGCCCCAAAGACCATTTATTCATGACCAGGGTGACAACATACAGCCTTGAAGTACTCCTTTCCAAATTCTGAACCAGTCCGTTGTTTCATGTCTGGTTCTAACTGTTGCTTCTTGACATGCATACAGGTTTCTCAGGAGGCAGGCAAAGTAGTCTGATATTCTCATCTACATCTGGAAGAATTTTACAGTTTGTTGTGACCCAAACAGTTAAAGGTTTTGGCATAGTCAATGAAGCAGAGTAGATGTTTTTCTTAAATTCCCTTCCTTTTTCTATGATCCAACGGATGCTGGCAATTTGATCTCTGGTTCATCTGGCTTTTCTAAATCCAGCTTGTACATCTGGGTTTTCGGTTCATGTACTGCTGAAGCCTAGGTTGAAGGCTTTTGAGCACTACCTTGCTAGCATGTGAAATGAGTGCAACTGTGTGGTAGTTTGAACATTCTTTGGCATTGCCATTCTTTGGGATTGGAATGAAAACTGACCTTTTCCAGTCCTATGGCCACTGCTGAATTTTCCAAATTTGCTGACATACTGAGTGCAGCACACTAACAGCATTATCTTTCAGGATCTGAAATAGCTCAGCTGGAATTTCAACACCTCCACTAGCTTTGTTTGTAGTAATGCTTCCTATGGCCCACTTAACTTCACACTCCAGGATGTCTGGCTCTAGGTGAATGATCACACCCTCATGGTTATTTGGGTCATTAAGACTTTTTCTGTACAATTCTTCTGTGTATTCTTGCTACCTCTTCTTAATCTCTTCTGCTTCTGTTAGCTCCTTGCCATTTCTGTCCTTTATTGAGCCTACCTTTGCATGAAATGTTCCCTTGGTATCTCCAATTTTCTAGTAGAAATCTCTAGTCTTCCCCATTCTATTGTTTTCCTTTATTTCTTTGCTTTGTTCACTTAGGAAGGCTTTTTTATCTCGCATTTCTATTCTCTGGAATTCTGCATTTAGTTGGGTATAACCTTCCCTTTCTCCCTTGCCTTTCACTTCTCTTCTTTATTTCAGCTATTTGTAGTCTTCTCAGACAACCGTTTTGCCTTTCTGCATTTCTTTTTCTTTGGGATGGTTATCATAAGTTTGTTTTCTAAGTCTGTGAGTCTGTTTCTCCTTTTTAAGTAAATTCATTTGTATCATTTTTTTTAGATTTCAATTATAACTGATATCACACAATATTGTCCTCCTCTGTCTGACTTATGGCACAGAAGTGCCTTAGTTTATTCAGTATGATATAACAGACATACCATAACTTGGGAGCTTAAAAAAAAATTATTTCTCACAGTTTAGACGGTTGGGAAATCCATGATTAAGGTTTGAGCAGATCAATGTCTGGTGAGGGGCTGCTTTCCAGCTCATAGATGGTATCTTTTCGCTATGTCCTTAAGTAGTAAAAGGGAAACAGAGCTTTCTAGGGCTGCTTTTATAACGGCACTAATCCCGTTCATGAGGGCAGAGATATCCTATCTCTAGGACTATCTCTAGGTCCATCCATGTTGCTGAATATAGCATTACTTTACTTTAAAATTTAACTGTTGTTTTATACTGAAGTATAGTTTATTTGCATATTTTTATTTTTATGGCTGAATAATATTCCATGTACACACACACACACACACACACACACACACACACACCACCTCTTCTTTATCCATTCCTCTGTCAATGGATATTTTGGTTGCTTCCATTTTTGGCTATTTTAAGTAGTGTTGCAATGAACGTTGACATGCATTTATCTTTTCAAATTATGGTTTTCTCTGGATATATCAGAGAAAATGCTCAGGAGTAGGACTGCTGGATCATATGGTAGCTCTATTTTTACTTTTTTATGGAATCTCCACACATTCTCCATAGTAGCTGTATCAATTTATATTTCCACCAGCAGTACAGGCTGGGTCAGGAAGATTGTCTGGAGAAGGAAATGGCAACCCAACCGAGTACTCTTGCCTGGAAAACTCCATGGGCAGAGGAGCCTGGCAGGTTGTAATCTATGGGGTTGCAAACAGACATGACTGAGCACTCAAATACAGCAAGCAGGAGGGCTCCTTTCTCTCCACACCCTCTCTAGCAGGCATTGTTTGTAGACTTTGTGATGATGGCCATTCTGACTAGGCAGGATGTAGTTAATATGGAGAGTAAAAGGTAATTAGATAGAAATGAGTTAGGCCTGTGAGGCGATAACGGCACAAAAAGGGAAATGTGGTAAGCCAGTGTATGTAAGATTATTGAATAGAACAAAGAGTTCATACTATTGCTTCAACTCAAGACATTTATTATTAATGAAATAGAAACAGAAGTCAAAAATAAAGTAACACATATATCAAGTGATTTTCAATAGAGATGCCAAAGTAATTCAATGGAAAAATAAGTCTTTTCAACAAATGGTGTTGGTACAATTGGATATTCATTTCCCAAGAACAAAAGAATTTCTACCTTTCCCTTGTGCCATGAACAAAAACCACCTTCTATTGCAGACCTAAATATAAAATTAAAAAGCATAAATCTTTTAAAAGAAAACCTCTATGACCTAGATCTGGGCAGAAGTGCCTTAGTTTATTCAGTATGATATAACAGACATACCATAACTTAGGAGCTTAAAAAAAAATTATTTCTCACAGTTTAGACGGTTGGGAAATCCATGATCAAGGTTTGAGCAGATCAATGTCTGGTGAGGGGCTGCTTTCCAGCTCATAGATGGTGTCTTTTCGCTATGTCCTTAAGTAGTAAAAGGGAAACGGAGCTTTCTAGGGCTGCTTTTATAAGGGCACTAATCCCATTCATGAGGGCAGAGTTTAGCCTCATCACCTCCCTAAAACTTCACCTCCTATCATCACTCTGCAGGTATTATAAAATATGAACTTGGGGGAGATGCTAGAGTTCAGTCCATAGCACTGAGAAATGGTCACAAACTAAAGGAAACTAGAGAAACTTGACAACCAAATGCAATGTGGACTGATCCTAAAACACAAAGAGGACATTGATGTAAACACTGATGAACTCTAAATAAGGTCTTAATGGTAATGTCATTTCTTGGTTTTGACAATTATATCATGGTCATGCAAATTTTTAACAATGAGGAAACTGGGTGACAAGTATAAGGTAAAACTCTACTTTGTACTAATACACAGCTTTTTTCACTCTAAATTATTAAAACATGAGTTTTTAATATTTTAAAATATTTTTTTAATGGGCAAAGAGTTGATCGAAAAATACACACACTGTGCCAGACTCACAGGACAATGATGATGATGTCTAATTTGCATACAACAGTGAAATGAGGTTGGGGGGAGTTAATGCACGATGGTTCTCCAGTAACTAACTTCTACACCTTTCTCACCTCCTTCCTAACAATTTGGGACTCATCAACTTCTCAATCTTTCCTTGACCACCTACATAAAGGACAGGATGATTTTAAGTGAAAAAGGCAGAGTAAATATAAAGGAAAAGAAGAGAATATATGAGGACTGGAGGCTGAAAGACGTGAAGACTGTGCCAGGCATCAGGTTGGGACTGTTTTTAAAAGACAAAATTTTACAAGTAGGGTCTAGGCACAGAAAGCAAATCTACAAGTATAAAAGGTGGGGGAAAAAAAGGTTTTGCTTTAGAAAAGAGCTTGCTGTGCATTACACATATAACCTAGTTATGTTATTTTTTGAAGAAGCTACAGAAAAAATAATTTCCATACCCTTAGATAACTGCAATATTAAAGAGATTAATACTGAGTGTCACTGAGGTACTAAGTAAGGAGACCTGACTTAACCTGGATAGGAGATAACTTTGAGTTTTTAAAAAATGGGCTATTTTAAATTCGTTCAATTCTCTGTTGATCTTATAAACTTAAGAGACTATAATCCGTCACCTTCATTTTGAAGTATTGTGACTTTCTGTGTATTTGATTCAGATGGCCTAAGAACCAGTTTGTTTCTTCAGGCTAGTCACTTGCGAAATGGGAATGTGTCTATGTAGTAGCAAAGCTTACAAAATCACAAATTTTGAAATGTAAACAACAAAGAGTACTTCTCATCACAAATAGCAGAAAAATAACTTGAGGATAAAATAATTATAAGATTACACAGATATCCCAGAATCCAAAAAGGAACAAAAGATGTGGGTCTCAGTATATCTAGAAGTTGTTAACAACCATAACGGTTCTCTTCATCTCTCACTGTTGCTTCTTTTTTGAAGTTTGAAGCTTCATACTAGAGAAAAACTAAAAGTTGTATGTGTTCCTATTCAAAGAAGACCACTCACATTACTCTAAGTTTACCACTATACAGGCTAGGTGTCCATCCTTGATCTGATCATCAAAGACTAGGAGAAAGAAGGATGCTGCAATACAAAAGAAAGCCATTCAGGTTTTCTGATACTGAAGGGAAAAAGGCAGTTTTCAGAAAAACTGTTATCTTCAACAAAGAAGGTAATTTTCAGCACAGTTAAAAAATAATATAAATGTATGTGACATTTTGGGGCCTCCCATATATCTTACAGGCAGATTATCAAATGTAATTAGTGTTTTTATATCTTAAATCTTTAAAAGAAAAACACTACATTTTTTTGTTTGATCAACTAAATAGTTCAAGAATACAGTATTTTCTGAGCTCCCAGATATTTTTCTATGACCTTATATTTAACATCACTACCATGTCTGAAATCAGTTTTTGCAGTGGTCTGATAAGTAACCTAGAACAGGAATGGTCTGTTCAGCTGCTGCTGCTAAGTCACTTCAGTTATGTCTGACTCTTTGTGACCCCATGGACTGTAGCCCACTAGGCTTCTCTGTTCATGGGGATTCTCCAGGCAGGAATACTGGAGTGAGCTGCCATGCCCTCCTCTGGGGAACTTCCCAACCCAGGGATCGGACCCAGGTCTCCCACACTAAACGCGGACGCTTTACCATCTGAAACACCATGGAAACCCATATTTCCTCCTATTTTGCTACTATTTTAAATTACCTTAGAAAATCAGTGTCACAGTAAACTACCCCTTCTCCTTCACACCATAATTTAACTCTATTAAAATATTATTTTAAAAATTAGTTCAGTTTTGGGGAAAAGAAAGTTTAAAAATGTCTGGATTTAGGTGCTTCTATATGATATAGCATTCCAACTGTATTTCCATACCAAAAGTAAAGTTGGCCCCTGAAGGGTGACATTTTCAATAAACTTCTATGACTCCACAGTATGGAAAAAGGTAAAAAATGAAAAACAAATTTTTATACAATGTGTGTGTATGTATATACATATATATAATCTAATCTCTGATTCAAGGGTCCCCCCCCCTCCAAATATAAGAACATTCAATCAAAAACAAAGGAAACGAGTTTCCTTAACTTCAGTTACAAAAAGGCATAGAGGTCAATGAGATGATTGAAAAAAAATTTAATAGACCATATATTCCAATGGTTCTCAAATACATAAAACAATATGCAGAGGAAATTCCATCCCTTTGCCCCTCCTTTCCTATATCTGTATATCCATTCTTCAAACAAACAGACCCATTTGAAATATACCGTATCATGATGGTAACCAGAATTACTGATTTCTTATGCACCCTTGTGGAGTTCCTCTAAGAGTATATAAGTAGACACAAACACATGTATTGACTGCTCTTTTGTACCTTATACTTACTTTGAAAAAAATAATATAAAGCTATATGTAGAACAGTACAACTTGCTTTCACTTAATGAGATAATATGAAGTTATTTTTAATTATCATTACATTTAAACTACTAATGATAAAGACAAATATAAGGCTAAATAAAAGGCCTCATTTAAATGTTATACATACTCACAGATTTAGGTTTCAAGGCTGTCAGCAGTATTAATGTAAAACCATATTAAGAAAATGTTAATGATTTATACAACTGTAAATGAGAAATGAGATTTCATGGGAGTTAGCAGAGGTTGCTTACCTATCTTCAGTAAAACATTAACCTCAGTGAGATCTCAAATGGCCTCTGTAAAAAGTATGGCAATTCCAAGGCTTAAGCTTAAACCTGACCACAACTAATATGTGAATAAACAAGTTACCTAATTAAAGTCAAGAACCTCCATTTTCAGCCCAGTAGCTATTTAGGTGAAGTGGCTAAAAACACAGAACTGAATAAAGGAAATATATTCCATAAATGGACAATACTATAAAAATTTCTCACTTCCTCCTGGTATAAACCAGCATGACAGTTGCAGGAACACTGAAAACCCAGAAACTGTGCCATGCAATTTTTTTCTGCTTCCAAATTCAAAGAGGGGATAGAAACAGAAAACATTTTATTCTCTAGGCTAAAATGTGGCCTGGATTCTTGCTACCTTCAAAATGTATATTTTTCTGTGCAGAAAAAAAATCTTTCATAAGAAAACTATATGTTAATACGAGCCCAAAGCATTTATCATGAAATCACCATAGTAAAAACAAATATTTAAAAGTCTATAAAAAAGAAAATTATGACCTAATACTAAGTATTATCCATTTTTAAAGCAAAGCAACCCAAAAGATTGCTAACCAATGATAATGTTAAGAAAATATTCAAGTGTCATCAAAGTACCAAAACAGTCTTGGTATTTCCACCAAGAGACAAACTGAAGCAGGTGTCAATGGGTCAGCAATGAGAATTTATGTCATCATCCCACACCATGAAGACTATGGAGATGTATTAAACTAAGACTAGTCCGAGTTAACAACATGACTAATAAGATGGTCTATATAATCCATAAGTATGATTCATTTCCACAAATAGTTTACTAGGTAAAATATAAGGACCCTGAGTGTAAACAGGCTATGCTTTACTCCCATGTCTGTCAATCACAAGCTGCAGGTCCATAGACAAGTTGCTTACATCTATAGCTTATCTCATCTGCAAAATGTAGATGATAAAAAGCTCTAACAATTTAATTAGATGATACTTTAAAAAGTACCTGGTATGAAGTAAAAGGACTTCCTTGGTGGTTTAGATGGTAAAGAATCTGCCTGCAATGCAGGAGATCTGGGTTGGATCCCTGGGTCAGGAAGAGCCCCTGGAGAAGGGACTGGCAACCCACTCCAGTATTCCTGCCTGAAGAATTCCATTGACAAAGGAGCCTGGCAGGCTACAGTCCACGGGGTCGCAGAGAGGCAAACACTATTGAGTAACTAACACACACAAAGTAAAAAGTTATCAATAATGCTGTGTTGTCACATACTATATGCCATTGATGTTCAAGATATAATCCTCTAGTATCTTGGGGATAGAGATACCTCTAAGGGAATCTCTTGGGGAAAGAGAAATTAAAAATACAAACAAAACATCTTTAACTATCATCCTCAAAATGCTGATAGAAAAATATGGAAAGCAAGCATATACAGAAATAATTAGGCTGCAAGGACTTTCAGAAATGTTGAATATTCTTATAAAAGACTTCTATGTATTTACAAAGAGGATTCTCTAATTACAATCAATGGAAATCTTGAAATGAGGGATGAATATGAATCACTCTGGATTTGTAGGGATTTAATGACCAGAAATAGGTAAAAAGGGCTTACAGGTGAGTAAAAAGCATGAACAAAAGAACAGAGATGGTGAACTGTATAGTATTTTTCAGAAGTGCTTAGCATAAACAGGTATAGATAGAATATAGTATTGTGGGAGGTAAGAGGGAAAGGTAATAAATCTAGTAACACCCTAAATTCACTAGAATAATAACAGATTTCAAGCAATAAGAATTGACAGTAGGCAGAGTTTCTAAAAAAACATACTATTTAAAGCTTTAGGGTTTTAAAAATCCTTAACATTATAAGCAATCTAGCTTGTAACTAAAAAAGAACATATTTATTACTTCATTATCATAAGCATCTGGTAATGTCATAAAAATTTGTACCTATAAAATTATGCAAAAGGAATAAAAATATTTTAAACTATTTATCTGAAAAGAACTCCCCACTTGTTTGAAACTGATTTCACAAATGCATACTTCAATCTTTCCTGTTATTTTTAAAAGTACATACTAAGTGCTTTCTTACGTTTCTTTCTCATGTATTTTAAAACCTTACTATTAACTTGAAAATCATTCTACCATGTTATTTGTGATTAATACGTCAACAATTATTTAAAACAACTGTTTTTCATTTTCAACGTCATATTAAGTTTAGTAGCAACACCAACATATGACATGAGTTGAGATCTATATGAGGAAAGGACTGTAAAACTCACAATCAATTACAATCTGCATATGAATAATTTGAAAGTATGTAGTAAATCAGTAAAAAACTAAGTTTAGGTTAGCGTTTCCTAAAAAAATATTAATTTCACCTGCTTCCAAATCTTCATATTTAAAAAAGGACATGCATATAGACTTAGACTGAGGGCACTAGCTGAATGGGTGCAACTTGAGCTGAAGTTTACAGAGATTCTGGAGAAGTAATAACAACGCAAAAGCCACAGTCTGCTCAAAGATAGAAAGCCAGCAAGAGACTTAGCGGCACAAATCTGGAACCACAAAGTAGGCCAGCAAACCAAACCCTGCCATAAGAGAAAACTACCCTACCCTTTCTACCTTCCTGGATCTACAAAGAAAGCTGAGTTGGTAGTGAGCAAATATAACTTAAAAATAATTTCTTTGAAGTTTTGTAACCATGAATCATCCCTCACATGGACTCATTCACATTAACTTAGTAATAAAAAAAATCTTTAAGCTTAAAGTGATCTAAGACCATCAGATCAGTTCAGTTGCTCAGTCATGTCCGACTCTGCAACCCCATGGACTGCAACACTTCAGGTTTCCCTATCTCCAACTCTGGCACTTACTAAAATTCATGTCCATCAAGTCAGTGATGCCATCAACCATCTCATCCTCTGTTGTTCCCTTCTCCTCCTGCCTTCAATCTTTCCCAATATCAGGGTCTTTGCAAATGAGTCAGTTCTTCCCATCAGGTGGCCAAAGGATTGCAGTCTCAGCTTCAACATCAGTCCTTCCAATATTCAGGACTGCATTTCCTTTAGGATGGACTAGTTGGATCTCCTTGCAGTCCAAGGGACTCTCAACAGTCTTCTCCAACACCACAGTTCAAAAGCATCAATTCTTCGGGGCTCAGCTTTCTTTACAGTCCAATTCTAAAATCCAAACATGACCACGAAAAACCAAAGCTTTTTGGACTAGATAGACCTTTGTTGGCAAAGCAATGTGTCTGCTTTTAAATATGCTGTTTAGGTTGGTCATAACTTTTCTTTCAAGGAGAAGGCATCTTTTAATTTCATGGCTGCAATCACCATCTGCAGTGATTTTTGAGCCCCCCAAAATAAAAGTCTGGGACTGCTTCCACTCCTTCCTCATGCATTTGTTATGAAGTGATGGGACCAGATGCCATGATCTTAGTTTTCTGAATGATGAGTTTTAAGACAACTTTTTCACTCGCCTTTTTCATCAAGAGGCTTTAGTTCATCGCTTTCTGCCATAACTGTGGTGTCATCTGCATATCTGAGGTTATTGATATTTCTCACAATAATCTTGATTCCAGCTTCTGTTTCATCCAGTCTTTCTCATGATGTACTCTGCATATAAGTTAAATAAGCAGGGTGACAATATATAGCCTTGATATACTCCTTTCCAATTTAGTCTGTTGTTCCATGTCAAGTTCTAACTGTTGTTTCTTGACCTGCATACACATTTCTCAGGAGGCAGGTCAGGTATTCCCATCTCTTGAACAATTTTCCAAAGTTTGTTGTGATCCACGCAGTCAAAGGCTTTGTCAATAGTCAATAAAACAGAAGTACATGTTTTTCTGGAAATTTCTTGCTTTTTCGATGATCCAAAGGATGTTGGCAGTTTGATCTCTGGTTCCTCTGCCTTTTCTAAAACCAGCTTGAACATCTGGAAGTTCACAGTTCACATATTGCTGATGCCTGGCTTGGAGAATGTTGAGCATTACTTTACTAGCGTATGAGATGAGTGCAATTGTGCCGTCGTTTAAGCATTCTTTGGCATTGCCTTTATTTGGGATTGGAATGAAAACTGACCTTTCCAGTCTTGTGGCCACTGTTGAGTTTTCCAAATATGCTGGCATATTGACTGAAACACTTTCACAGCATCATCTTTCAGGATTTGAAATAGCTCAGTCGGAATTCCATCATCTCCACTAGCTTTGTTTGTAGGGATGCATCCTAAGGCCTATTTGACTTCAAATTCCAGGATGTCTGGCTCTAGGTGAGTGACCACACCATCGTGATTATCTGGGTCATAAAGATCTTTTTTGTGTAGTTCCTCTGTGTATTCCTGCCACATCTTAGTATCTTCTGCCTCTGTTACATCCATACCGTTTCTGTCCTTTATTGTGCCCATCTTTGCATGAAATGTTCCCTTCATATCGCTAACTTTCTTGAATAGATCTCTAGTCTTTTCCATTCTATTGTTTTCCTCTTTCTTTACACTGACCATTAAGGAAGCTTTTCTTATCTCTCCCTGCTATTCTCTGGAACTCTGCATTCAAATGGGTATATCGTTCCTTTTCTCCTTTGCCTTTCCATTCTTTTCAAAGCTATTTGTAAGGCCTGCTCAGACAACCATTTTGCCTTTTTGCATTTCTTTTTCTTGGGGATGGTCTTAATCACTGCCTCCTGTACAATGTCATGAACCTCCATCCATCATTCTTCAGGCACTCCATCAGATCTAATCCCTTGAATCTATTTGTCACTTCCACTGTATAATCATAAGAGATTTGATTCAGGTCATACCTGAATGGTCTAGTGGTTTTCCCCACTTTCTTCAATTTAAGTCTGAATTTGGTAATAAGGAGTTCATGATCTGAGCCACAGTCAGCTCCCGGTCTTGTTTTTTGCTGACTGTATAGAGCTTCTCCATCTTTGGCTGTAAATAATATAATCAATCTGATTTTGGTACTAACCATCTGGTGATGTTCATGTGTAGAGTCTTCTCTTGTGTTGCTGGAAGAGGGTGTTTGCTATGACCAGTGTGTTCTTTTGGCAGAACTCTATTAGCCTTTGCCCTGCTTCATTCTGTACTCTAAGGCCAATTTGCCTGTTACTCCAGGTATTAGACTCCTTACTTTTGCATTCCAGTCTGCTATAGTGAAAAGGACAACTATTTGGGGTGTTAGTTCTGGAAGGTCTTTTAGGTCTTCACAGAACCGTTCAACTTTAGCTTCTTCAACGTTACTGGTTGGGGCATAGGCTTGGATTACTGTGATATTGAATGGTTTGCCTTGGAAACGAACAGAGATCATTCTGTCATTTTTGAGATTGCATCCAAGTACTATGTTTCGGACTCTTTTGTTGACCATGATGGCTACTCCATTTCTTCTATGGGATTCTTGCGCAGAGTAGTAGATATAATGGCTGTCTGAATTAAATTCAGCCATCCAGTCCATTTTAGTTCGCTGATTCCTAAAATGTCGATGTTCACTCTCGCCATCTCCCGTTTCAGTTTAGTCCAGTCACGTTCAACTCTTTGCGACCCCACGAACCGCAGCACGCCAGGCCTCCCTGTCTATAATCAGCTTCCGGAGTCCACACAAACCCATGTCCATTGAGTCGGTGATGCCATCCAACCATCTCATCCTCTGTTGTCCCCTTCTCCTCCTGCTCTCAACCTTTCCCAGCATCACAGTCTTTTCAGATGAGTCAGCTCCTTGCATCAGGTGGTCAAAATATTAGAGTTTCAGCTTCAACATCAGTCCTTCCAATGAACACCCAGGATTGATCTCTTCCAGTACAGACTAGTTGGAGAAGGCAATGGCACCCCACTTCAGCACTCTTGCCTGGAGAATCCCACAGACGGAGGAGCCTGGTTGGCTGCAGTCCATGGGGTCGCTAAGAGTCAGACAAGCGACTGAGCAACTTCACTTTCACTTTTCACTTTCATGCACTGGAGAAGGAAATGGCAACCCACTCCAGTGTTCTTGCTTGCAGAATCCCAGGGACGGAGGGGCCTGGTGGGCTGTCGTCGATGGGGCCGCACAGAGTTGCACACAACTGAAGCAAATTAGCAGCAGCAGCAGCAGGATGGACTGGTTGGATCTCCTTGTAGTCCAAGGGACTCTCAAGAGTCTTCTCCAACACCACAGTTCAAAAGCATCAATTCTTCGGCGCTCAGCTTTCTTTATAGTCCAACTCTCACACCTATACATTACCACTGGAAAAATCATAGCCTTGACTAGATGGACCTTTGTTGGCAAAGTAATGTCTCTGCTTTTTAATATGCTATCTAGGTTGGTCATAACTTTCCTTCCAAGGAGTAAGTGTCTTTTAATTTCATGGCTGCAATCACCATCTGCAGTGATTTTGGACCACTTCCAATTTGCCTTGATTCATGCACCTAACATTCCAGGTTCCTACGCAATAATGCTCTTTATAGCACTGGACTTTACTTCCATCACTCAGTTCAGTTCAGTTGCTCAGTCGTGTCCGACTCTTTGCGACCCCATGAATCACAGCACGCCAGGCCTCCCTGTCCAGCACCAACTCCCGGAATTCACCCAGACTCAAGTCCATCAAGTCGGTGATGCCATCCAGCCATCTCATCCTCTATCGTCCCCTTCTCCTGCCCCCAATCCCTCCCAGCATCAGAGTCTTTTCCAATGAGTTAACTCTTCGCATGAGGTGGCCAAAGTATTGGAGTGTCAGCTTTAGCATCATTCCTTCCAAAGAAATCCCAGGGCTGATCTCCTTCAGAATGGACTGGTTGGATCTCCTTGCAGTCCAAGGGACTCTCAAGCGTCTTCTCCAACACCACAGTTCAAAAGCATCAATTCTTTGGCGCTCAGCCTTCTTCACAGTCCAACTCTCACATCCATACATGACTACTGGAAAAACCATAGCCTTCACTAGACGGACCTTAGTCAGCAAAGTAATGTCTCTGCTTTTGAATATGCTATCTAGGTTGGTCATAACTTTTCTTCCAAGGAGTAAGCGTCTTTTAATTTCATGGCTGCAGTCACCATCTGCAGTGATTCTGGAGCCCCCAAAAATAAAGTCTGACACTGTTTCCACTGTTTCCCCATCTATTTCCCATGAAGTGATGGGACTGGATGCCATGATCTTCATTTTCTGAATGTTGAGCTTTGAGCCAACTTTTTCCCTCTCCTCTCTCACTTTCATCACTAGTCACATCCATAACTGGGTACTGTTTTTGCTTTGGCTCAGTCTCTTCTTTCTTTCTGGAGTTATTTCTCTACTGATCTCCAGTAACATACTGGGCACCTACCAACCTGGGGAGTTCATCTTTCAGCGTTCTAGCTTTTTGCCTTTTCATACTGTTCACAGGGTTCTCAAGGAAAGAATACTGAAGTGGTTTGCCATTCCCTTCTCCAGTGGACCACGTTTTGTCAGAAGTCTCCAACACAACCCGCAGTCTTTAAAGTGCTTGAAGACCATCACAATGGTGCTACTCCAGGTATGAGGCAGACTGAACAGCAAGTCCTCTCTACCTTCATTCTAGGCCTCAATATTCTCACAAAATCCCCCAACCATCTTAGCCTGGAAAAGGGGTGTGGAGAGTTAAAAATTAACTAAGCAAAAGGTATCATGGACAGCAAACAGGAAAACCTTTAAGACATGAGAATTAACAGATAGTTTAACATAGAATAATTAGAAGTTGTGAATGTTTAAAAACATAAAAGCTTGAAATGTGTAGAAAACAGAATGTTTTTTACTATTTACAAGAAAGGCAAGCAGAATTACAGAACAATCAGTTAGAACTTCTAGGTACAAGAAAAGAGACTAGTTGAAAAAAATTTTTTTAATTATTTATTTTTTGGCTGCACTATACACATGTGGGATCTCAGTTCCCCAACCAGGGTTTGAACCCACGTTCTCCTGCATCCCTGCATTGGAAGCAAGGCATCATAACCACTGGACCACCAAGAAGTCCCCTCTGTTGAAAATTCTTGATAAGAGCAATGGATGGTTAAAAAGTTATTAAATATCACAGAAAAGAGTAAGCAAACTACAAGACATGTCAGAGGAAATACAGCACAGAGACAAATCAATAAAACAGTAAAAAATAAATGAAAAGGAGACTGTGATCAATTGTACTTTAAGTCTAATTCACTGTTTCACTAACAAAGGAGAGGGATGGCAAAGTTGAACAAGAAAGCATAGCCCTGCCACCATGAGTTACATATTTTAGCAGCAGACTGACATTGATCACATAATCACATAAAATATATAAAATTAAAATGTAAAAATTATAACTGTGATTGATAAAAGACATTACAAAAATTTACTAAGTACTTTTCTTAATTTAGACCATGAGTATAGAGCCCTTCCAAGAAGAAATGAGGTAATATCTGAGGTATAAATCAAATTATTTGGGAAAGTGTTCTAAAGCTGAGATAAGCCAAAGTGCCAAGGCAGGAGAAAATATGCTGTTTTTTAGGAATTCAAAGAAAATTACATGAATGGGCTATGAAGAACAATGGGGCAACAGGGGATGGAGATGTGTGGTGAGAAGGGCAAGATCATGCAAAATCTTGCATGTTTGCTAAATGGATGTTTGCTCTTTTATTTAAGATTAGAAGACACTTAAGACTTCTAAGGAAAGCACGTGAAAATTAGATTTTCATTTGGAAAATATATTTGTAACTGACTGACTTTTTTTTGAGAATCAAAGAACACTGGGAATTCTTTCTAAAACCATTATCAAAATAACATTTTTATAGTAATCACGTACTTAACTGTAAACATTAAGTACAAGTTAATCACAAATACAATAAATTATGTAAAGAAGGTCATTATGAATTCACTGTCCCAACAGTGAACTTCCCTCTTTTACTAAGTGAGAGAAAAGAGAAAGGCTGTCACCAGATATCTTTGATTTTTAGACCTCTGAAATTAATAATGTTATGCTGTTATTTTATGTATTACAATTGAGATGAACATGATGGACAGGGACTTTTATATAAGCTCATATATTTCACTTTCCCCTATTTCTAAAAATGTTTACTATTTTAGTTAACTTTTACATTTGCTTTCGACTACCTTTATTGTTCAGAGCATATTCTACTTGAATTTTCAATTTCCTTAGTTTATTCTACAATTTTTATCATTTCCTAATCTTTTAGCAATTTGTATCAGTACTTTTATATTAATTTTCAAAAATTTAATCTGCTTTAATTAAAAAAAACAAACGCCTTATAGAACTTTACTGAGAAGGAAAATTTTGTTTAAAAAATAAAAAGCATGAAAGTGTTTCTCAAATTTCTCTCACATGTGTTGTGACCTACTTTTTTCTCTTTTTATTTTGAAATAATTATAGCTTCATAGGAAACTGCCTAAAACAAAAGTCATCTACTTTCTTATAACAAGTAACATCTGATAGAACTATAACATAATGTCAAAACCAGGAAACTGATATTGGTACAAACTACAAATCCTATTTCTCCATATTTACATGTACTCATACCTGTGTGTGTGTACACACATGCAATCTATTCAATTTTATCCTATGTCCAGACTCATGCATTCTATTCAATTTTATCTTATGTTCAGATTCATGTAACCACCACCACAACCATTATATAGAATTGTTCCATTACCAAAAAGATCCCTAGTGCTTTCACACCATTTATAAAAACCTTGAAACAGCGAAAAGGTATAAAGCTCTGTTTGGAAAAGAAAGATTCAGGCAGTCTGTGGATGAAGAAAGGTCAAAGGTTGAGCAGCAGGCAAAAATTTTTTTGAGGGACAGTTGTATGAGAGTAGCTCTTGGTTTAAGACAAAGACGGAAAGATTTTGTGGAAGCTTTTTTCTGTTTTGTGATTTCTTCTCTAGCTACTTATTCAAAAAAGATAGTGTATGCTCATGTGCATTAACTTTTGATAATACGTAATAATGAGAGGGATGCCAAATTAGTGGGCCTCCCCGGTGTGGTGGCTCAGATGGTAAAGAATCTGCCTACAATGCAGGAGACCCAGGTTCAATCCCTGGGTTGGGAAGATCCCTTGGAGAAGGAAATGGCAACCCGTTTCATATTCTCACATGGAGAATTCCATGGACAGAGGACTCTGGCCGGCTACAATCTGTGTGTCACAAAGACACTGAGTGAATTACATACCAAGTTAGGAGTAGAGCAGGCTCAGCTTTATTTGTACTACACAGTGATGAAATTTTAAAGCAAGCTGACTTAAAGCCCAGTAACACCATAATTTAGCTGAAATAGAAGAGTATATACATCATTGCTTTTCTAAAACAAAGTTTATCTGGTGTTCCAAAATTAATGTTCTTCAGATAAGCTATATTTAAATGGACTCCACATACTCCAATGAGAAAAAAAAAAAATAAATAGCATTTATTTTAAATTTAAAAAGTTATTAGGGCTACACTATGTATCTGTACATTACAGTGCTGCATCATAGTAAGGACTGCAAAAGACTTTATCCAAACCCATATATACCACTACTAACTATATATAACTGACTCTACCTCAGAGATTATAAAAGGTAAGATTTGTCTGCACACACACCATATGCCATAATACCAGGTGGAGGAGCGTATACCAGAGACTTCCTAGCATTACTAAATCAAACGTAGGAGACATACATTCAAAATGACAAAAAAAAATTCTAAATCTGTAATTATTTCTGCACGCAAAAAGGTCAGTCCCCCTTTTTTTCAACTGTGAAAGTGAATTATTTTGATATGCCCTTACCTTCAAATTCTCCTGAAAATTAAAAAAGACCTTAGAAATCATCTTATCTTTGAAATCCACAGGAGAGCCCCAAGATTAGCACAACTATCTTTGGGCTTACCCAGTTTAGATGTCACAATGGCTTGCCAATCTTTCACAGTTCACATTAACTATTTCAACTTAATGACCTTAAGATATCAAAATCACACTTAATTCATAAAGCAGTACATGCACAGTAAGTTATCTATTTAATTTGAAAATAAGACTTTTGGAGCCCACTTACCAAGAAGGGAGGAAGAAAAGTGGGAAATTCTAAAAGGACAATCTGTTAACTAGAGATATCTATGGGAAATATATGAAAGTGAATGAGAAAAGATTATCACTTCTACATAATTATGTGAACTTTTCAAAAGACAGTTACTTCTTTCCACAGTTAATCATATCACGTCTCAAGTTTACTTATCTATAAAATAGGGATAATAAACATATCTACCTCAAAAGGATAATGTAAAAACACTGACAAAATTTCTGGAAGTTTCTAAGACCTCAAAAATCAAATGATGTTATTATTACTTATACTATTACATGTAAAAAAGTAAAACTTGTATCATATGTTTTCAAACAGTAAGTAAAATAAATATACTTTAAAACAGAATCAAGAGAAATCTGCATTTTTCATATAACTCTTCACAGATGCATTTAAATAATTATGTGTCAGACAGCAAGGACTACACTTGTTGGATTTATAGTACTTACATAATGCTTAGCATGTAGCAAACTTTAAAATACATATTGAATAAATGAAATTATCATGTAACATATATATATAATGCTGCTGCATTTTAAGTTACTTGTGACCATTTATAAACTAAAAAAATATACAGTGAAGGGAAGCTACTTTTGTAAAGAGGCAAACACCTAAAAGTCAACACCAAAGAAGAGTTTTTCCATTCAAGAGCTGAAAATAATTTCTCAAATGAGAACACATGGTAAACAGACAATCATACTTCTGGACAAGAAGAAAATATAATCAATATCTATCTATATTTTATATGGCTACTTGCTTTGGCTGCTTTAAATTATATAGCAATAAAATAAAAATCCCAAGCAATTCCAACTGTTACAAAAGACAAACAGATATGGGCAAATACTTATAATGGGAAGGTCAAATTATCAAGAAAATGATTCCAAAATAATTTTAGGATATAAAGGTTTTTAATAAATTATTAAACATTCAACATCACAGTAATCTATGCACCAATCACTGATGCTGAAGAAACTGATGCTGACTGGTTCTGTGAAGATCTACAACACCTTCCAGAACACCAAAAAAAAAAAAAAAAAACCACCCAGATGTCCTTTTCATCATAGGGGACTTGAATGCAAAATGAGGAAGTCAAGAGATACCTGGATTAATAGGAAAGTTTGGCTTTAGAGTACAAAATGAAGCAGGGCAAAGTCTAAAGAGTTTTGCAAGAGAATCCACTGGTCATACCAAAACACCCTTTTTCAACAACACAAGACATGACTCTACATATGGACAGCACTAGATGGTCAACACTGAAGTCAGATTGATTATATTATTTGCAGAAGAAGATAGAGAAGCTCTATACAGTCAGCAAAAAACAAGACATGGAAGGACTATGGTTCAGATCAAGAACTCATTGCAAAATTCAGGCTTAAACTGAAGAAAGCAGGAAAAACCACTAGACCATAAAGGTAGGCTGCTGCTGCTGCTAAGTTGCTTCAGTCACATCTGACTCTGTGCAACCCCATAGATGGCAGCCCACCAGGCTCCGCCATCCATGGGATTTTGCAGGCAAGAGTACTGGAGTGGGTTGCCATTGCCTTCTCCTATAAAGGTATGACCTAAATCAAATCCCCTATGATTATACAGGGGAGGTGATGAATAGATTCAAGGGATTAGATCTGATAGACAAGAGTACCTGAAGAACTATTATTGATGGAGATCACTGTACAGGTGGTGGTGACCAAAACCATCCACAAGAAAAAGAACTGCAAGAAGGCAAGGTGGTTGCCGGAGAAGGTCTTACAAATAGCTTAGAAAAGAAGAGAAGTGAAAGGCAAAAGAAAAAAAGAAAGACACACTCAACTGAATGCAGAGAGTCCCTTGGACAGTAAGGAGATCAAACTAGTCAACCAGGAAATCAACCCTGATTATTAACCAGAAGGACTAGTGCTGAAAGCTCCTCCAATACTCTGGCCACCTGATGTGAAGCGCTGACTCACTGGAAAAGACCCTGATGCTGGGAAAGATTAAGAGCAGGAGGAGATGGGGGGGACAGAGGATGAGATGGTTGGATGGCATCATGGACTCAATGGACGTGTTTGAGCAAACTTAGGGAGATAGTGAAGAATAGGGAAGCCTGGAGTGCTACAGACGATGGTGTGGCAAAGAGTCGGATTAGAGCAACTGAAAAATAAATTTTATCCAGAGAATAATTCACTATGACCTATGATGGGACTCTGAGCCACACATTATCAGTGTGACCTCCAAAGGAAGTGATAATTAAAAAGTATAAGTCAGCCATGTGAACAGTTATCAAGTCCCAGTAAAAACAATCAAAACCAAAGGCTTGCCTTAGCTTTCCCTGTTTTACAACTACCCATGCATATTTCTATACAATGTGGTCAAGAGGAGATAATGCTGTTCATGATTTCACAGAGAGATGATAAGGAGCTCCATGGGACTCTGTACCTTTGAGAGATTTTCATTTATACCTTTTCTCTGCAACAAACTATGGGCTAGTGTATAACAGTTTTCAGTAAGTTCCAAGTCCCCCTAGCAAATTACTGAACCTGAGGATAGTTTTCAAAAACCCTTGAATTTGCAGTGGTGTAAGTAAGAGCAGTCTTGTAAAGACTGTTTGTTCAAAACTGTACAGTTAACTGAGCTTAGTGCAGTTGATGTCAGAAGTGGGATTTGCATGACAAATGCTAACTACCTCAACTGTGTAGTCTGGGAAGAAAAAGAATGAGAGGGTAGGGGATGATAAACCTTTTAATTCATGGGTGACGAAGGACCATTCATGGTATACAACTGTAGCCAGACAATGATCAGTTAATAGAGCTAAAAGTTATCAGTGGAATTTAGGAAGGATGTATCTAACTCGTAGAGATCTGGCACACTGAATACATAAAGAAATGTATAATTTTTAAAATAAGCTAACTATACAATTCCTTGTCTATTATTAACTGTAACAGCTAAAAAGAAAGAAAAAGAATGTTAAGCCTGACATCTGGTCAAGCTCAGGAAGAAAAAATTTACTAACTAGAACAAGCAGATCAGAAGGTCTCTCTTCCAGGAGGAAAGAAAGGGATGGCAATCAGCCTATAAAAATGAGCTTTTAATGAAATGGGTCAGGCAGACTCAACAAATAATGCCAGGTGGGCACCAGGAGTGAGAAAGAACTTGTACTCTGACACAGAAGAGCCGTCTGACAGACTGAAGTCAAAATAGCCTCGGGAAAATGGCCCTCCGTCTTAATTGCTAAGGTTCCAATAGCACACCCCTGGGCTTCCTACAGACCTCTAAACCTACTGAAGTTAGGGCGGCACTTGCAATTTATACCAATGAACTACGACTGCCCTTGCCCTATGACTGATCACAATAAGACATATCTTAAAATATACTTCTAATATTAATGTAATTAATATAATTCTCATTACTCCTTGTGTACTGCCTGTAAGAGAGAAGTGAACCTTATTATCGATAATATCCAATCCCACACAATGATAAATAGTACAAGTTTGTGAACTGAGTGACACAGAGTGACTGTTTCAAACTGACTTAAGAATTCCAATAAAATGAGTAAGGGCCAATTGTAACTAAGCCTGTTCATAACAGTATCTGATATATTGCACAAGAGTCAACTCTGTTAGCAGCATAGCAAATTCCTCTGCCATACAGACTGATTAGAGTCGAACACTACTGATCAACTAACACATTCATATATAAATATGTGTGTGTGCATACAAAATTCTCTATTAAACCTTACCACACTGTAAAGTGTAAGCTAAACATAATTCCATGTGTTATAAAGTAGAATCTTGTTGCTCTGAGGTTTTTATCTATAAATTTTGTTGCTTAACCTTTACAACCCTACATAGTCAGTACTATTATTATGAAGGTAGTGAGACATAAGGAGAATAAATTATTTAAGTTCATCCAGATATTAAGAGTAAAGTGAACAGAGGTTTGAAACAGGAAGTCCAACATCAAGGCTTATGTTCTTTAACACACTGCCTTCCTACATGGCTGCTAGGCTTCTATTGTCTTTTTCAGCCAACCGCACTCTCGAAATCTATTTTAGAAGATCCCTAAGGTCATATCATGCCATGTAAACTTCTGGGCAAACAGTAATTCAGACAGAATTAAAAACAAATCTTAAATATAACACTTATTATACCTTACTTGGTCACTGTTTCAATTGTTAATTTTATCAGGAAGACTTAATTCTTTGAACGGTTAAAAATAGATACTAAAAATGCTGCATTAATATAAAAAGTAGATATCAAAATATATCAACAGTAACTGAAAACAAACTAATAAACTAACTCATTTGAAGAAAACTATTTCCAAAATAAAACTGCCAGATAAACTGATTACATTAGAATTTCTACTTTCTTGGGAAACAACAGTTGTTTGCATTAAAAAGAAATTATCCTTAGGCATTAACCTTCAATTCTGAAGGATGATTTTAATTACTTTATAATACTTTCTAATATATGTTGATAGTTTTAACACCACTATAATCAAGATGATTCTACTTAAATTTATTTGTTCATGTTTCTCTAAAGTATTCATAATTATAATCTTAAAGCTGCATAATCTCTCAGATTATCTTCCAATCCCAAAGAAGGGCAATGACAAACAATGTTCAAACTACTGCACAATTGCACTCATCTCACATGCTAGCAAAGTTAATTCTCACAATTCTCCAAGCCAGGCTTCAACAGTATGTGAACCATGAACTTCCAGAGGTTCAAGCTGGATTTAGAAAAGGCAGAGGAACCAGAGATCAAATTGCCAACATTCGCTGGATCACTGAAAAAGCAAGAATTACAGAAAAACATCTACTTCTGCTTTATGGATTGAACCAAAGCCTTTGACTGTGTAGATCACAACAAGCTGTGGAAAATTCTTCAAGAGATGGGAATGCAAGACCACCCAACCTGCCTCCTGAGAAACCTGAATGCAGGTCAAGAAGCAACAGTTAGAACTGCACATGGAACAACAGACTGGTTCCAAATAGGAAAAGGGGTACGTCAAGGCTGTATATTGTCACCCTGCTTATTTAACTTATATGCAGACTACATCATGCAAAATGCTGGGCTGGATGAAGCACAAGCTTGAATCAAGATTGCCGGGAGAAATATCAATAACCTCAAATATGCAGATGACACCACCCTTATGGCAGAAAGTGAAGAAGAACTAAAGAGCCTCTTGATGAAAGCGAAAGAGCAGAGTGAAAAAGATGGCTTAAAGCTCAACATTCAGAAAACTAAGATCATGGCACCCGGTCCCATCACTTCATGGCAAATAGATGGGGAAACAATGGAAACAGTGATAGACTTTATTTGGGGGGACTCCAAAAATCACTGCAGGCAGTGACTGTAGCCATTAAGTTAATTAAAAGATGCTTACTCCTTGGAAAAAAAGCTATGACCAACCTAACAGTATATTAAAAAGCAGACACATTACTTTGCAGACAAAAGTCCGTCTAGTCAAAGCTAGGTTTTTCCAGTGGTCATGTATGGATGTGAGGGCTGGACTATAAAGAAAGCTGAGTGCCGAAGAACTGACGCTTCTGAATTATGGTGTTGGAGAAGACTCTTGAGAGTCCCATGGACTACAAGGAGATCCAACCAGTCCATCCTAAAGGAAATCAGTCCTAAATATTCATTGGAAGGACTGATGCTGAAGCTGAAACACCAATACTTCGGCCACCTGATGCGAAGAACTGACTTGTTGGAAAAGACCGTGTAGTTGGGAAAGACTGAATGTGGGAGAAGAAGGTGATGACAAAAAATGAGATGGTTGGATGGCATCACCGACTTGATGGACATGAGTTTGAGCAAGCTCTGGGAGTTGGTGATGGACAGGGAAACCTGGCGTTCTGCAAGCCATAGGTTCGCAAAGAGTTGGACACGACTGAATGACTTAACTAACTAATCTCTCAGAATATTAATTCAACACCACTCAAATTTTCAGACATTTGTTTCCGTTTTTCTTTTCTAATAGGACTTAATGAACAACTTTCTGCACATAACATTATGTCTTTAATTCTTCCATCTGCATGACTGTCTGACTCATCCTGCTGCTACTGCTAAGTCACTTCAGTCGTGTCCGACTCTGTGTGATCCCAGAGACTGCAGCCCACCAGGCTCCCCCGTCCCTGGGATTCTCCAGGCAAGAACACTGGAGGGGACTGCCACTTCCTTCTCCAATGCATGAAAGTGAAAAGTGAAAGGGAAGTCGCTCAGTCGTGTCCGACTCTTCACGACCCCATGGACAGCAGCCTACCAGGCTCCTCTGTCCATGGGATTTTCCAGGCAAGAGTACTGGAGTGGGGTGCCATTGCCTTCTCCACTGACTCATCCTAGGTATCTGATAAACAATGGATGAACTAAAATAATTGCTTATTAATTTTTTTTTACTTTTTAATAATTATTTTATAAGGATAATTTCCTGAGAAGAATTAATCAAAGAATAGAAACTTCTTTATGGTTCTTGTAACTTAATACCTTACCCCCAAATAATGTCATTTGATGACACACAAGAAATGAAAGACATGTTTATTCATTGGAATCCTTTTTAGTATTAGACCTTTTCATTTAAAAAGTTTAATCCTTTACTATATATAATTTAATCTCATAAAATGCTTTATCTTCCGGATAAATAATAATCCTAAAGGTATATTATTTCCTTATTTACTAAGTACAAAGAATTGTAAAACTAAGAATTCTAATTCTGAAAATGCAACGATCAATATGTAAAAACTCTCGAAACAAATTTATGTCAAAGCTCAATTCACAGAATATGGCATATCTTCACATTTCAATAAAATTTGGTTAAAGTCATAATCTAACCAAGTCTGGCAACATAAGAGCTGAACATAAATGCCAAGTGTGTCCCAAAGACAGGTGAATTCTATTCTACCTTGAGAGGGTTTTTTTCAAATAGAGAGCAAGTAAAAAGCATTTTCATTAGGCAAAATAACCAAAAGGAAATATACCGATGAAGATTTACATGCTTATGATCCGATCACAATTCCTGGTAAAACCAATCCAGATTAACCTATTTAGTGAAGGAAGAGTTGCACTGGAAAAAAAGAGAAGTCAGAGCTTCTTAAAACTCATTCCAGAAATTCAGATAATCATTTTAGATTGGAAAATTTAGTTGACACTGAAGATATTTCATTTCTCCCTATGAAAACTTAAGGAATCACATTTGATTTGATTAGAACAAGAGTATTTATTCTAAACATTTTTGCTCTTTATTTTTAACTACTTGCCATGTTCACCACTTGTAACTGATGTTACCATAACCGGCTGATGGTGCTCTCTTATACTTTGGTCTTAGCATAAGGGAACAGGCAGGAAATCTGCTGTAACTCCTAGTGGGGGTTCTTCTTCAGTAGTTGGGATAGAGTAAATTCATCACTTTAAGCATTTACTCACTGTCTTAACATGGGTAAGGCACTCTGCTAGAGTCCTAGGATGATACAAAGATGACCATGACATGATCCTGTCCTCAAAGAACTTACAATCTATTAGAGAAAGACAGACATGTAAACAAATAGATATAATACAAAGTAGAATGTGCCAGTTGTTAAAACAGAGTTACAAAAACCATGTTCTAAAAGAGCACAAGATAGTGAAATTAATTCTGGATGGGGAGGTCTGGAAGGCTGGGCCAGCAGAAAGTAGCAGAAAACTCAACCCCTTAGAAAATGCAGCAGTGTTACAGCCCAGCTAGGTTAGGGTCAAAGCCCCACTCCCCACAGAAGGTTTTCCTAAAGGAGATGGAGCCAGGGCCCTAACCCAGTTAGGTAGGCAACTCGTTGATTTCAATTATGAATGCAACACTTTCTTTCCCTGGTGCAGGTAAATGGGATTTCGTGAGTATTTTATTTCATTAAAAAATAAAATAAATTTAACAACATATTAAGTAACTTACATAAAAATGTAAGTTACCCTGGCTTCCATCATCAGAATGGCCTCAGGTGGTACCCTGATCATACAGGACCAAGCAGAAAGAAAGACACCACTTCAGTACGTTATACATGCGGTGCTTCAATACATGTGATGCTATTAGATCTTGGGAAGAAAGATGAAAGAGACAAGAGACACTTCCAGAGAAGTAACCTGGGTATTACTATACTATAAGACTTTTGAAGTTTTACTTTAAAAATTTTAATGTGAACTTTGGAATAGGTTAATGAGATAACGGGATTTTTCTTTTAAGTCATGATTCCAAAAACCAGCCGGTACATTTGCTGGTTTCTATTGATTTCTTAGAATAAGGAGTAAACTAGGTAATACAACTAATATGTAATATTTAACAGGTACCACACGAGGTGTGAAAACAACTGGAAAGAAGAAAACACAAACATGTTTAGGTGCAGAAGAACAAGAAAGCAACGATCTTGTGCCAACAATCACAAACATTAAACCTGTAGAGAATCAGAGACGAGACTAATGCTCCACTAAGTTTCATCCTATGGCCCCCTCACATGTTTCCCTAAAATAACTCCAATGTGTATGCATAGTATTTTATTATGCTATATGAATTCTAAAATTCAGAAATTCGTTACTGGTTGTAGATCTCCTTAAATAAGTTTCATTTTAGCGAACAAATAACAGAATTTTAGTCACCTATATTACACATAAATGAATGTTTACAAAGTCTTTAAGTTAAAATCATTATTTTCTAGGCTATACCATCCATTCTGATTTTTATTATTTGTTCTATTAATTTTTACAGCTCCCTGGAACAAGTAAACAGAAAGGAAGACACTACCTATCTGAATTAAGAATGACATTACATTAGATAGAGTTTCTTTAAATACAATAAACATACAATTCAAAAAGACTTTCTCTCCTAAAATGAGCTGAGCAAACCACAAAACAAATATATCTGTAATAATATTTTAAAGGTCATATTAAAAAAACACAAAACATATTAGAAAAACACAAAACTCTAATATGTAATTGAAAATACAGTTCAGAAGAGTACAAGGTGCTGATAAATATGAAAAAAAAATATTCATCCTATTAAAGAAATGCAAATTAAAACAATAAAATCGTATTTTAAAATACCAAATTAGAAGATACAAGAAAAAACACAATTTGTTCCTGAATTGTAAAAATCCCCCCCTTTAAAATGTTTGTTTGAGTTTTAAAACAAGATGTTCTGAAAACAAGTAATCAATGCTTATAGGGAAGGAATTGGAGGCTTAAAATTCAGGGAGGGATGAGAACACTCATTTACTGGGGACAATGGAAGTTATGTATAACTTTCAAATAATTTGTGTAGAGTATCAGGATATTTTAGATTTTGTTGTTTTCAGGTTCATACCCTTTAGATTCTATTCCTGTGAACCTACATTTTGAAATAATCAGATTCAGATAAAGATTTATATATTTATAACAATGACACTGATTACACTTTTCTCTAATAACAAAAATTCAGAAAAAACTAAATCATCAAACTAATTACCAAATACCTGTGAAAAGAAGTAAAAAGCAAAGGAGAAAAGGAAAGATATAAGCATCTGAATGCAGAGTTCCAAAGAATAGCAAAGAGAGATAAGAAAGCCTTCTTCAGCAATCAGTGCAAAGAAATAGAGGAAAATAACAGAATGGGAAAGACTAGAGATCTCTTCAAGAAAATCAGAGATACCAAGGGAACATTTCATGCAAAGATGGGCTCAATAAAGGACAGAAATGGCATGGACCTAACAGAAGCAGCAGATATTAAGAAGAGGTGGCAAGAATACACAGAAAAACTGTACAAAAAAGATCTTCACGACCCAGATAATCAAGATGGGGTGATCACTCACCTAGACCCAGACATCCTGGAATGTGAAGTCAAGTGGGCCTTAGAAAGTATCACTACGAAAAAAAAATAAAAAAATAAAATAAAAAATAAATTAAAAAAAGAAAAAAAAGAAAGTATCACTACGAACAAAGCTAGTGGAGGTGATGGAATTCCAGTTGAGCTATTTCAATTCCTGAAAGATTTGAAATATGAAAGTGCTTCACTCAATATGCCAGCAAATTTGGAAAACTCAGGAGTGCTGACAGCACTGGAAAAGGTCAGTTTTCATTCCAATCCCAAAGAAAGGCAATGCCAAAAAATGCTCAAACTACCGCACAATTGCACTCATCTCACACACTAGGAAAGTAATGCTCAAAATTCTACAAGCCAGGCTTCAGCAGTACGTGAACCGTGAACTTCCAGATGTTCAAGCTGATTTTTAAAAAAGCAGAGGAATCAGAGATCAAATTGCCAACAACCTTTGGATCATCAAAAAAGCAAGAGAGTTCCAGAAAAATATCTATTTATGCTTTATTGACTATGCCAAAGCCTTTGACTGTGGAGATCACAATAAACTGTGGAAAATTCTGAAAGAGATGGGCATACCAGGCAACCTGCTTCCTGAGAAACCTGGATGCAGGTCAGGAAGCAACAGTGAACTGCACATGGAACAAGACTGGTTCCAAATGGGAGAAGGAGTACGTCAAGGCTGTATATTGTCCTCCTGCTTATTTAACTTATATGCAGAGTACATCATGAGAAACGCTGGGCTGGAAGAAGCACAGGCTTGAATCAAGATTGCCGGGAGAAATATCAATAACCTCAGATACGCAGATGACACCACTCTTATGGCAGAAAGTGAAGAACTAAAGAGCCTCTTGATGGAAGTGAAAGAGCAGAGTGAAAAAAGCTGGCTTAAGGCTCAACATTCAGAAAACGATCATCATGGCATCCGGTCCTGTCACTTCATGGCAAATAGATGGGGAAACAATGGAAACAGTGACAGACTTTATTTTGGGGGGCTCCAAAATCACTACAGATGGTGATTGCGGCCATGAAGTTAAAAGACACTTGCTCCTTGGAAGAAAAGCTATGACCAACCTAGACAGCATATTAAAAAGCAGACACATCATTGTGCAGACAAAGGTCCGTCTAATCAAAGCTATGGTTGTTCCAGTAGTCATGTATGGATGTGAGAGCTGGACTATAGAGAAAGCTGAGTGTTGAAGAATTAATGCTTCTGAACTGTGGTGTTGGAGAAGACTCTTGAGAGTCCCATGGACTGCAAGGAGATCCAACCAGTCCATCCTAAAGGAAATCAGTCCTGAATACTCATTGGAAGGACTGATGCTGAAGCTGAAACAGCAATACTCTGGCCTCCTGATGCAAAGAACTGACTCATCTGAAAAGACCCTGATGCTGGGAAAGATTGAAGGCAGGAGGATTGGGGATGACAGAGGATGAGATGGTTGGATGGCATCACCGATTCTATGGACACGAGTTTGGGTGAACTCCAGGAGCTGGTGATGGACATGGAGGCCTGGTGTGCTGCAGTTCATGGAGTCTCAAATAGTCAGACAGGACTGAGCGACTGAACTAAACTGAAATTACCAAACACTAGGTAAATGGATCATCATAGGATACAATATTATGCACCCATTAAAAACTGAGGAGAAATAAACAGAATGAAACATTAACTAATAAAAACCCTGGACCTACATTTTTTTTTCAGGATCTACTATTTTAATGAAGCCTCAGCTGCCGTCTATGGGGTCACACAGAGTCGGACACAACTGAAGTGACTTAGCAGTAGCAGCTAAAACTAATGATTAAAAGAAAGCCTTGATTTTGTATCCTGCTGGTCTGCTGAATTCATTAGTTTTTTCTTTTTTTAAGTTTTTATGTGGACCATTTTTCAAGTTTTTATTGAATTTGTTACAATATTGCTTTGCATTTTGGTTTTATTTACTTATTTTTGGCCTTAAGCATGCAGGATCTTAGCTCCCTGACCAGGAATTTAACCCACATCTTTTGTACTGGAAGGCAAAGAGTTAACCACTGGACAGTGCGGGAAGTCCCTCATTTATTAGCTTTCACATTTGTGCATGGTACGAACACACCAAGTCATACCATTGCCAAACAAAACTTTTACTACTTATTTTCCAAACTTAGATCGTTTTTTCCTCGTTGTCTAAGTATCATCCTTGTCTTGCTCTGGAAAAGTTTCCAGGTTTTCACACTTAATCTGTTAGCTAAGAAGAAAGATATAAAATCAGCACATGAAAGTCAACTACATTTCTATACACTAGTAATGAAAAATATGAAAATAAAATTAACAAAACAATTCCATTTACAATAGCATTGAAAAAGCTGAATTACATAGGACTTAACCATAGAGGGAAAACACTGGTACACTGAAAACTACAAAACACCGCAGTGTGTTAGTCGCTCAGTAGTGTCCGACTCCTTGTGACCCATGGATTGTAGCCCACCAGGCTCTTTTGTCCATGGAATTCTCCAGGCAAGAATACTGGAGTGGGTGGCCATTTCCTTCTCCAGGGGATCTTCTGGACCCAGGGACAGAACCCACATCTCCTAGGTCTCCTCATTGCAGGCAGATTCTTTACCATCTGAACTACCAGGGAAGCCCATAAAACACTGCTAACAGAATTAAAAAGACACAGAAAATAAATGGAAAGATATGTGTTCATGGACTGTAAGGATTATTAAGAGATCAATACTGTCCAAAGTGATCCACACACTCAATGCAATTCCCATGAAAACCCCTACATTTCTTGCAGAAATAGACCCATCCTGAATCTGAAATGGAATCCCCAGGGACACCAAACAGCTAAAACAATCTTCAAAATAAACAAAGTTGAGGGACTTACACTTCCTGATTTCAAAACTTTCTATAAACTAACAGAGAGCAAAGCAGTGTGGTACTGGCATAAAGAGAGATATACGTAACAAAGAAACTGAATAAAGACCAGAAATAAAACCTTATGTATAAGGCAAAAAAAGTTTTGAGAATAGCATCAAGAATATTCAATGGAGAAAGGACAGTGTTTTTAACAAACGATGGCAGGAAATGGAATATTCACTAACAGGTAGTGAGCCTTATCTAATGCACATACAAAAATTAACTCAAGATGGATCAACAGACTGAAAACATTCAAATTCTTAAAAAACATAACACAAACTTCATGACAATGAAACTGGCAGTGATTTCTTGGATATAACACCAAAGGCAAAGATAAGAAAACAAATAGTGGACAAATTTAACTTACTGAATATTTTAAAATTTTGTGCATAGAAAGACACTATCACCCATGTAAAAAGACAAACCCAAAGAATGGTAGAAAATATGTTGCAGATCTAATCTAATAAGGAATCAAAATCCAGAATACTACAGAGAACCCCTAAAATTCAGTAACACAGAAACAAAGAGTCCAATTCAAACATGGGCAAAAAACTGGAAGAATCATTTTTCAACAGATATACAAATGCCTAATAAGCATATGAAAAGATGTTCAACATCACTAATTATTAGGGAAATGCAAATCGAAACAAGAAGATCATCACCTCAAACTCACTGAGGTGAGGTGAAGTCGCTCAGTCGTGTCCGACTCTTTGTGACCCCATAGATTGTAGCCTACCAGGCTCCTCCGTCCATGGGATTTTCCAGGCAAGAGTACTGAAGTGGGTTGCCATTTCCTTCTCCAGAGGATCTTCCCAACCCAGGGATCGAACCCGGGTCTCCCACATTGTAGGCAGACGCTTTACCATCTGAGCCACCAGGGAAGCCTCAAACTCATTAGGATGACTATTATCAAAAATCTGAGGGGAGCAAGAGTTGGCTAGAATGTAAAGTAATATGGCTGCTTTGACAGTAGCTGCAAAATAAAAGAGAATTACCAATAATCCAGCAATTACACTTCTGAATATTTACCCCAAAGAAGTGAAAGCATTGTCTCCAAGAGATATACATAACCCTAAGAGCACAGCAGCATTCTTCACAATAGCCAAGCAGTGGAAGCAATACAAGTATACACCAACAGACAAGTCACTAAACATGATATAGTATATACATACAATGGAATACCATTCAGCCTTATAACACAAAGGAAGGAAATTCTAACACAGGTTACCACACAGATGAACACTGCAGACATGCTAAGTGAAATAAGTCAGTCACAAAAAGACAACTGCTGTAAGATTCCACTTATGTAAGGTATAGCATAGTCAATGAAGACCCAAAGTAAAATGATGGTTCCTAGGGTCTGAGAAAAGGAGGGAATGGGGGTTCATGTTTAATGGATATAGTTTCAGTTTTGTAAGATGGAATAATTTCTGTACACTGAAGTACAGTGAGAATGTAGTTAATACCACTAAACTTTATACTTAAAAATTAGTAAAATGGAAAATTCTATGTTAAGCACATTAAACCACAATTCCAAAAAACGATTTAATTCTATGCTTGAAAAACAAGAAAGCAGAGACATACACTTTTTAAGAAAATATGTCAAAGAATTAAGTTAGAAATATTCCTTGGAGGCAGAAACAGAATGATCATGATTTTCTAGTTGACACTCTTTAGCACTTTCCAAGGTTTTTACAGTGTGTGAAAGTGTTAGTCTCTCTGTTTCGTCCGCCTCTTTGTGACCATGGACTGTAGCCCACCAGGCTCCTCTCTCCATGGGAGTCTCCAGGCAAGAACACTAGAGTGGGTTGCCAGTTCCTTCTCTAGTACTTTTTTTTATTTAAAAAATAAGTTGAAGTTTTAAAAGTTTGCTGCTTATTTAAATAGTTTTGTGGGGTTAAAAGATTTAACAGAAACAAATTTGTAGACTACGATAAAATTATTATTAAATAGTATTTCCTAATAGCAACTTTCTCCCAAATGAGTAATTTATAAATATACATTAGCAATTCACCTTAATTTTAACTGTCTCTAAGAAAAGGCAAAGAGTTTTCTAAAGTTCTGTTTATTCTTTAACTATGTTCCCAAGGGATACTTTTTGGTATTATTAGTATTACTGCTTTTGAAACTTTTCATTCAAAATTCACATATATGTGGTAATTACAGATTTCATCCAATTTTTGAGTTGTTTATAAAATTAGAAAGCATACTAGTGATGGTTTAAAAAACTTCATATTAACAATCCAGAAGACAGAGGATGAGACAGTTGGAAGACATCATCAACTCAATGGACATGAGTCTGAGCAAACTCTAAGTGATAGTGAAGGACAGGGAAGCTTGGCGCACTGCAGTCCATGGGGTTGCAAACAGTCAGTCACGACAGCGACTAAACAATAAAACACTCATTCAACAAATATTTTTTAAAAATCTGTCTTGAATAATATTATCTTCTTTATTTTCCTAGAATATTCAAACTATCCTATCAAAACTATAGCTCATAAATATTACCTTTCATCTTTCCATACTATATTCTCTTTTTAAATGCCTTTAATTCATTTTATTCTCTCTCCTTCCCTCCCAATCTTTGCTTTTTATCCACTTACCTCCTTACACTTTTAAAGGGTTAACTAAAACAGAAAATTTAAAGCACTTCAATTACCAGCAAATTAAACTATCCGTCTATGTAGTTAATTTATGTTGAAAAATTTCTAAAAGTACCTACCTTGATAATATATATATACCAAACACCTAAAGTAATGTTTCAATGCCTTTAACATATTTCTTTGATATTAATATAAGAAAATTATTTAATTCAAACTGAATAATTATTAAATGTTGACTACTCTGCCAGAAAACAGGGATAATAATGGTTAAAGAGATATGACTTTTCCCCCACAGAATTAATGATGAGAATTCACTGCAATGTATCGTTTTCTTAAATGGAATATCTCCTGATATCAAGTAATTTTTTCTTACTACCTTAAAATCTACAATTGACCTTTAAACAACATGGGGGTTACAACTCAACCCACAAACCAGTTTAAAGTATGTGTATATAACTTTCCAATTCATTCTCCATGTCTGTGGTCCCCCATTTGTAGAGTCAACCAACCGCAAATAGTATAGCATAGGAGTACATATTTATTAGAAAAAAATCCACATGCAAGTTGACTCACACAGTTTAAATCCATGCTGTTCAAGGGTCAAATGTAATTCTTCCATAAATATCAGACATTATCCACAATGATTCACTCAATTTTGACAAAATTTAACAAACTAAGAAAACCATATGCTACTTAATGATTTTTAAAAGTATCCCACAAAGTGTCATTCAGCAAAATTCTTTCACATCACATACAAATCAGTCAACTATCCCTCAGCAGTCATCAATTCATGTTTCTCCTAAAGAACAGAATGAACTATTTGTGGACGAAATATGCTAAGTACTAACAAAAAGACATAAAATTGTTTGAGAGGATGGAAGTAGTATTTTGAAATATCTGCCAGCTACTTCAGAGCTTTGTTGCTTTTGTCTAGTGGCTAAGTTGTGTCCAACTTTTTGTGATGCCATGGACTGCAGCCTGCCAGGCTCTTCTGTCCATGGGATTTTCCAGGCAAGAATATTGGAGTGGGTTGGCATTTCCTTCTCCAGGGCATCTTCTCAACCTAAGAATCGAGGTTTCTCCTCACTCAAGGTTTCTCCATGCTTCTTGCATTGGTGGGGAGAAGCCACTACTCAGAAATATTAATCTATAATCACTAAGAAAACTCTATAAACTTATATTTAGCTCTTAATTCTTTAAAACAAACAACTGAAAATTATTAATGACATTAGGTATATAGATCTTACCAATGCAGGCCACTGAATCTGTTTGCTCTTTGATCCCTGAGTCTGACTAGGGTTGATCCTTCTGGCCCAGATTAAGTGGTATTCCACCAAGAAGGCTGAAAAATCTTCATAAACTTTAACCCACTCTCGTTTATCCCACTCAAGATCATCAAATTCCACATACACCTAGGAAAAGAAAACAAAACTCATAAGCAATGGAAAGTGTGATATTTTAAAATTTAAGCCATGAAGTTAAATTACAAAAGTCATTAACAAATTCATTATTCAAATTAACAGTTCTCTTAAAAATCATTATTTATCTCTCTTTAAACAAATTATAACACTTATTGTATACAGGAAGATAAACAGTAAGTTTACTAAGAAAAGCAATTTACATAATATTGTTCAGTACAGATTGGTGAGTATCTACTAATGAACTATGTTGATACCAATGATTCTAGAGGCAGAACTCAGGAAATGCTTTCTAAGGACCAAAGAGTAATTATTTCAGGCTTTGCAAACCATATGACGTCTGTCTTAGCTACGTATCTCTGACTTTCTAGTATCAAAATAGCCACAGACAGAACGTAAACAAACGAGTTTGGCTTTTTTCCAACAAAACTTTTCAGTACAAAGACAGAAGGCAGTATAAGGATGGTCAACATATGAAAAATCAATTAATGTAACATACGAGATTAACAGAATGAAGAGAACGACATGATCATTTTAACTGAGAAAGAAAAAGCACCTGACAAACTGTTCACTTTGTCATTACAAAATACTCAAACAGGACTAGAGGGAAACTATCTCAACTTAATGAAAATAATAATGAAAATAAAAACCCCACAGCTGAATCATACTCAATGCTGAAAGACTGGAAAGCTTTTCCACCAAAACAGGAACAAGACAAGAATATTGTATTTGGAAAACTGAAACTATTTTATTCTAAGTCATGCAATCATTCAACTCTTCTTTTCCCACCCTCATTCTTTTTCATTCATACATCTGTTTCATAGAGCTGTCTTCCCTACAAGAGTATTAGTTATGCTGGGGGCAGTCTGATTCTTATGTTTTTCTTCTAGCCATCTTTTGCTCCCTTACACCTGAAGTGTTTGTTTCCACTTAAATTCTGTTTGTTCTTCTGGCTCTGCTCAACTTTTTGGAGGATGTTTATAACCCCTACCTCTATTCAAACTTAACTGTGAACATCTACAAGCAGTTATTTTTCATACAGTTTTATCAGTATATAATCCAATAATGGGTACAAACTCACTGCGGGTAGAACTGTTTCAGGGTCCACATCAGTGCTGCATACATACAAAGTGCTTACCAACTATTACAAACCTCATACTCTCGCAATCATGGAATTTAAACATGGAGGTAAACTGGCAAAACATATGTTTGACTTGAGATACCTCTGCCCCTGCCCATTAATAAGCTAGTTAGCTATGCTTATGTATAAGAATTGGGAAAGAGAGAAATACATTAAGGATATAATCTCTGTTCATGGTTACCTGCACAAACTCATAGAAGAAGCTCTGTTGTCTTCTAAAAATGTATCCTTAGAGGTTACGCTGAGGCCATCTGATGTTATGCAAATATTTCAAATGATATTACTTTCTCCACTACTTTAAATCTTTCAAGATTCTCAGTTACTCAATTCTGCATAAAAGAGTTTTGGGAAACACCAGGAAACTGAAGTTGAGAAAAGGTTCAGGAAAACCTTAGCATGATTTTTACTTTCCCCTTATCAACAATACATACACACATGGATAAAAATATGGTATACCCAGTTGTGGATGTGACTGGTGATAGAAGCAAGGTCCGATGCTGTAAAGAGCAATATTGCATAGGAACCTGGAATGTCAGGTCCATGAATCAAGGCAAATTGGAAGTGGTCAAACAGGAGATGGCAAGAGTAAACGTCAACATTCTAGGAATGGGCAAACTAAAATGGACTGGAATGGGTGAATTTAACTCAGATGACCATTATATCTACTACTGTGGGCAGGAATCCCTCAGAAGAAATGGAGTAGCCATCATGGACAACAAGAGTCCGCAATCTCAAAAATGACAGAATGATCTCTGTTCATTTCCAAGTCAAACCATTCAATATCACGGTAATTCAAGCCTATGCCCCAACCAGTAACGCTGAAAAAGCTGAAATGGAACGGTTCTATGAAGACCTACAAGATCTTTGAGAACTAACACCCAAAAAAGATGTCCTTTTCATTATAGGGGACTGGAATGCAAAAGTAGGAAGTCAAGAAACACCTGGAGTAACAGGCAAATTTGGTCTTCGAATATGGAATGAAGCAGGGTACAGACTAATAGAGTTTTACCAAGAGAATGCACTATTCATAGCAAACACCGTCTTCCAACAACACAAGAGAAGATTCTACACATGGACATCACCAGATGGTCAACACCAAAATCAGACTGATTATATTCTTTGCAGCCAAAGATGGAGAAGCTCTATACAGTCAGCAAAAACAAGACGGGGAGCTGACTGTGGCTCAGATCATGAACTCCTTATTGCCGAATTCAGACTTAAATTGAAGAAAGTAGGGAAAACCACTAGACCATTCAGGTATGACCTAAATCAATACTTTATGATTATACAGTGGAAGTGAGAAATAGATTTAAGGGACTAGATCTGATAGATAGAGTGCCTGATGAACTACGGATGGAGGTTCATGCCATTGTACAGGAGACAGGGATCAAGACCATCCTCAAGAAAAAGAAATGAAGAAAGCAAAATGGCTGTCAGAGGAGGCCTTACAAATAGCTGTGAAAAGAAGAGAGGCGAAAAGCAAAGGAGAAAAGGAAAGATATAACCATCTGAATGCAGAGTTCAAGAGAATAGCAAGAAGAGATAAGAAAGCCTTCCTTGGTGATCAATGCAAAGAAATAGAGGAAAACAACAGAATGGAAAAGACTAGAGATCTCTTCAAGAAAATTATAGAGATACCAAGGGAACATTTCATGCAAAGATGGGCTCGATAAAGGACAGAAATGGTCTGGACCTAACAGAAGCCCAAGATATTAAGAAGAGGTGGCAAGAATACACAGAAGAACTGTACAAAAAAGATCTTCACAACCAAGATAATCATGATGGTATGATCACTCACTCACCTAGAGCCAGACATCCTGGAATGTGAAGTCAAGTGGGCCTTAGGAACCATCACTACAAACAAAGCTAGTGGAGGTGATGGAATTCCAGTTGAGCTATTTCAAATCCTGAAAGATGATGCTGTGAAAGTGCTGCACTCAATATGCCAGCAAATTTGGACAACTCAGCAGTGGCCACAGGACTGGAAAAGGTCAGTTTCATTCCAATCCCAAAGAAAGGCAATGCCAAAGAATGCTCAAACTACTGCACAATTGCACTCATCTCACACACTAGGAAAGTAATGCTCAAAATTCTCCAAGCCAGGCTTCAGCCAGTTCACGTGAACCATGAACTTCCAGATGTTCAAGCTGGTTTTAGAAAAGGCAGAGGAACCAGAGATCAAATTGCCCACATCTGCTGGATCATCAAAAAAGCAAGAGAGTTCCAGAAAAACATCTACTTTTGTTTTATTGACTATGCCAAAACCTTTGACTGTGTGGATCATGACAAAACTGGAAAATTCTGAAAGACATGGGAATATCAGACCACCTGACCTGCCTCTTGAGAAATCTGTATGCAGGTCACGAAGCAACAGTTAGAACTAGACATGGAACAACAGACTGGTCCCAAATAGGAAAAGGAGTATATCAAGGCTGTATATTGTCACCCTGCTTATTTAACTTCTTTGCAGAGTACATCAAGAGAAACGCTGAACTGGAAAAAGCACAAGCTGGAATCAAGATGGCCGGGAGAAATATCAATAACCTGAGATATGCAGATGACACCACCCTTATGGCAGAAAGTGAAGAGGAACTAAAAAGCCTCTTGATGAAAGTGAAAGAGGAGAGTGAAAAAGTTGGCTTAAAGCTCAACATTCAGAAAATGAAGATCATGGCACCTGGTCCCATCACTTCATGGGAAATAGATGGGGAAACAGTGGAAACAGTGTCAGACTTTATTTTGGGGGCCTCAAAAATTATTGCAGATGGTGATTGCACCAATGAAATTAAAAGATGCTTACTCTTTGGAAGGAAAGTTATGACCAAACTAGATAGCATATTCAAAAGCAGAGATATTACTTTGCCAACAAAGGTCCATCTAGTCAAGGCTATGGTTTTTCCAGTGGTCATGTATGGATCTGAGTGTTGGACTGTGAAGAAAGCGGAGTGCTGAAGAATTGATGCTTTTGAACTGTGGTGTTGGAGAAGACGCTTGAGAGTCCCTTGGAGGAGGTCCAACCCGTCCATTCTAAAGGAGATCAGTCCTGGGTATTCATTGGAAGGACTGATGCTGAAGCTGAAACTCCAATACTCTGGCCACCTGTTGCAAAGAGCTGACTCACTGGAAAAGACCCTGATGCTGGGAGAGATTGAGGGCAGGAGGAGAAGGGGACGACAGAGGATGAGATGGCTGGATGGCATCACCGACTTGATGGATATGAGTCTGAGTGAACTCGGAGTTGGTGATGGACAGAGAGGCCTGGCGTGCTGCAGTTCATGGGGTCACAAAGAGTCGGACACGACTGAGTGACTGAACTGAACAAAACAGTTCAGTCAAGAACCTAAAGCTCAATGGTGTATTTTTAATGTGAAAGGACATATACTCAATGTAAATTCTTCCCAATGAAAAGTCCTTGATGTAAAATTAAAAATTTCATCTAGAAGTGAACTTTCTAAACTCATACTTATCTTGCATAGACAGTGTTATGGTGCTTTTTAGGAATCTGCTAGCACCTGGGGACAAAAGGAAACTGAAACCAGACATTCTGCGTCTTTGCTGTAAAGTCTATTTACCTCCATAATATCAATAACAGTGAAGGATTTGAGAGTTTACTGTAGACAGATAGGTAGGTAAACAGGTAGACAGTTTTGTGTGTGTGTGTGTGTGTGTGTGCGCGCGCGTGTGTGCCCGTGCACACATGCGAACAAGCTAGCTTACTACTGTTTCATGGATTCTGGCAAAGGACACAAAACCCCTAAGACTTCATTATTTAGAGCAAAAGCTACTTATTACTTAAAACAGAGTATCAGCATGCTACTTACGTTGGTTCCTCAGGCCTCCCAACTCCCATGGGAAGGAAGTGAAGGGCCCAGGATGAACAGCTGTATACACAGAAAGAAGAACAATGACCATGGAATAGACTTCCACTTTGTATTTTAAGTGGAAGCAAGCATGCTCTTTTGTTTGGGAAAGTCTGTCTCATCCCTCCTTGCCACTCACTGCAAATACAACCCTGAGAAATGGCCCAGATAAAGGGCAGTCAGGGTTTTGCTTTCTTGGTAGACATAGCAAGGGATACACGATGCCAATGTTAGATTACCTATACCAACACAGGTAAGATTTTGTACCTTGTTAACTTGATCAGTAACAAACTTATTAGCCTTACAAAATACGGGTATGTAAATGGGAAGAGGCTTAGAGAGGCATAATTTCTTTCAATCTATAAACCTATCTAAAACAGTGTAAATGCTTACTTTTGTTTAATTAACACATTGTGCTGTGCTTAGTAAATACTTCTGTTTAATTATCACATTACTTTGTATTAATTCCCTCCTCAGTCATCCCTATTAGATCCTTCTATCTACTTAGTTCCCTGTCTTACTAGTTAAAATACAAGATCTCTGAGGGCAACTTCATCTTTTTTTGCATCGCTAGTGCCTAGCAAAGTATGGTCCTTTCTGAATATCCACCACTGTGCAAAGCATATTATAAACACAAATAAATGACAAATTTGGGGAAAAAACACTACAACACTAAAGAAAAAAGGTACTAAAGGCAACATGAATACAGTTGATCTATTACTGGTTAGTCACTAGTTTCGTAATTCTGTAGATAAAAGGGTGAAGATCTCACACAGTAAATACCAGATTTCATATTAGAGCCAATCAAGATGCACACTGGAACTTCAGAAATTAGAGATATACATCAAAAGTTAACAGCCATGCGTACACAGCAACAATTTACCATGTAGTGAATATGATGAGAGAAAACGGCTAAACAAATAACTATCAAAAATAGTCACTATGTGATAGTAAATATGTGGAAAATACTTTACTTCCCCTCATGTATGATAAGCGGTTGGTGTAACTCAATGAAGCTATGAACCATGTCATGCAAGGTCACCCATGGTGGAATGGTCATAGTGAAGAGTTCTGACAAAACGTGATCCACTGGAGCTGGAAACGGGAATCCACTCCAGTATTCTTCCCACGAGAATCCCGTGAAGAGTATAAAAAGGCAAAAAGATGTGACCCTAGAAGATGAGACCCCTGCACCTGACCCAGGTTGGAAGATGTCCAATATGCCACTTGGGGAAGAGTGGGGGGCAATTACTAACAGCTCCAGAAAGAATGAAGCGGCTGAGGCAAAGGGGAAATAATACTCGGTTGTGTATGTGTCTGGTGGTGAAAGTAAAGTTCAGGGTCTTAAAGAACAGTACTGCATAGGAACCTGAAACATTAGGTCCACGAATCAAGGTAAACTGGATGTGGTCAAGCAGGAGATGGCAAGAGTAAACACGGACACCTTAGGAATCAGTGAACCAATATGGATGGGAACGGGCAAATTTAACTCAGAAGACAATTGTATCTATGACTACTGGCAAGAATCTCTTTAGAAGAAATGGAGTAGCCCTCATAATCAACAAAAAAGTCCGAAATGCAATACTTGGGTGCAACCTCAAAAAAGACAGAAAGATCTCAGTTCATTTATGAGGCAAACCATGTCATCACAGTAATCCAAGTCTATGCCCCAGCTACTGACGCCAGTTGGACATGGTAACAAATGAACAACAACAAATATTTTATTAGCTCAAGATACTATAACAGTGAATTGTAAGAACTGCTCACTGGATAGTTAAAAAACTGTAATGTTTTTCTTTTAATCTGTGCTTTCTACAACAGATATCAATATGCAAAGATTCTCAGTTTTACATATGTTTAATAGCAAATCCCTAAAAGGAAAGCTGTCAAACTGTTAAAGCAATTACTGGCAAGAAAAAAAAAAAAAAAAACCTAAATAGCAATCATGCAATTCAGTTTCTGCTATTTTGCCCATTAAAATTAACCTAACCTTTGAACTCTTCAAACACAGTTACTGTTTATATACAGAATGTCTCTTTTCTACTACATGGCTTGATTGCTTTAAAGTAGCAAGCTCACTTGATTTCAAGGCATGTATTCAGCTTACATGAATCTAATGTTTCTACAACCACAAAATAAAACAATGACCATAAACTGAGAAAAGCTCCATTCTTTAACAATATACTCTGTTTAATGAGATTTAAAAAGAAAACCACAGCTGCTTCTTCTGCAAAATCAAATGATATGATATTACCATGGTTTCAATAAGAGTAAGTTGCTATCACATAAATTTAGTGCAACTATCAGTTCAGTTTAGTCACTCAGTCATGTCTGGCTCTTTGTGAACCCGGAGAATGCAGTACACCAGGCTTCCCTGTCCATCACCAATTCCTGGCGCTTGCTCAAACTCATGTCCACCGAATCCGTGATGCCATCCAGCCATCTCGTCCTCGGTCATCCTATTCTCCTCCTGTCTACAATCTTTCTAAGCATTAGGAACTTTTCTAATGAGTCAATTCTTCACATCAGGTGGCCAAAGTATTGAAGTTTCAGCTTCAGTCCTTCCAATGAATATTCAGGGTCAATTCCGTTTAGGATTGACTGATTTGATCTCCTTGCAGTCCAAGGGACTCTCAAGAGTCTTCTCCAACACCACAGTTCAAAAGCATCAATTCTTTGGCACTCAGCCTTCTTTATGGTCCAACTCTCACATCAATACATCACTACTGGAGAAACCATAGCTTTGAGTATCCGGACCTTTGCTGGCAAAGTAATGTCTCTGCTTTTTACTATGTTGTCTAGGTTGGTCATAGGTTTTTATCCAAGGAGCAAGCATTTTTATATTTCATGGCTGAAGTCATGATATGCAGTGATTGTGGAGCCCAGGAAAATAAAAGTCTGTCACTGTCTCCACTGTTTCCAAATCTATTTGTCATGAAGTCATGGGACCGGAAGACATGATCTTAAGTTTTTCTCAATGTTGAGTTTTAAGCCAGCTTTTTCACTCTCATCTTTCACTTTCATCAAGAGGCTCTTTAGTTCCTCTTTGCTTTCTGCCATGAGGGTGGTGTCATATACATATCTCAGGTAATTGATGTCTCCTGGCAATTCTGATTCCAGCTTCTTGTATATCAAGCTCAGCATTTCACAAATTAGTGACCATTCCACCATGGGTGACCTTGCATGACATGGTTCATAGCTTCATTGAGTTACACCAACCGCTTATCATACATGAGGGGGAGTAAAGTATTTTCCACATATTTACTATCACATAGTGACTATTTTTGATAGTTATTTGTTTAGCCGTTTTCTCTCATCATATTCACTACATGGTAAATTGTTGCTGTGTACGCATGGCTGTTAACTTTCAATGTATAGCCTCATCTTTTTATTTACTCCAAACGAAGGGTGAGGATTTACATAATCTCATGTAAGAACTAAGAGTTCCCAGACTTGATTCTACCAAAACTAACCAGCAACAGAGGCTAAAACTACTTACAATCAAAGAAACTTTAACATTGAAAATAAAAGCACAGACTACATCAAGAATCATTTCTTTGTATATTAATAAATAAACATTAGAGAAGCCAAGTAAGTCATGCACAAAGCTCATTAACAAATCAGGTAAAGTAATGCATGTCTAATTTTACCACAGGTCTTCAAGGCTTTTAACATGCTAATATTTACTATACATTATTTATGGGAGAGTTTATACTGAGAAATTTTCCCAATTTCTTTGTCCATAAAATCTTCTCATGGGATACCTAACAGATATTCTTCTATAAACAGTAGGGGGTTAACAGACTAGTTTTTCCCCAAGATTTACCTATTTCCAAATCTATATAAATATTCTGGTAATATGAAATCAATGTGTAAGAAAGGAGGGAGATTAGCAGATGCGAACTATTATACAAAGAACGGAAAAACAACAAGGCCCTACCGTATAGCACAGGGAAATACACTGAATATCCTGTGATAAACCATAAATGGTTTTATGTATACATTTTACATATGGGCTTCATATATACATTTTATATATAAGTAAGTATTCAAATAGAAGAATTTGATAAATGACAGTTAAATAATGTTTTTATTACTGCTAGTATAGAGTTGTATTTTAAATAAGTTTTCTAGATTATTGGAAGAAATTGTGAAAACAAAAGTACAATCATTTGGGAAATTCATTTATTAATTAAGACAAAAAGATATTAAAGAAAATAAATACATATAAATTATATACAAAAAGAAAATTAGATCTCTTTTAAATTTCACTTTATAAAACAGTAAACAATATAACCATAATTTTAGGCTCCTTCCAAAGTTATTAACACTCAGTTCAGTTCAGTTGCTCAGGCGTGTCCGACTCTTTGCAACCCCATGAATCACAGCACGCCAGGCCTCCCTGTCCATCACCAACTCCCGGAGTTAACGCAAACTCACGTCCATCGAGTCAGTGATGCCATCCAGCCATCTCATCCTCTGTCGTCCCCTTCTCCTCCTGCCCCCAATCCCTCCCAGCATCAGAGTCTTTTCCAATGAGTCAACTCTTCACATGAGGTGGCCAAAGTATTGGAGTTTCAGCTTTAGCATCATTCCTTCCAAAGAACATCCAGGGCTGATCTCCTTTAGAATGGACAGGCTGGATCTCCTTACAGTTCAAGGGACTCTCAAGCGTCTTCTCCAACACCACAGTTCAAAAGCATCAATTCTTTGGCACTCAGCTTTCTTCACAGTCCAACTCTCACATCCATACGTGACCACAGGAAAAACCATAGTCTTGAATAAATGGGCCTTTGTTGGCAAAGTAATGTCTCTGCTTTTTAATATGCTATCTAGGTTGGTCATAACTTTTCTTCCAAGGAGTAAGCATCTTTTAAATTCATGGCTGCAGTCACCATATGCAATGATTTTGGAGCCTAAAAAGATAAAGTCTGACACTGTTTCCACTGTTTGCCCATGTATTTCCCATGAAGTGATGGGACCAGATGCCATGATCTTTGTTTTCTGAATGTTGAGCTTTAAGCCACTTTTTCACTCTCCTCTTTCACTTTCATCAAGATGCTTTTTAGTTCAATGGTCAAAATTAACAGGCATTCACGTGAACTAGCCCAAGCTTAAACAAACAGAATATGTTGAGGAATAATCAACACATATAAGAAATATTTTAAAGAAACAGGTTGATCTTAAAAAATAATTAACTGAATTTGGAATTAGACCTGAAAAATAGTCTGGCATAATCCAAGGATAACTGGTTTGAAATAATGTAAGAGGTTTCTGCTATTTTCTCTTTTATTACAGTCATCATTGTGAAGTAAAGTAATATGAAGTCGCTCAGTCGTGTCCGACTCTTTGCGACCCCATGGACTGTAGCCTACCAGGCTTCTCCATCCATGGGATTTTCCAGGCAAGAGTACTGGAGTGTGTTGCCATTTCCTTCTCCAGAGGATTTTCCCAACCCAGGGATTGAACCAGGGTCTGCCTGCATTACAGGCAGACACTTTACCATCTGAGCCACCCAACTTTTTAACAAACAGTATTATATTCTGTGTTCAGTTCAGTCACTCAGTCGTGCCTACTCTTTGCGACCCCATGAATTGCAGCACGCCAGTCCTTCCTGTCCATCACCAACTCCCGGAGTTCACTCAGACTCACGTCCATCGAGTCAGGGATGCCATCCAGCCATCTCATCCTCTGTCATCCCCTTCTCCTGCCTCCAATCCCTCCCAGCATCAGACTCTTTTCCAATGAGTCAACTCTTCGCATGAGGTGGCCAAAGTATTGGAGTTTCAAGCTTCAGCATCATTCCTTTCAAAGAAATCCCAGAGCTGATCTCCTTCAGAATGGACTGGTTGGATCTCCTTGCAGTCCAAGGGACTCTCACGAGTCTTCTCCAACACCACAGTTGAAAAGCATCAATTCTTCGGCGCTCGGCCTTCTTTACAGTCCAACTTTCACATCCATACATGACCACAGGAAAAACCATAGCCTTGACTAGACGGACCTTTGTTGGCAAAGTACTGTCTCTGCTTTTGAATATGCTGTCTAGCCTTTGACAGTGTGGATCACAATAAACTGTGGAAAATTCTGAAAGAGAGGGGAATACCAGACCACCTGACCTGCCTCTTGAGAAATCTGTATGCAGGCCAGGAAGCAACAGTTAGAACTGGACATGGAACAACAGACTGGTTCCAAAAAGGAAAAGGAGTACGTCAAGGCTGTATATTGTCACCCTGCTTATTTAACTTATATGCAGAGTACATCATGAGAAACGCTGGACTGGAAGAAACACAAGCTGGAATCAAGACTGCCGGGAGAAGTATCAATAACCTCAGATATGCAGATGACACCACCCTTATGGCAGAAAGTAAAGAAGAACTATAAAGCCTCTTGATGAAAGTCAAAGTGGAGAGTGAAAAAGTTGGCTTAAAGCTCAACATTGAGAAAATGAAGATCATGGCATCTGGTCCCATCACTTCATGGGACATAGATGGGGAAACAGTGGAAACAGTGTCAGACTTTATTTGGGGGGCTCCAAAATCACTGCAGATGATGATTGCAGCCATGAAATTAACAGACGCTTACTCCTTGGAAGAAAAGTTATGACCAACCTAGATAGCATATATTCTGTGTAGTTACATTAAATTTGCTAAGGTCAACTAAAATTAAAATCGTAAGGACAATTCCATAGAGGAGTAGAATACAAATTCACACCAAAATAGTATCTTACTAGAATGACAATCATAACAAGTAAAATTAAATATGCTTTGTGATATATGAATCTAGGTTCTGAAAATTCTGCAATAGTCTGGGGATCACAGATAATCATTCATCTCCAAAGGGGTATTCAAATCTCTGTCACAGTTAACAAGTATTATTGATAATGGAAATAATGGCAATATCAGTAACAACAACAACAAAAACAGCTAGCACTTGAACAGGGCCTACTATGAGCATATATTAGGGGGCTCCGCAGGTGGCTCAGTGGTAAAGAATCCACAAGCAGGAGACAGGGGTTCAATCCCTGGGTCAGAAGGATGCCCTGGAGAAGGAAATGGCAACCCACTCTAGTATTTCTGCCTGGGAAATCCCATGGAAAGAGGCGCCTGGCAGGCTACAGTCCATGGGATCCCAAAAAGTCAGACAAGACTCACCAACTAAACAACAGCAGCAGGTGCATATATTAAGCCATTTGATCATGATATATACCCTGTACTATTGGGAGCAACTTTTTCAAAAGTGGGAACAGACCCAGAGAAATCAGTTGCCTAATGTGAAGCAGTTAGGCAATGGAGTTAATGAAAACAGTAAAATATCTTGTAAGAGGTTTAAGTCATATAGCAGCACAGACATAGTCCCTACAAGCTGATCCACAGAGCACGTGATAAAATCACTGACTAGAGAGAGCTGTCCAGGTAGCTGACTCCTTTGTGACGTAAAAGGAGAAGAACCAAACACTTCAAATGGCCTTAAGACTTTCCACATTAAGTCTACAAGTTGGAGCCCTACCGAGCAAAATAAGAAAAAGGGTCAAAAAAGATAGCAAACTAAAATAAGAGACCAAGGTTGCTTTCAGTATCTATACTATTTAATAAAGTGAGACTAAGCTTGCTTGCAATATTTATACTGCTTATTCCTCTATGAATTAAGCCACCTAAATAATCTTACTACTTGGTGAACAAAATGCATCAAGAATTGCAAAGTATTCAAAGATGCTTAAGTTTCAATTACTTTTCTCTACATTCAATAAAAAAGAACTACAGTCCACTCATGTCATCTAAGTTCCTTATTATAAAATTCGGTGTGTATACTACTTGGCTTCTCAGTGGCTAGTGGTAAAGAACCTGCCTGCCAATGCAGGAGACATAACTACTACATCTTTTGGAAAGACTGAAGTGAAGTGAAGTCAAAGTCGCACTGTCATGTCTGACTCTTTGAGATCCCAAGGACCTGGAATTCTCCAGGCAAGAGTGCTGGAGTGGGTAGCCTGTCCCTTCTCCAGGGGATCTTCCCAACTCAGGGATCGAACCCAGGTCTCCTGCATTGTGGGTGGATTCTTTACCAGCTGACCCACCAAGGAAAGCCAAGAGTGCTGGAGTGGGTAGCCTATCCCTTCTCCAGAGGAGCTTTCCAACTCAAGAACCAAACTGGGGTCTCCCACATTGCAGGCAGATCCTTCACCAGCTGAACTATCAGGGAAGGGAACGGGTTGGACAGATGAGGTCTAGTATTTAATACAGTATATCACTGATGATGATGATTGTCTTAATCTGCATGTGCTGCCTTAACAAAATACCAAAAATAAAAGAAACCTATTTTCTCACAGTTCCAGAGGCTAGAAGACTGAATACAGCAAGGTTTACTTAAGAGGACCCTCCCCTTGACTGCAGACAGGCTTTCTCAGTGTGTGCTCACATGACCTCTTTTTTGTGGGAGCACAGACAGCCTCGTTAGGAGGCAACTAATCCAATCATGAGGGTCCCAGCCTCACGACTTCACCTAGCCCCAATTATCTTCCAAAGACCATCATCTCCAAATACCTTCATACTGAGGGTTAGGACATATGAGTCTGGGGAGGACAGAAACACTGAATCCATAACATTAGGAAAGACAGCACCAGCTAAAATCTGAGTGCTTACCATGCACTGGGTCAGGTTTTACAAAAAAGGAAACAGAACGTAAGCAACTTACAGCTTCTGGACAATTATTCAAATGATACACAATTGAAAATGGCTAAGCTTAGAGCTCTCTTTTAAAGTACTGAATGGCTAAAAAGAAGGAAAACTATCAGAGCAGTTCTTTTTTAGCATATGGAGGCATTCTAGAGACCACAGTAATTTCTAGACAATACAAAAGATGAGTAAGAGCAAGGAGCTTTACTAAACAAGGTGGGGGAAGCTTTTCAGGAACACAAATTCTGAGATTGCTTTTAAAGCACGGTAATGAGTTAATGAAGACAGCTCTCAGATGGGTTAAGAGAAAAGGAATTTCTGGAAGTAGTTTACAAAACTGAATCCATGAATACGTAACCCAAGAGTTTAAAGGAGAAGGATAGCAACTAAAAATATAATGAAGAAAAATGCAAGTTAAATGCAAAGTCCTGAATACTACACAAAGGTATATTAATAAATTCACAACATAATTTGTTTAGAAAAAGACTCAAATTCTGGTTTTCGTCTTTTGAGATATGATTAGAAATTATATTAAATATAATGTTTATAGAAAAGAAATCAAATATATGCAGAAGCTCCCATACCACTCCAATTCTAGGAATACCTTTCAAAGTAAGTTGGAAATCTTGAGTTAACATAAATATCAATCATTTCTAAGTATGATAGCTTTTGATTTTTTTTCCCTTGGTATTTGATTATTAGGCTCGTAAACTCAATCCTAGAGCTCCACAAAACTAGAGATTTATCTTTTGAAAATTTATGCTGGCAGTTTTCTACTTTCTATCACCTAACTGGCAAGCTATTCTCAAATTTTTTGTCACTACTGAGCGTCGAAGAATTGATGCTTTTGAACTCTGGTGTTGGAGAAGACTCTTGAGAATCCCTTGGACTGCAAGGAGATCCAACCAGTCCATCCTAAAGGAGATCAGTTCTGAGTGTTCATTGGAAGGACTGATGTTGAAGCTGAAACTCCAATACTTTGGCCATCTGATGCAAAGAGCTGACTCATTTGAAGAGACCCTGATACTGGAGTTGGGTGATGGACAGGGAGGCCTGGCATGCTTCGATTCATGGGGTCGCAAAGAGTCGGACACAACTGAGCGACTGAACTGAACTGAACTGATACTGGGAAAGACTGAAGGCAGGAGGAGAAGAGGACAACAGAGGATGAGATGGTTGGATGGCATCACTGACTCAATGGACATGAGTTTGGGTAAACTCCAGGGGTTGGACAGGGAGGCCTGGCGTGCTGTGGTCCATGGGGTCACAAACAGTCAGATACTACTGAGCAACTGAACTGAACTGATTATTGCTACCAACTCCAAATCCAGTGACTCCTTTCAGAGCTTTCTGTTCCACCTGAAAGATGGTTTGTTCCTTCTTATTGTAATATAATAAAAAACTAGGTCTTTCCTCCTAGTCTGTAACAGAGACTATACTATGTTCCTGTCTATAACCATGTGGACTTTCATTAACTGGGCCCCAGAAGGCAATGTAACAGGCAATTAGTCCATCAGATTGCTGAGGTGACTCAAAATCATCACTACTATTCTTTCTTAAAGATTTGTCTTTCCAGGTAAGTAGCTTCTCAAAGAGTTGGCCAGAGGTAAAACACATATCTTTGACACTTTGAATTAAAAAACCCAAGTCCTTCTATTCCTTCTTTTCACAGTACTGAGAGCCACCTCTGCTTTCACTTTTCTGGTATCATTAGTTTCCTCCGTTTTCTAAAACAGATTTTTAAGAAAGTTACTATAGAAATATAGACTTCTTGTAACAATGTAAGGTAGTGAAGAATGACCTTTTTTACACTATTTATAAAGAAATCAGCCCTGGGGCCCTAGTAACAGTCTGTAAAATTAAAATATGCTTCTGTTTCTCAATCGAACTGTTCACATTTGTTAATAAAATATTTAACTAATTATGATAAAGAAACATGCCACCTATTTGATCAATGAAGAAAACTAAGTAATAGAAAAAAGTGTGTCTTGAAAGGCAGAAACAAATATATTTGAGTGAAAATGTACAGTGTCCTAAATATATTATTTTCCTGTAGGGCAGTAGTATTGCTATCCATCTGAAATACAAAAGAACTAAAAAATGAGCTAAAAAGCTCATACATTCCCTAAAAGTAAACGCACTTTACCCAAAGATAAACTCTCTCATCGTAGGTCAAAGCTTACTGACACTAGTATACAGATAATAATAAACTATATTATCTAGTTTCCAAGTCCAAAGCAGATTACAAAGGCAAAACAAGCAGAGTCCTTGAAGACATGCTTTCACGGCATTCTAAAAACCGTAAAAAGTTTCATAAAGACTAGAAAACACACGTGGACTCATTAATTGGTCAAAAAACAGTATTACTGTATTACAATTCAATATTAAATAGACATTTAATTGAAAAATACATGCAAAGCACCTTAAAAATCTTTATCATTTACTGTATACTTTGTACAGTGTGTACCATGTGACACAAATCAAATGTGTATATTTAATTCTTGTCCCCTCTACTAGTTTGTAATATCTACTTAATGAGTGACAGAGGAAATGTCTAAATTTACATTCAGAATAGTCTAAGATCATGCAAAAATACATTTTAGAAAACTCTCATGGAAATGGCTAATGCATTTAACACTTCATTTCTATAACATCTGTATACCAGCTTTATTCATAACTGCTAAAATTTCGAAGTAATCAAAGTGTCTTTCAATAGGCGAACAGATTAAATAAGTTGTGGTGCATTCATTCCAAAAAACAAACCAAAAAAATTCAATAATAAAGACAAGAAAGACCACCAGAATGAAAACCTGCTTTTAATCACTGTTAAAATTCACTACTAGTGTATTACTAAATGTTATTCAGTCCTTCTTTAATACTTCTATTTCCAGTCAACTAAAACAGTATTCAGCATCAGAATTTTTATATGAATAATTATACAAGGCTTTTCCTATCAACCTAAAAGACAGTGCCAGTGTAGAGTGCTCTGAAGAGCGCCGGGGAAAGAAATTTCAGCCACCTAGCTTTTGAGACATCAATGGCCCGTAAGCAATGAAGTCATCAAAAATTATAATTAAAACTAACAGAATTTTTAAATAATGATACCAGAATATTCACTATCAGAATAAGTATACTCATACTATAACTGTACACTCATTTTGAGGTAGATGTTTATTTTTTATACTGCAGAAAGAAAACTGTAAGATTCCAAGTCTTTTTATTTTTTAACTGAAAGCTAGGGCCTACTATCCTTGTAAAACGTTTTAGATAAAAGAATTACTCTAGCATAGGAGAATGACCTAGTTATGTTTCATTCCTATCATTGGCTGATACCTGTATTAAAGCACAGCAGGTGTCATTACAAAGGGTCACAGAAAAATCATTATTAGGTTGTCTCACCTATAGATGCCGTATACCAATACAATTATTATCACAGATTCTTGACACTTAGGTTATGGAGATCATTTGGACTTCCTTAGGCCTCAGTTCCTTTGCTATTAAATTGATTCTGAAACCATTTAAATTTCCTGGGCCGCCAAATGTGTTTTCAACAATAGAGCTATCTGCCCTACTTTCTGTAAAAATAAAGAAGATAACCTACCTAGCAAAGATCAAAATCTGGACTCCACCTTTGCTTATTTCCAGGGATCTAGAACATCTATTAGGACATCTACCTAATAGGGCTAGAGAATCTACTAGTGGATCCTCTGCAAAGAGTCGGACATGACTGAGCAACTGAGTGTGCACGTGTGCGTGCACACACACACAGAAACATGTAGAGCCAATCTGTTGTGCTTTTGGAACTCCCCACAATTAATTTTTTGCAATACATTTATAATTATTCTCTTCTTTTCCCCTCAAGAATATTGTGGCTATCAATATGTTTTACTATGAATTTACTGAGTCACATATAAAAAACACAATTACCATTAAGACTTTACCTTAATTCAGTTATGAAGGATACTTCCATCTGGCAGATGAAAGTATGAATTATAAAATTTATGAGAAAAAAATACATGAGGAATCCCTCTTCTCACAAAACAAGCAATCTTCACCTTTGAGACTGTATGCACATTCTGACTAAAAATACCTATATCCCTGACAGAAAAGTGTTAGTTGCTCAGTCGTGTCCAACTCTTCGTGACCCCATGAACACAGCCTGTCAGGCTTCTCTGTCCATGGATTCTCCAGACAAGAGTACTGGAATGGACTGCCATATCCTTCTCCAGGGCATCATCTTGACCCACGGATCAGACCCAGGGCTCCTGCATTGTGAGCAGATTCTTTACTGTCTGAGCCACTAGGGAAGCCCTATTCACAATATTATTCACTGATGTATATTAATTCAATCTCCATAATAACCCAAAGAGCTACGGCTCCCATTTCAGTTCAGTTCAGTTGCTCAGTCATGTCCAACTCTTTGCGACCCTATGGACTGCAGCATGACAGGCTTCCTTGTCCATCACCAACTCCTGGAGCTAACTCAAACTTATGTCCATCGAGTAGGTGTTACCATTCAGCCGCCTCATGGTCTATCGTCCCCTTCTCCTCCCACCTTCAATCTTTCCCAGCATAACGGTCTTTTCAAATGAGTCAGTTCTTCACATCAGATGGCCGAAGTATTGAGGTTTCAGCTTAAGCGTCAGTCCTTCCAATGAATATTCAGGATTGATTTCCTTTAGGATGGACTGGTTAGATCTCCTTGCAGTTCAAGGTACTCTCAAGAGTCTTCTCCAACACCACAGTTCAAAAGCATCAATTCTTCGGCACTCAGCTTTCTTTAACAGTCCAACTCTCACATCCATACATAACTACTGGACAAACAACAGCCTTGACTAGACGGACCTTAGTCAGCAAAGTAACGTCTCTGCTTTTGAATATGCTATCTAGGTTGGTCATAACTTTCCTTCCAAGGAGTAAGCATCTTTTAATTTCATGGCTGCAGTCACCATCTGCAATGATTTCGGAGCCCCCCAAAATAAATCTGTTACTGTTTCCACTGTTTGCCCATCTATTTCCCATGAAGGGATGGGACCAGATGCCATGATCTTCGTCTTCTCAATGTTGAGCTTTAAGCCAACTTTTTCACTCTCGTCTTTCACTTTCATCAAGAGGCTTTTTAGTTCCTCTTCATTTTCTGCCATAAGGGTGGTATCATCTGCATATCTGAGGTTACTGATATTTCTCCAGCCATCTTGATTCCAGCTTGTGCTTCTTCCAGTCCAGCGTTTCTCATGATGTACTCTGCATATAAGTTAAATAAGCAGGGTGACAATATACAGCCTTGACGTACTCCTTTTCCTATTGGGAACCAGTCTGTTGTTCCATGTCCAGTTCTAACTGTTGCTTCCTGACCTGCATCCAGGTTTCTCAGGAGGCAGGTCAGGTAGTCTGGTATTCCCCTCTCCTTAAGAATTTTTCACAGTTTGCTGTGATCCACACAGTCAAAGGCTTTGGTGTAGTCAATAAAGCAGAAGTAAACATTTTACTGGAACTCTCTTGGTTTTTTTGATAATCCAACATATGTTGGCAACTGGATCTTTGGTTCCTCTGCCTTTTCTAATCCAGCTTGAACATCTGGACATTCATGGTTCACGTATTGCTGCAGCCTGGCTTGGAGAATTTTGAGCATTACTGTCCTAGTGTGCGAGATGAATGAAACTGTGCTGCAGTTTGAGCATTCTTTGGCATTGCCTTTCTTTGGGATTGAAATGAAAACTGACCTTTTCCAGTCCTGTGACCACTGTTGAGTTTTCCACATCTGCTGGCATACTGAGTGAAGCAGTTTCACAGCATCATCTTTTAGGATTTGAAAGAGGTCAACTGGAATTCCATCACTCCCACTAGCTCTCTTCATAGTGATGCTTCTTAAGGCCCATTTGACTTCACACTGCAAGATGTCTGGCTCTAGGTGAGTGATCACACCATTGCGATTATCTGGGCGTGTTTTAATCAGGATTTTTGCAGACTCTTATGTTTATATGAGAGGCAAAAGATGTAGAACAGATGAAACTTTCTAAAAAGAAAACAGCTGGATGACTCACACTGCTTGGTTTTAAGACTCACTGTAAAGCTATAGTAAACAAGACAGTGTGGTATTGCCAAAAGACATATTCACGAGTCAGTGTAAGGAAGAGGGACAGTACGGGAGGGGGTGTGAAGAGGGGGTTCTGGATGGGGACACGTGTACAATTGTGGCGAATTCACGCGGATATATGGCAAAACCAATACAGTACTGTAAAGTAATTAGCCTCCAATTAAAATAAATAAATTTATATTAAAAAAAAAGAAAGTCCAGAAACAGATCCATACAGAACTGACAACTGATTTTTGAATAAATGTACAAACACAATCAAGGGAGATAGTCTTTTTAACAAATTATGCTGGGGTAACTGGCCACTCACATGCAAACAAAACAAAACCAACCCCTCCTCAAAAACCCTTCAATCAATATCCCACAGTACATATAAAACTTAAGCCAAAACAGGCTACAAATATAAACCTGAAACTTTCTGGAAAAAAAACAAAAAACAAAGTCTTTGTGGCAAAGACTTGAACCGATACTTCACAAAAGACAATATACAAATGACAAATAAGCTAAATGAAAAGATGCTCAAAATGATCAATCACTGGAGAAACCAAATAAAAAATGCAATGAGATACCATTACATATCTAACAGTAGAACTAAAATTTCAGTCTTGTGGAATAAAACTTGTACTTCCACAGAAACCTGTATATAAATGTTTAGGGCAGTTTTATTTTTAATAGACAAAAGCTAAACAACACAAATAGGGAAAGAAAAACCAAATCTGCAAAAATATGAATAAATCTCAAATGGATTAGGATAACTGAAAGAAACCTGACTCAAAAGGCTACATATTGTATGGTTCTATTCCCAGAACATCGGGGCAGCAGGGGGAGACACAAAACAAGGACTGAGAATTGATTATTAGTTGTCCAGGGTTAAAGAAGGTGGAGGATTTGAAGATTTAACTACAAAGGAGTGGTAACGAAAGGAAATTCTGTGGGACAGTAATTACACTGTTCAACAGTTACCCTACCACACCTTGTCCTAATTCAAACAATTGTTTCACCAAAAAACGTAATCCTAAAAAAAAAAAAAGTAAGAACACGTAGCTAAAAAGGTAAAGAAGGAAAGAGCAAGGTGGACGACTATGTCACTCTCTTCTCCCAAAGTGAAAGTAGAAGTGTTAGTCCCTCGGCTGGGTCCCACTCTTTTGGATCTCATGCACTGCAGCCCACCAGGCCCCTCTGTCTGTGGAATTCTCCAGTCAAGAATACTGAAGTGGGTTGCCATTTCCTTCTTCAGGGGAAAATCCCAACCCAGGAGTCAAACCTGGGTCTCCTGCAACGCAGGCAGATTCCTTACCATTTGAGTCACTAGGGAAGGCCACCTTCTCCCAAAGGAATGATGTTATAGAAATATTGACTGGTATTATAGTACAAAGCTTCATATGCCTTTTGGGGTAAAGAACAGAAGAATGAGATGGCAATCAAATACCCTAATGGGCCAGAAATGTCTGCAATTATACATTATCATGGTACAAGTTGACCCCAGGATGCTTCTTCCTTCAGAAAGAGAAAGAATGTAAGTCCTCTGACATACCTACCTCCACCATTTCCATTTTTTTGCTTTGAAAAGGCAAATGTGGAAGTGGGGGTGGGGAGGGAGGTGGAAATGAAAGAGCTATGGAAACACTAACAAACTGAAATTAAAGACATGTAACTGGTAATAAAAATGCCATAAAACTGGTAATGTAACAACTTGCACAGAAAGACAAGAGCATGCCCTAAAATTAAGAAGGACATAAATTTCAGGTCCCAGTAAGTTTAAGATAGGCAAACATATTTATAAACTTGCAAATGTTTTGTTTCCAGGAGCTCTTAGAAAGGGTTACCCCAATTTTTTTGGTAAACAAGTGATAGCTTTTTATCATAGGCACAAGGGGGCACCGGAGCACAGACTATTCGGTATGCCTTGAGATATACCTAAGGAATTCCCTACGTTCAGTCAAAAACAGGAATCCAGCAAGTGGTATTCTTACTGCATTTCCATTTTTTTCAGCTGAAAAATTTACAAAACTGGATTTCAATGTCTGCAATTTTCAACAAACTCATGGAATGAATTTTTCTTCCTATTAAATCCTATTAGCAAAAATTGTTTTCCTCTCTTATTTGATTACTTTTGGCCGTGCCAGGTCTTCATTCCTGAACACAAGGCTTTCTCTAGTTAAGGGGAGGCTGCTCTAGCTGCAGTGCTCGACTTCTCCTTGTGGCGGCTTCCTGCTGCAGAGCATGGACTCTAGGGCACCAGGGCTTTAGTAACCGTGACACACAGGCTTAGCTGCCCTGTGGCAAGTAGGATATTCTAGGACCAGGGATAGAACTTGTGTCTCCTGGTCAGAGTACTAGATCCCACATGCTGCAACCAAGGGTTCGCACTGTTATTTCTGTCGTTTAGTCGGTAAGTCGTGTCCAACTCTTTGTGAACCCATGGACTGTAGCCTGCCAGGCTCTTCTATCTATGGGATTTCCCAGGCAAGACTACTGGAGTGGATTGTCAATTCCTTCTCCAGGGAATCTTCCTGACCCAAGGATCAAATCCCAGTCTCCTGCACAGCAGGCGGATTCTTCACCGCTTAGCCACTAGGGAAGAGTTCTCATGTCACAACTAAAAGATCCCAGGTGCCGCAAGTTAAGACCTGGAGCAGCAAAATAATTAAATATAAAATGGCATAGTATTTGCATATAAGCTATGCACCTCCCGTTATCTTTAAATCATCTCTAAATTATGTATAAAATCTAAGACATTATAAATGTTATGCAAATAGTTGTAAATACAATGTAAGTGCTATGTAAAGTTATCAGTGGTAGGCAATTCAATATTCATTTTTGGAGCTTTCTAAAATTCTCATTCCCCACCCCAAGTATTTTCAATTCTTCATTGGATGAATCCAAGGATATAGAACGCTCAGACATGGAAGGTCATGGAAAACAGACTGTAGTGAGTCAGTAGCCTAATCCTGCATAATGTTAAATGAGAGTTTGTTTTTTAGGGGAGGAATCATCATTTAAAACTCTTGGATTTAAATAAATGTAGTAATGCTTCCAATCACTGCAGCTATTACTTCTATTGCTTTCAAATTTCTCATCTTTGGGCAGTGACAGCCTCTTCAATTAGTTTCTGAATCTTCTAGATATAACCATAGTAGTCTTGGATAGCTTCCTTGCTTCTACACCAGGGCATTAACTTGTCCAACTCCTATCTCAGACCTGAAATCAATCATATACCCAAGGAACCCTAAAACTTCAGCAGGAAATGGCATTCAGAGACAACAGTCTGGGTTCTAGGAGTTCTCATTACTCCTGAACTGGTCAAGTATACTAGTCAGAGTTAGGATATCTTTATAATGATACTCCTATATAAGATTCTACATGTTTTTGTAAATGGTATGACTCTTGTTCCTAACTCATTTCTCCCATATTGAAGATCCTGTTATACAAAGACATCAACATAAATTCATTTGCTTGGCTGCAGGATATATATATAACAATCTAGGGATAATACCAACACTACGTAATGAAAAAATCTGTTTCATTTTGCTTTCATTTTTAGGATCTTTCTTTTTTTAATGATTCAAACTTGTTTTAAAATAATGTAAAACATTTACATAGTTGCAAAGTCATATCTAAAAAACAAACATGTTCATAGAACCCTATAGATATTCCTTCTGTCCTTGTTCCCTATGATTGGACAGTTTATGGTTAATTCCTATGTTAAAAAACTAAAAGCAGAAATGCACATAAACTATGAATACAGGGTAGATAAATAACAACACTTTATAAACTTTTCTATATCTTATTGTTATTTCATAATATGTATACTGGCCCTATAATGAAAAAGACATCTTTTTTGGGTGTTAGTTCTAGAAGGTCTTGTAGGTCTTCATAGAACCGTTCTACTTCAGCTTCTTCAGTATTACTGGTCAGGGCACAGGCTTGGGTTACTGTGATATTGAATGGTTTGCCTTGGAAACGAAAAGAAATCATTCTGTCATTTTTGAGATTCATCCAAGTACCGCATTTCAGACTCTTTTGTTGACTATGATGGCTATTCTATTTCTTCTAAGGGATTCTTGCCCAAGTGGTAAATATAATGGTCATCTGAGTTAAATTCACCCATTCCAGTCCATTTTTAGTTCACTGATTCCTAAAATGTCGATGTTCACTCTTGCCATCTCCTGTTTGGCCACTTCCAATTTACTTTGATTCACTGACTAAACCAAAGCATTTGACTGTGCGGATCACAACAAACTGTGGAAAATTCTTCAAGAGGGTGGAATACCAGACCACATGACCTGACTCTTGAGAAAGCTGTATGCAGGTCAGGAAGAAACAGTTAGAACTGAACATGGAACAACAGACTGGTTCCAAATCAGGAAAGAAGTCAAGGCTGCATATTGTCACCCTGCTTATTTAACTTATAAGCAGACTACATCATCAGAAACACTGGGCTGGACGAAGCACAAGCTGGAATCAAGATTGCTGGGAGAAACATCAATAACCTCAGATACGCAGATGACACCACATTAATGACAGAAGCGAAGAACTAAAGAGCCTCTTGATGAAAGTGAAAGAGGAGAGTGAAAAAGTTGGCTTAAAACTCAACATTCAGAAAACAAAGATCATGGCATCTGGTCCCATCACTTCATGGCAAATAGATGGAAACAGTGACAGACTTTATTTTGGGGGGCTCCAAAATCACTGCAGATGGCGACTGCAGCCATGAAATTAAAAGATGCTTACTCCTTGGAAGGAAAGTTATGACCAACCTAGACAGCATATTCAAAAGTAGAGACATTACTTTGTCAGCAAAGGTCTGTCCAGTCAAGGCTATGGTTTTTCCAGTGGTCATGTACGGATGTGAGAGCTGGACTATAAAGAAAGCTGAGCCCTGAAGAATTGATGATTTTGAACTGTGGTATTAGAGAAGACTCTTTAGAGTCCCTTGGACTGCAAGGAATTCCAACCAGTCCATCCTAAAGGAGATCAGTCCTGGGTGTTCACTGGAAGGACTGATGTTGATGCTGAAACTCTAATACTTTGGCTACCTGATGTGGATTAGCTGACTCATTTGAAAAGACCCTGATGCTGGGAAAGATTGAAGGCCGGAGGAGAAGGAGACGACAGAGGATGAGATGGTTGGATGGCATCACTGACTCAATGGACATGGGTTTGGGTGGACTCTGGTAGTTGGTAATGGACAGGGAGGCCTGGCGTGCTGTGGTCCATGGGGTCGCAAAGAGTAAGACATGACTTGAGCAACTAAACTGAACTGATGCTAGCCACCACGACACAGAAGATACTGTTTTGCTGCTTGTGTAAGTGAAAGCAAAAGTGAAAGTTGCTCAGTCCTCTCCAACTCTTTGCAACCCCATGAACTATACAGTCCATGGAATTCTCTATGCCAGAATACTGGAGTGGGTAACCTTTCCCTTCTCCAGGGGATCCTCCCAACTCAGAGATCGAACCCAGGTCTCCGCATTTCAGGCGGATTTTTTAGCAGCTGAGCCATCCTGGAAGACCAGAATACTGGATTGGGTAGCCTATCTCTTCTCCAGCGGATCTTTCCTACCCAGGAATTGAACTGGGGTCTCTTGCATTACAGGTGGATTCTCTCTCTACCAGCTGAGCTATTAGGGAAGATTTAAAGAAAAAAAGGCCAGTGTCAAAGAGGTAGAAATGAAAGTGTCACTAGGAAACCCAACAGACTGGCCCAGGGTAAAACAAGTTTTACCTACTACTCCCAAATCTCTATTTCCTGTCCAAGTTGCATGAACCTTTTAAAATCTTAGAAATATGCATCCAAAATACATTCTAGGTAAGTATAATTTAGCAAGATCAACAATGGAAAAAGGGAGATCTTAAATTCGGATGATGAAGTTACAGAAGTGATTTCATGGAAGATATGGAGTGATGTTCAATGTTCTGCATCACTGCTTTCCAGGTCACGTATTACAGTGTACACAGAATATTCTTTGGAATCAAGGACACTGAAACTTTGGCAAAAATTCATTGAGCCTCACTTCAAATTATCAAGATAGAAGTAATAATGGATACTATAGAAGGTTATGGTAAAGATTAAACATGATATTGCAAGAAAAGGATTCAAAGTAACTGACACATCTTGGCTTCTCTTTTTGTCCTGAAAGCATGATGTACTTCATAAAGACTAAAAAGAAAATGCTTGGCTAGAGATTTATCACCATGATCAAGACTTCACTGCACTGAAATGTGAGACATGATCCATACAATAGTTATTTGGAAAATTAAGATGAATTTAATGTTAAGAAGAACCATCAGAGAAATAGGCCAGTTTCACTTAAAAGTAAGAATGGGGAAGGGGAGGGGAGAAGACACACACGAATATTTTTAATGTTTTTTTAATTATACAATGGTTAAATCATATTAATATTTAACCTGTATTTAGTATTTAACATAAAAAGTAAAATTCTCTTCATATATAAAAGGAAATTTGTTACCAGAAAACAGCAACATGTCTTTATCTTTCAAAAACAGGCAAACGAGGATTACTGATTAGCAGAGATGCAAGACATCCAGAAATCCACAAACCTAAGGGTGACATCTTTCCTTTCCCAGCATCAGGGTCTTTTCCAGTGAGTCAGTTCTTCGCATCAGGTGGTCAAAGTATTGGAGGTGGGAAAGACTGAAGGACGGAGGAGAAGGGGACGACAGAGGATGAGATGGCTGGATGGCATCACCAACTTGATGGACATAAATTTCAGCAAGCTCTCAGAGTTGGTGATGGACAGGGAAGCATAATGTCCTGCGGTCCATGGGGTCACAAAGTCGGACACGACTGAGTGACTGAACTGAACTGAAGGGTGACATTATGGAAATTTGGGGAGGAGAACAATCAGAGGCAATAATATTTACAAGTATATAATGGAAATTGGCCATATGGAGAATTTTTTTAAAATAATGTTTTCTTAATGTTAAAACATATGGGTATTGATTATTATCAACAATGAATTGGTGAGAAGAAATAATCAACAAATTTAGGCAATTCAATTTGAAACTGTAAGTCATTGCTATTTACCATCTGCAACAGGTAAAAGTCTATACAACATAATTCTTGCTCTCAAGGAAATTTACAATCATATTTCAAAAGGACTACAATAAATATTTAGATAGCAATCTGTACTAAAAACACCATTATAAAGCATTTCAAATTTAAGTTCACATAATACATGTACGTATATTTCTCAATTCTTTTTTAACATCTAAATTCTTTCGATTCAACTCTATAAAGTAGATATTAAGTACATTTTATAAATGAAAACTTTAAGACAGAAAGGTTATATGAGTTATCCAACATTACACAGTCAACACTTGGTAAAGCTAGAACTCAAACTTGAGCGTTACTATTATAATAGTATACACAGTTCCAAAACGAAATACTATTCACAATGTGAATGAGAGACCAAAGAGCAAAAGTTACTTTTTAATTATACAGATGTGGATAATTCTAATGAGAAATGGGAGACGATATTCCCTATGAAAATATGAACTCTAAGAAAAGTACTATTTTACCAATATTTTATTTCCCAGGGCCTGATACACTTTAGGAACTTAAATAATTTTAGTGGATTGAATTAATGAAGGTGATGAGTGAGTGAAATAGCATGACTACATATAATTTTCAGATACCAGATTTTAAAAGGACATATATAAATAATGGAAGGAGGGAAATGTAACTAAAAATGTTTATAAAACTAACACAAACTTCCTAAGACTAGTACATCAGAATAAGCTAAATTTTATAAATGATACAAAGGAAAACCAAACGGGTCCACTGGCTGCAGAAGAGATGAACTAGGAAGAAACAAGAATATTGCATGGAAAAGATGACGTGATGTTAACAGATGCAGAGAGAATAAAGAACTACTCACACCTTCTCTTTTGCATCCATCTTCTCCACCAAGGAGAATTGAGCAGAAAACTGGAAAAGGTAGAAGAAACATAGTTAAAAAGTAAATGAAGTTGAAATGAGTAAAGAAGACAGTGAGAGAATACCTATCCACTTTTAAAATCATGATTTCTCTACAGAACCTGAATTAGGCTGCACCTCTAGCGTGTATAACCTGGAAAGCAATGTAAGAAAACAATTTCTAAAACACTAATTGTGAAAAGAACAAAATTTTTAAGAAAATTATGTTAAAAACAAAAACATATACCCTTTGAGTTTAAAAGATTTTTGACAATCCATTAATGATCTGTATCCAAAATACAAAAACTGTTGTTTGAAGATGGCTTATAAGCACCAGTATTCTTGCCTGGAGAATTCCATGGACAGAGGAGCTTGGTGGGCTACAGTCCACGGGTCGCAAGAGTCGGCCACGACTGAGCGACTTCACTTTCACTTTCACTTATAAGCACTAAAAAAATGAAAAGGCTATCCCTGGAGCACACTTCTTTTCCACCACAAGTTATCCTAAACTTATTTATCAGTATATTTTTTCTTTTCAGGTAGACTAGGGTAACACTAGATGTTTTAAATTAAAATGTTGTAGGGAAAGATTCTGAAAATCTTTAGGAATAAAATTTTAAAATATAGGATCATTAATAATAAGTACATAATTTACAATATTAACCAAGAACTAAAGTAAAACTGAATGTCTTCAAAAGTAATCCACAGGGCTCTGTCCTCATACTTTAATCAAGATACTCAGGTGACTCCACAGGATTCAGATTTAAGAAAAATAACATGTTGGATGATAAGTTTCAAAAAAAAAAACTCGATTGGAAAATAGAATCAACTAATACTAAAATAACAGCAATAGCAATGGTAGCAGATTTCATGAAATGAAAGATTAAGCTAAAGTAAGAATTTGGGAAAGGTGATAAACACTCCAACTTACAGCAGAGAAGCCCCCAAAGTAAAAAACAGGTAAAAAATTGGCTGAGGGTAAAGTAGGCCTAATCGAAAGAATTAGTCTATTTAAGCAACAGCCAGACCCACTGATCTCTCCCTGGCACTAGCCTAGCAACTGCCTCCTCTCCCACTTTGGCAGAAAAAGTTTTCCCCTAGAAATAGATTATCAGAGGGTCTCTCAATCAGAGCTGAAATCATTACTGAAATAGGATGACAAAGTGAAACTATACATAATGAGATGTTGAGAACCAATCCCTTCCCTCCCACACTCAGTCTTTTTACCTCAAAGGGTTCAACTTTTGAGAGCCAGGGAAAACACTAATTTGTTTCTCTGGGAAACCTGACCAGTTTAAGATAAAAGACATTCAAATATACAGACATCAGGTGTTCCCCAAGGACATGGTCTGATCTCCAAGCAGGTAAGACTACAGTCAACAAATCCTGCCCACGTGCTAAAAGCTCCCAAAGTGCTTTTTAAGATTTATGTTCTTAAGTATGAGTAGTCAAAAAGAAATATCAAATATTTTATGTGGAAGAAACATGAAATATAAAACCCAGACACTGGATTACACAGAGAAAAAAGCAAAAAAGTAAGACTCTGAAGGGAGAAGAAAACAAGCAAAAAACATACAAAAGCTAATATTACTAGTCTCACTAATATAATAGAAACAACATAAAAAACACAGAAAGAGGATTATAAAAGAATTTTAAAATAACCATTCAGGGAACAGAAAAGTTTAAGGAAATAAAGAGCAGAAATGAAAAGCAACAGAAAGTTAGAATATGTAGTTGAAAACTTTTACTACTAACTGGAACAAAAAAAGAATAGTAAAGATATGGTATGAAGAGGACCAGTATAGTCCCATATCCCAGTACAAAATTTCCAGAGAAGAGAAAAAATAAAAGAATTCAGAAAAGACAGAATTAAAGAAACAATTCAGGAAATTTCCTGGAATTGAAACTCCAAGATCCCATACTGAAAAGCAACTCCTGGAGAGCCAAGCACACAGATGAAAAGAGATGTACATATAGAAATGTTGTGGTGAAATTTCTAAGCACAAACAAAAGAGAAGATCCCACATGCTTCTATCTTATAAAAGAATAAAAAAGCAGAATGATATGACTTTTCAAAAGCAACATCAGAATCTGGAAGATATATCAGTGCTTTCAAAACTCTAAGGAAGAAATGTCCCATCTTTAATTCAGAATTTTATATCCAGTCAGACATGAGTCAAGTTTGAGGGTAGAATACAGATACTTTCAGATGAACTAGCCATTAAAATATGTCCAAACAGCCAGCCCTTTTCCGAGAAATTACTGGAGGATACACAGAATAAGCCAAAACAAAGAATAAGACAAGACACAGAATTCAGGAACATACTCTGAGAAAAAGAGAGGGGCAAAGGAAGGGCAGTGCCTCACACAGAGTAAGCTTTATATGAAGTCTGTTTTGGAACTGTTTTTACTGAGCAAGAGCCTGTGGGGCCCTTCTAGATACAAATCCTTCCATGTCTTTGTTTCCAGTTTGTAGGAAATATCTTCATTCATACTCCTTGACTTTCCCTGAGTTCCAAACGGCAGACTCAAACAACTGCTGATCAGGGAAGGGATTGTGAAAAGCTGCTCAGTCGTGTCCAACTCTGTGACCCCACGGACCCCTACAGTCCATGGAATTCTCCAGGCCAGAATACTGGAGTGCGTAGCCTTTCCCTTCTCCAGGGGGTCTTCCCAACCCAGGGATTGAACCCAGGTCTCTCGCATTGCAGGTGGATTTTTTACCAGCTGAGCCACAAGGGAAGTCCAAGAATACAGGAGTGGGTAGCCTATCCCTTCTGCAGTGGATATTCCAACTCAGGAATCAAACTGGGGTCTCCTGCATTGCAGGTGGATTCTTTACCAACTGAGCTATGAGAGAAGCCCAGAAACAAAGGAGGAACAATCAAGAAGCAAGTGCAGCAGTAAAGCAGGGTCCTGATTCCTCAAGGAATATACATCCTAATGCCTTAGGGTTCTTCTGCAGAAACAAGGTCCCAACCCAGGCAGAGAACAGTAACTTCAAACTGAGCACAAGACGCCAGGAACACCACCCTGTCACCACACTACCAATCAAGCAGTGGAAGATAACTGAGATCTGATTCCACCTCCCACCCTCCCAGCCCAGTAACTCCTGCATTAAAAACTTGCATTGTTGAGCAGAATCTTCAGAGCAGGTTTTTGGACTAGAGTCTACCATCTCCCTAGGTTGCTGGCCTCCTGGATAAAGTGACCTTTCATTTGCAACCAAGGCCTGTCTCTCCAATATTGGCTTCTGAGCAGTTAGCAGATGAACCTGAGGTCAGTAATACCTCCAGTCACAATTTCTCTCCAGCTAACCTAATACCACCAGATTACCTTTCTTAGAACAGTTCCTTTCATCATCTCACTTTAATAATGCAAAATATACATGAATACATTCTGAATCACGATCAAGCTTCTACATTTCATATTTATAGCTCTCCGTTACATCTTCCAAGGGTCAGCAAACAGGCCCTACAAACCAGTTACCTACTTTTGTACATAAATTTTTATTGAAACACAGCTACCCTCACTAATGTATGCACAGTTCACAGATGCTTTCTCACTCTGGTATCAGAGTTGGTTGGAACATAGTCCATAAGGCCCACAAAGCATAAAATGTTTTGTATTTGGTCCTTTAAAGTATTTGCCAATCCCTGACTAGTTCAATCTCTTATCTGTATCAATCGCATATACATATTTAGCATGTCTAAAATGGAACTCACTTTTCTTTTCAGAGACTGGCTCTTCTCAACTTCATTATTTTATGAATATTTAATAAATACCTATTGTGACTTTGTTACATGCCAAACACTGTTCTAGTAGTTGGTATGTGGGGACAAAAAGAAAGCCCCAACTCTTTACAGAGCATAATTTGTTTCAGAGAGCAATAAACCAAAAATAACCTATACACGTAAGTATATGTCAGTTGGTAATAAGTGTTATGAAGAAAAACAGGTATTTAGGGTAATACAATGACAGAAGACTGGGGTGATATTTTAGATATGATCTTTCAAATGAATAGAATCTTGAATTTAAACAGAATCTTGAATTAGAAAGTGAAGCACAGGAATGCTTTGGGGAAAAGCAATCCAGCAGCAGAGGGGAACTCAACCCCAAGACAGGTGTTTCTTTAAATTTGGAATGAGTACCTCCCTTGCCTCACTCTAGTCCCAAATCTTGTTGTTAACCACATATATACAGAATACATAAAGGAACCTCCCTCCTACCAATCAAAAAGAATAAGCAAGCAATCTAATTACATAAGACTTGGTCAGGGACCCCAAAAAAGATATATATCCAAACAGCCAATAAGCATATGAAAAAGTACTCAACAAATTATTCAATGAAATGTAAATTAAAATTAAAATTTCCAAGTGAATACAACTTTATTCAAAAGCCAAAATCTGGAAACAACCCAGCTACCTGCAATTTGGAGAAGAGCTCAACTGTGATATATTCGTACAATGAAATATTTTATGCCAATAAAAAGAATAAATTTCTGGTAGATCCAATAACATTAATGAATTTATTAGTTCCCTAGGGCTACATTAATAAATCAAAACACTCACTATCTATTATAACAAACCACATTAATGAAATAGAAAAGCAATAAAACTGAGAATGAAACCACACAGGACCCCGTGGGGCTCCTGAGCACAGAAGTCCTGTTTCTCCCATGTCACATGTGTAGAGACTAGGTTTCAACCTCCATGATCCTTCCTGAGTTCCAAAGAGCAGCTTCAAATAGCTGTAAAAGATGCAGAGACAAGGGACAAACAGTCAAGAAACAATAGTGCAATCTGTGGGCGGGGTCCTGGTTCCACCTCAAGGTATACACATAATAAATCTTTGAGCTCTTCTGTAGTCTGTACATGCGTGCTAAGTCGCTCCAATTGTGTCCGACTCTCTGCAATTGTCCATGGGATTCTCCAGGCAAGAACAGTGGGTTGCCATGCACTCCTCCAGGGGACCTTCCTAGTTCAGGGAAAGAACTTGAGTCTCTTAACTCTAACCTGCTTTGGAGATGATGGGTTCTTTACCACTAGTGTCACTTGTACAAGTTGTGGTGTCCAATTCTTCACCGCTCCATGCCACGCTTCCCTGTCCCTCACCACCTCCTGGAGTTTGCCCAAGTTCACATCCACTGCATCAATGCCATCCAACCATCTCATCCTCTGTCACCCTTTTCTCCTGCCTTCAATCTTTCCCAGCATTAAGGTCTTTTCCAATGACTCGGCTATTCGCATCAGGTGGCCAAAGCATTGGCCTGTAGAACTAGAACTTGCCAGAACCAGAGAATGAAGCATTTTTCATTACAGAGAGAAGGTGACAATGTGATAACCTTGAGAGGCATAGAAATCCATCCCAGGAGACCACCTGAGGCTAGATTAAAGGAATGAAGGCCCTTGACATACCTCTATCCTTATCAGCCCTTGAGCCACTGGTACAAAACTCCTCACCAACCCCCAACCCCAGGCTGGAACACACAGTTTTGAGGGCATTAGCCCACTATGACACTCCCTTAGCCTGGCAAAGCAATAAAGCTCTTCTTTTCTATTTCATTTAAAAGCCCTTCTCTGAGATTCAATTCAGCATTGGCATCAGCAAGGGGTACATTGTATTTTGATCTTGATGGTAGTTACATGAATAGATAAAAAACGTATTTTTCTTTAAAGATCAAAGAATAAGACTGAGTCTTCAAAAAACTGAGTTACCCTGCTGAGTTTGTGATTAACTTCTCTATCCAAAACTTTATTTCCTTTTTCTCCTGTCTCTGCTCCCTCATAATTCAATTCAGTTCAGCTCATTTGCTCAGTCCTGTCCAAGTCTTTGTGACCCCACTGACTGCAGCATGCCAGGGTTCCCTATCCATCACCAACTCCTGGAGTTTGCTCAAACTTCTGTCCATCGAGTTGGTGCTGCCATCCAACCATCTCATCCTCTGTCGCCCTCTTCTCCTCCTGCCATCAATCTTTCCCAGCATCAGGGTCTTTTCTAAAGAGTCCGTTCTTCGACATCAGGTGGCCGTAGTATTAGATGCTTCAGCATCGGTCCTTCCAATGAATATTCAGGACTGATTTCCTTTAGGATGGACTGATTTGATCTCCTTGCAGTCCATGGGACTCTCAAGAGTCTTCTCCAACACCACAGTTCAAAAGTATCCATTCTTTGGCGCTCAGCTTTCCTTATGGTCTAACTCTCACCATGACTACTGGAAAACCATAGATTTGACTATCCGGACCTTTGTTGGCAAAGTAATGTCTCTGCTTTTCAATATGCTGTCTAGGTTGGTCATAACTTTTCTTCCAAGGAGCAAGCATCTTTTAATTTCATGGCTCAGTCATCATCTGCAGTGATTGTGAAGACCAAAAAAATTAAATCTGTCAATTTCCACTGTTTTCCAATCAATTTGCCATGAAGTGATGGGACGGGATGCCATGATCTTAGTTTTTTGAATGTTGAGTTCTAAGCCAACTTTTCACTCTCGTTTTTCACTTTCATCAAGAGGTTCTTTAATTCCTCTTCACTTTCTGCCATAAGGGTGGTGCCATCTGCACATCTGAGGTGATTGATATTTCTTCTGGCAATCCTGATTCCAGCTTGTGCTTCATCCAGTCTGACATTTCTTACGATGTACTCTGTATATAAGTTAAATAAGCAGGATGACAATATACAGCCTTGACATATTCCTTTCCCAATATGGAACCAGTCCATTGTTCCATGTTCGGTTCTAACTGTTGCTTCTTGACTTGCATACAGATTTCTCAGGAGGCAAGTAAGGTGGTCTGGTATTCCCATCTCTTTTAAGAATTTTCCACAGTTTGTTGTGATCTATACAGTCAAAGGTTTTAGCATAGTCAATGAAGGACAAGTAGATGTTTTTCTGGAATTCTCTTGTTTTTTTCTATGACCAAAGGGATGTTGGCAATTAGATCTCTGATTCCTCTGCCTTTTCTAAATTCAGCTTGAACATCTGGAAGTTCATGGTTCATCTACTGTTGAAGATTCACATGGAGAATTTTGAGCATTACTTTGCTAGCTATGAGATGTGCAGTAGTTTGAACATTGTTGGGCATTGCCTTTCTTTGGGATTGGAATGAAAACTGACCTTTTCCAGTCCTGTGGCCACTGCTGAGTTTTCCAAATTAGCCAGAGGTATAACTGAGCACACACAAATGTTGGTTACCTAATGGCACTCACAGTTGTCAGAGAGACTAGAGCTTTCTAGGAGCCAAAGCAAAAGATAATGAGTTAAATAAGCCAGTATCTTACTATGTCAGATAAAAATATGTTGACAATACTGATACAATAAATACATACTGATACAATAAATACAGCCATTTAATTTGAATCCTACAAGTGGCGTGTATATATATATACTTCAGAATCACTTTCTGTAACAGGCTAAGACAATGAAGTACAAATACTTAATCTGTGATTTCATCTGAAGGTAAGTTTAGAGCTGTGCTAACTACTGTGCTAACTACTAAATTTGCTGTGCTAACTCCCCATCAGCCACAACTACTGAGCCCACAGACTCCAGAGAACACTCGACAGAACTAAAGAGCCCATGCACTGCAACTTCGGAAAGCCCCCACACACTGGAGCCTGTGTGTGTGACACAATTAGAGAGCCCATGTGCCACAACTACTGAGCCTGCGCACTCCAGACTCCATAGGCCACAGCTAGAGGGCCTGCGTGCTGCAAGCACTGAAGTCAGCATGCTCTGGTGCCTACGTGCACAATTACTGAGCCTGCACGCCACACTGAGAGAGTCCACGCACTGCCAATGATCCTGCATAACGCAACAAGGATCCCACATGTGGCAACTAAGACCCAATACAGCCAAAAAAATAATTTAAAAAAAAAAAAAACAAAAAAAACCCCTTACTTGAAAAGAAAACCATTGGCAAGTTCAGGTGTTTTGCGCATAAACTGCTTGTTTCTCCTTGCTTGGTGCCCTGAAATAAACACTAAAGTTTCCTTTACCACGACCCGGTGTCAGTACACTGGCACACTGAGCAGTGGTGAAAACTGGGTTCAGGAAGAAGAACAGAATATATTCTTTGACTATGATATGGTTTAAATAAAAGAAATAACGATAAGACCATAATACAGCATATACATCAAAACAATCATAAAATAGTGGCTAAATATCATTGAAAAATGACTAGTTCAGAGCTATCTTAAAACCTAAGTCAGACAGACTAAAAGAAATACCATTTTCAAATAGTTAATATCATTTTTCAATATATGACTTTATCTTCAAAAGATAATGAGAAAATAGGTCAAAGACGAGCACTCTTCAATAGCTGACTCGTAGATAGCTCAGGTGGTAAAGAATCTCCCTGCAATGCACAAGACCCCAGTTCGATTTCTGGGTCAGGGAGATCCCCTGGAGAAGGGATAGGCTACCCACTCTAGTATTCTTGGGCTTCCCTTGTGGCTCAGCCGGTAAAGAATCCATCTGCAATGCGGGAGGACCTGGGTTCGATCCCTGAGTTGGGAAGATCCCCTGCAGAAGGGAAAGGCTACCCACTCCAGTACTCTGGCCTGGAGAATTCCATGGACTGTATAGACCACGGGGTCGCAAAGAGTCGGACACGACTGAGTGACTTTCACTTTCACATACAATTGTTTGGACTTTAACAAGTCTGGAGCTCAATACCAAAATAGATTATTTACTTGTGTTTTGCCTTTTATATATATGAGTGATGAAATAAGCTTACTTCTGCTTATACTAACAACAACATCTTAAAAATATGACATTCTATATTAATATGTATAGGTTTATAGGAATGGTATCCTGAGAGTAACAAAATACACACAATTTCACCTTGTAGGAAAATTTTATGAAGTAGTGGCAACTACTGGAAAGGAGGAAATCTTAAGATTAATTTAGTAAAACAGTTGGTTAAACTCCTTTCTGGTGGGAAAAACGCCCTTCATAGCTGCCTTCTGCTGAAAAAAAATCTCTCTTTTGATAGGAGATAAAGAAATCAGGAGGTAAGACAATCGCAGAGTCTCTGCATATGTGCTGTATGTGTGTGCACCCATGTGAGAGAGCGATAAATGCTAACACATCTAAATATATTTTTTAACTTTTGCCAAGTAACTAAACTTTTCTCCTAGTCAGATTAAAGGCTGAATGCAAGAAAGTCACAAATATTTTGTGATAAAAATTAGCAAATTTAAAAATGACATTTTGGGCTTCCCTAGTGGCTCAGCTGGAGAAGAATCAGACATGTAATGTGGGTTCGATCCCTGGGTTGAGAAAGAAAAGGATAAAAAAAAAAAAATGACAAACACTGATAAATCCCAGATCAATAGGAAAAAAATAAAGATTGATTCTAACCAAATCAATGGAGAGGGAACCTGAGTAAACAGTGAACAATAAATACTGAAAGGTTCACACTTCTACAAAGGTATTTAGACTTCTTACAATGTTAGCTGAATATTCTATGTTCTTCTAAAATTATTGATTATTGAGAAAACCTTATCTACTTAACTTTCTTACTGAGTTTTGTTTTAAGGAGCACAAGTCTCTATGTGCTGTATTTTCTGATTTACAAATTCCAATTTAAAGATCAAATTTAACCAGATCACAAAAGGGAAGGTGCTCAAACCATTCTCACAGTTTCTTCATGGCTCTCATAAGCACCCTCACCAAAAGAAGATTGTGATGCTAGTATTCTGAGATAAAAGAAAGATAGAAATGCAGAAGAACACTTTATCGAATAAAAAAAGAATTATTCCGACACTGAAAGAAAGCAAGCACGCTATGTTGGATAAATTGAAAAACAACAGCTTAGTTTTCCCCAAAAGGCTTTAGGAGTGAATTTGATTAGATGCCTTTCTCCTACTGCTGCCCACACTACAATCTAATCCCCTCTTTTTAAGATCCAACTCCATTTTACTGGTTTTAAAAATGAGCAGAGCTTCCCTGATGGCTCAGTGGTGGAGAATCCACCTGCCAATGCAGGAGACACAGGTTCAATCCCTGATCCAGGAAGAACCCACATGCCGCAGGGCAACTAAGCCCGTGCGCCGCAACTACTGAACCTGTGCTCTTGAGCCCACGCTCTGCAACAAGAAAAACCACCACAATGAGAAGCTCGTGCACCACAGCTAGAGTAGCCCCTGTTCACCCCAACTAGAGAAAGCTCACGCAGCAACGAAGACCCAGCAGTCAAAAATAAATAATTAAATTAAAAAAAAAAAAAGAAAATGAGTAAATGTAGCAGCGTGGGCTGAATAATAAAAATATCGTTATTTACTTAAGAAGATAATTTTTCTACCTATAGTTTCCTCACTAAAACTTTAGTATATGTAATATCACAGGCACAGTAAAGATAAACTTCATTAGAATTTTACCTAGAATTGTTTTACCTTTGCAGCAGCAGCACAGAAAGGTTTATTGCAAGGAGACGGGTGCCTCATGGCCTGAAAAGCTGAGAACTTTGAATTTTACCTATAATTTTTAGTGTCCTATCCATATACATATTTTTTAAAAGTCCCAGCTTATTAATAACTTTTTCAACCTAAAAAATTTCTTATGTGACTTTTATCAGGAGACACAGTAATTAAAAAGTTACTGTAATTTGATAACATTACTGAAGAAATAATTACCCATAGTTTTCTTTAAAGATTTTATGTACAAATGTATAAAATTGGCTTTTCCTACAGTATAATTGATACAGGCCATTAAGTTTGGTTCATATGGATTCAACAAAACTATAGCATAGATGTTAAGATTTTTAAAAGTTTTAGTTTAATGTGGTCATTCTTAGACCACCTGATAGCTCTAAAAAAACCTTTTAATTTTTTTAAGGTGAAATATAAGCTATACCAATTCATTATCAACTGTAATCCTTTAAAGAACTAGCTCAATATATAATCTTACGGCATACATAGTTGTTACAAAGCCAAAAGTAGAACTAAATATAACATTATATTTCTTAAATTTTCCTTAAAATAAAATCTTTTACCCCCATCTGACACAATGAAAAGCAAATATAATATTCTATGGAATAGCAACACCTGCAAGGAAAAGATCTAGTCTGGCAACTGGTAGTACTATAAAATTAACACTTGATTCTCAAACATTATGATACTCCTTTTCCTCCTTCCTACACATTCAAAGGATGTGATTAAAGGAAACAGAGCTTACAGTGTTCATGCTGAACACCCCTCAACTACACACCTGAATCTCTTACGTCCTCTAAAAAGAGACTGTCCTTCAGAAAACAAGCTTTAACATACATTTATGCATCATCCTGCTCCTAGTTATGAGTTCCAGATATTGTAAGCGTTCAGTGATACCTTTAATCTCTATGTAAAAATTCTATACTTTTGAACAGTATTTACAATCAAATAAGAACACTAAAACAGTTTACACTGCACAAGAAAAAAAAAAAGACCAAGGCAATAAAAAACACGCTTTAATCCTGAATGACGATTTCATAAGCAAATTTTTCAATAAAGTAAAATACCATTCATTCAACATACAGGATTTTCTTGTTTTGTTGTTGTTTTCTAAAATAAACAATCACATTTTAAAACTACTTTAACTGTAATCCTTGATTAGGGAAAAATGACATATCTCATTTTATCAATATTTTCCAAAGTGCTTTTAATATTTTAGAAAGATTTTGGTATTATTTTTTTTAAAAGTTTAAATTTCTTTGGTATGTTACTAAACCACTAAAGGACTGTCAAGTAACAAGGGGAAACTGTCTAGCTGGCTGATGCTGTCTGTGCTGGCAATTTCTCAAACATCTGTTAAAGGTCAGATTTCTAATGCATGGAACCAATCAATAGAACTACACAGTTCTCCTAGCACTATAAGAAGCTAAACAAAGAACACTATTTTACATAAGAAGAGAAACAGAACCTTAGCTTTGTAATTAATAACTTGCAGCAATGTCTATCCTTTTCTCATCACAGAATTCAAACAATTAAAATCATAAATTTTATACATAAAACTCTACAATTTAGTTAAAAATCTGTAACTGACTTTTTAATTTCACACTCCACAGAAGGGCTGAATATCCAAATGAAATTTTAGGAATAATTTTAACATAACAAAAATATTTATAGCAATGATTTTTTTATGAGTGTGAAAATTTTAATAGTAGCAACTTAATTGAGTGATTCATTTTGCAACTAATTCACATTAGGGGATGACTGAGTTTACAAGAAGATATATCATTAAAACCAAATTTGTCACAGAAACATTCTGATTTTTATATGATCATAGAGAGTGATGTCAACTACTTTGAAAAAATTTTTGACCCAAGTCATCTTGAACGCATTCTTTACTCTGTGACTTGATCGATTTAAACAAGTAACAAAGCACAGGTTACCAAAGAATAATAGTATCACCAGAAGCATTCTCAGTGTACATATATAGATGAGGCTACTTCTCCAAGGCCCCCCAAAATAATCTACCGGATACATGTAAATTTTAAAAGATTCTGTATCAGGCAAAATGATACAACAGATGAACATGTTCCAGGCAAAGGATAAAGAAAAGTCCCAGAAGAATTAAGTTCAAGATAGTGACCATAAAAATGAACAAAGAATTCAAGTGAAGATTGACTGCACACAGCAAGAAGCTAGAAAATTTTAACAAACGGATAGAAAATGTACAGGACAACCAAAGATGAAGAATACAGTAACTGAAATGAGAAATACACTAGACTCCAGGGGTCATCAACCTTGACACCAGGGACTGGTTTGTGGAAGACAATTTCTCCAAGGATTTGGGTGGGGGGGGATGGTTTTGGGATAACTCAAGTGCATTACATTTACTGTGTACTTTATTTCTACTATTATTACATCAGCCCCACCTCAGATCATCAGAGATCATGAGATCCTAGATGGTGGGGACCTCTGCAAATAATAGAGAGGAACCCATCAGCAAGCTAAAAGGTAAAGTTGTGGAAATCACTGATTCTGAACAAGAAAGAACAAAGAATGAAAAGAAAAGACAGTTTAAGAGTCCTCTAGGACAGTATCTAGTTCACTAATATTCTTGTTATAGGGGTCGCAAAAGGAAACGAGGGAAAGGGGTTGAAGCATGTTTGAAAAACTAAAAGCCTAAAACGTCCTTAACCTGGTAAAAGAAAGCAAATCCAGCAATACACTAAAAGGATCATAAACCATCATCAAGTAGGATTTATCCACATCGTCAAGGGATGCAAGGATTTTTTAATATCCACAAATCAATGCAATATATCACATTAATAAAGAAAAATTATCATATGATCATCTCAATAGATGCAGAAAAAACTTTGGTCAAAATTCAACACCCATTTATGAGAAAAACTCTCCAGAAAGAAGGCACAGAGGGAACAAACCTCAGCATAATAAATGTCACATATGATGAGCCCAGAACTAACATACTCAACAGGGAAAAGCTGAAAGCATCTCCTCTAAGTTCCAGAATGAGATAAGGATACCTACTCTCAAAACTTTTACTTAATATAGTATTAAAGTCATAGCAACAGCAATCATAAAGAAATAAAAAGAGTACAAACTATTAAGAACTGTAGTATTCAGATACTACACACAGAAAATCCTAAAGACATTGCCAGAAAAAGGTACATCAAAGAATTTGTTAAGTTGCAGGATACAAGGTCAATATGCAGAAATATGTTACATTTCTATGAAAAACAATGAATAATTATAATAACAATAAACAATTAGAGATAAATCATAGAAATAATGCCATTTACCAAAGCATCAAAAAGGTTATGTAGGAATAAACCTATCAAAGGATGCAAAAGACCTATACTAGAAAAACGGTAACACACTGATAAAAGAAATTAAAGACGATACAAAAAGATGTGATTACTGTGTTCTTGGAATAGAACTGTTAAAATGACCACATTAGGCAAGGAAACCTATAATTCAACACAGTCCCTATCAAAGTTAACAATACCATTTTTTTCACACAGCTAGATCAAATATTAAAATCTGTATGGAAATACAAAGACTCTGAATAGCCAAAACAATCTTGAGAAAGAAGACCATGAGTGGGGGAATCGTGCTGCCAGACTTCAGACTATACTACAAAGACTCAGTAATCAAAACAGTGCAATACCAGCACAAAAGCAGACACATGTATCAATGTAAGAAAACAGAGAGCCCAGAAATAAACTCACACACTTACAGTCAATTACAGTCAACAAAGGAGGTAAGCATATGCCATGGAGAATTCAGTCTCTTTAATAAGTGGTGCTGGGAAAACTGGATATTTTTCACATCATACACAAAATTAACTCAGAATGAATTAAAAGATCTAAATACAAGACCAGAAACCATAAAACTCCTAGAAGAAAATAAGTAAAACACTCTGACATGAACTGTAGCAATATTTTTTTTAATCACTCTCAAGCAAAGATACTAAAAGCAAAAATAAAC